>NC_053023.1:660501860-660804499 GCF_003073215.2 Triticum urartu | reverse complement strand
GCTGAAATTTATTGTCACTTGTTACTATGGAAAACAATCCTTTGAGGGGTTTGTTCGGGGTATCTTCACCTTGACCGGAACCACAATTAGTCACCCCTCAACCCACTGCACCTGCTGTATATATTGAATATCAAATTCCTTCGGGTATGATAGAACAACTGCTATCTAATCCTTATGCAGGAGATGGAACCGAACATCCTTATATGCACTTGATATATATGGAAGAAATTTGTGGATTGTTTAAGCTTGCAGGTTTACCCGAAGATGAAGCTAATAAGAAGGTTTTCCCTTTATCTTTGAAGGGAAAAGCATTGGCAAGGTATAGGCTATGCGATGATATTGGATCTTGGAATTGGAATCAATTGAAACTGGAGTTTCACCAAAAATTCTATCCTATGCATCTAGTTCATCGTGATCGGAATTACATATATAATTTTTGGCCTCGTGAAGGATAAAGTATCTCTCTAGCTTGGGGGAGGCTTAAGTCAATGTTATATTAATGCCCCAATCATGAGAAATCAAGAGAAATTATCATTCAGAATTTTTATGCTCGGCTTTCTCATGATGATCGTTCCATGCTTGATACTTCTTGTATTGGTTCCTTTATGAAGAAGACAATTGACTTCCGATGGGATCTTCTATAAAGAATTAAATGCAACTTTGAAGATTGGGAACTTGACGAAGGTAAAGAGTCAGGTATTAAGATTAAGTTTGATTGTCTTAAATCTTTTATGAATACAGACGCTTTTCAAAAGTTTAGCACTAAATATGGACTTGACTCTGAAATAGTAGCCTCTTTCTGTGAATCTTTTGCTACTCATGTTGATCTCCCTAAGGAGACGTGGTTCAAATATCACCGACCTATTAAAGAAGAATTTAAAGAACCAGTAATAGCTAAAGATGAAACTATTATCTATCATGTTGATCCAGTTGTTCCTAGTGCTTATATTGAAAACCACCTTTCCCTATTAGGATAAAGCAACATGCTAAAGTTTCAACTGTGATCAATAAAAGTAATATTGGAGCACCTAAACCAGCTGAACAAATCAAGGTAGAACCTAGTGTTGCTATGTTTAAAGATCTCCTGGTTGAAAATATAGATGGGCATGTTATTTACTTCTGTGATGAAGCAGCTAGAATTGCCAAACCCGATGAAAAAGATAAACATAGACTTGTTGTTGGCATGCCTATTGTCTCAGTTAAAAAAGGAGATCACTGTTATCATGGTTTATGTGACATAGGTGTTAGTGTGAGTGATATTCCTTTTACCTTATATCAAGAAATTATAAATGGCATAGCACCCGCTGAAATAGAAGACATAGATGTTACTACTAAAATTGCTAATAGAGACACCGTCACACCACTTGGGATTGTTAGAGATGTTGAAGTCTTGTGTGGGAAAATAAAATACCCTACTCATTTTCTTGTTCTTGGTTCCCCAAAAGATGACTTTTGTCCCATTATCTTTGGTAGACCTTTCTTGAACACCTTTAATGCTAAAATAGATTGTGAGAAACAAACTGCCGATGTTAGCTTTGGTGATGAGTCTCATGAATTTAATTTTTCCAAATTTAGTAGAAAACATCATAAAAAGAATTTCCTAGTAAGGATGAAATTATTGGTCTTGCTTCTATTTTTGTACCTCCTACTAATCCTTTAGAGCAATATTTGCTAGACCATGAAAATGATATGCATATGCATCAAAGAAATGAAATAGATAAAATTTTCTTTGAACAATGTCTTTTGCTTAAACACAATTTGCCTATTGAAACTCTAGGAGGTTCTCCTCCACCTAAAGGTGATCCTGTGTTTGAATTAAAACAATTGCCTGACACTTTGAACTATGCTTATCTCGATGAGAAAAGGTTTTATCCTGTTATTATTAGTGCTAACCCTTCAGAACATGAAGAAGAAAGACTATTGAAAGTTCTAAGGAAGCACTGAGATGCTATTGGACATACTCTTGATGATCTTAAGGGCATCAGTCCCACTCTATGTCAGCACAAGATTAATGTGGAACCTGATGCTAAACCCGTTGTTGATCACCAACGTCGGTTAAATTCGAAGATGAAAGAAGTGGTAAGAACAGAAATATTAAAACTTCTGGAAGCGGGTATAATCTATCCTATGCTGATAGATGGGTAAGTCATGTTCATTGTGTCCCTAAGATAAAAATGAACTTATTCCACAAAGAATTGTTACAGGCTATAGAATGGTAATTGATTTTAGAAAATTAAACAAAGCAACTGGGAAAGATCATTACCCTCTGCTTTTTATTGATCAAATGCTAGAAAGATTATCTAAGCACACACATTTTTGCTTCCTTGATGAATATTACGATTTTTCACAAATACATGTTTCTCAACCTGATCAA
The DNA here is from genome assembly GCF_003073215.2 of Triticum urartu. Classification (NCBI taxonomy): domain Eukaryota; kingdom Viridiplantae; phylum Streptophyta; class Magnoliopsida; order Poales; family Poaceae; genus Triticum; species Triticum urartu. The sequence goes on along the minus strand of NC_053023.1, from coordinate 660,802,125 downwards.
GAAAAGACCCCTTTTACTTGTCCTTGTGGAACTTATGCTTATAGACGTATGCCTTTTGGTTTATGCAATGCACCTGCTACCTTTCAAAGATGCATGACTGCTATATTCTCTGACTTTTGTGAAAAGATTGTTGAGGTTTTCATGGATGACTTTTCTGTTTATGGGAAGTCTTTTGATGATTATTTAAGCAATCTTGATCAAATTTAGTAGAGATGCAAGCAAACTAATCTTGTCTTGAATTGGGAGAAGTGCTACTTTATGGTTAACGAAGGTATTGTTTTGGGCCATAAAATTTCCGAAACAGGTATTGAGGTGGACAATCTAAGGGTAATGCAATTGAGAAAATGCCATGTCCTAAAGATATCGAAGGTATTCGTTGTTTCCTTGGTCATGCTGGTTTCTATATGAGATTTATCAAAGACTTTTCTAAAATTTCTAAGCCTCTTACAAATCTTTTGCAAAAGGATATTCCATTTGTATTTGATGATGCATGTTTAGAAGCCTTTGAAACACTCAATAAAGCCTTAATTTCTGCACCTATTGTTCAACCACCTGATTGGAACCTGCCTTTTGAAATTATGTGTGATGCTAGTGATTATGTTGTTGGTGTTGTTCTAGGACAAAGAGTTGATAAGAAAATGAATGTTATTCATTATGCTAGTAAAACTCTAGACAGTGCTCAACAAAATTATGCTATTACTGAAAAAGAATTCTTAGCAGTGGTGTTTGCTTGCGATAAATTTAGATCTTATATTGTTGATTCTAAAGTTATTGTTCACACCGACCACGCAGCTATAAAGTATCTTATGGAAAAGAAAGATGCTAAACCTAGACTCATTAGGTGGGTTCTCTTGCTACAAGAATTTGATTTGCATATCACTGATAGAAAGGGAGCTGAGAACCCTGTGGCTGATAACTTGTGTAGGCTTGAAAATATTTTTGATGACCCATAACCTATTAATGATAGTTTTCCTGATGAACAATTAGCTGCAATAAATGTTTCTCATAGCACTCCTTGGTATGCTGACTATGCTAATTACATTGTTGCTAAATACATACCACCTAGTTTCACATACCAACAAAAGAAAAAAAATCCTTCTATGATTTAAGACACTACTTTTGGATGACCCACGTCTTTATAAAGGAGCAGATGGTATTATTAGACGTTGTGTACCTGAGCATGAACAGGAACAAATCCTACAGAAATGTCACTCTGAATCTTATGGAGGACATCATGTGGGAGATAGAACTGCTCACAAGGTATTGCAATTTGGGTTTTATTGGCCTACTCTCTTCAAGGATGCTCGTAAGTTTGTCTTATCTTGTGATGAATTTCAAAGAATAGGTAATATCGGTAAGCATCAAGAAATTCCTATGAATTATTACTTGTTATTGAACCATTTGATGTTTGGGCATTTGATTACATGGGACCTTTTCCTTCCTCTAATGGGTATACTCATATTTTGGTTATTGTTGATTATGTTACTAAGTGGGTAGAAGCTATTCCAACTAGTAGTGTTGATCACAACGCCTCTATTAAAATGCTTAAAGAAGTTATTTTCCCAAGGATTGGAGTCCCTAGATATTTGATGACTGATGGTGGTTGACACTTTATTCATGGTGCTTTCCATAAAATGCTTGCCAAGTATGATGTTAACCATATAATTGCATCACCCTATCATCCTCAGTCTAGTGGTCAGGTTGAACTTAGCAATAGAGAAATAAAATTAATTTTACAAAAGACTGTCAATAGGTCCCAGAAGAATTGGTCTAAGAAATTAGATGATGCACTTTGGGACTACAGAAAAACATATAAAAATCCTATGGGTATGTCTCCTTATAAAATGGTTTATGGAAAAGCTTGTCATTTGCCCCTTGAGTTAGAAAATAAAGCATATTGGGCAGTTAAAGAAATCAAATATGATTTCAAACTTGCCGGTGAAAAGAGGTTATTTGATATTAGTTTACTAGATGAATGGAGAACCCAAGGTTATGAAAATGCCAAGTTATTTAAAGAAGAAGTTAAAAGATGGCATGATAAAAGAATCCAAAAGCATGAGTTCAAAGTTGGAGAATATGTTCTTTTGTAAAACTCTCTTTTCAGATTCTTTGCGGGAAAACTCCTCTCTAAATGGGAAGGACCCTATGTTATCGAGAAGGTTTATCAATCTGGAGCCATCAAAATAAATAATGTCGAAGGTATTAACCTGAAGATTATTAATGGGCAATGAATAAAACATTATATCTCAGGTACGCCCATTAATGTTGAAAGCAATATTATCCAAACTATGACACCGAATTACACATAAAAGAAACCTTCCAGAACACTCCAGAATCGTGAAAAAGAGGAGGTACGTGATGCGGTAAGTAAACGGACTACGAAAAATCCGCAAAAATATTTATTGTCAGTTTTGGAATATTTAAAAAAATTAGGAAAATAAGAAACTACCAGGAAAGTGACCCTGGTGGGCACAAGACACTAGGGCGCGCCTGGCTTGCCAGGCGCACCCAGGTGGGTTGTGCCCACCTCGGGTACCTTCCGGACTCCGTTTTTCTTCCGTTTGCTTGTTTCCCAAGATAAAAAATCTTTATATACTCCCCGAAGCTATTGACCACCGTATCATGGAGAAATCTTCTGTTTTCTTTTCTCGCTTTTTTCTGACATATCTGAAAATATGTCAGCCCAAGACTCGGAGGGTGGGAGCTATGTTGTTGATTATATCGCAAACCCTAAGGTTTATGGGGATGTGGAGCACTATAGCTGGACTTCGGAGGAAGAAGAAGACTATGATCCTAAAAGGGAGGAGGAGACAAGCTCGGACGAGGATGAAGCCCCATTGCCTCAAACTGGGGATATGCACGTTGAATTTAAGAAGTCAAGCCTCCCCAACAAAGAAAAGAAGCCTAAGATCCAGTTTATCCCCTTTCGTCTTCTGCAGGAAAACAAGCAAGATTTATGCACAAAGGTATTAGAGCTTGAGCAGGAGATCGGTGATTTAAAGGAGGAGAATTCCATCCTCAAGCGTAAACTAAGGAAGAAGGATAAGATCGCTACCACTTCATCACCACCACCTCCTTCTTCATCACAAAAAGAAAATTGAGTATCGGGTATGGGCACTCCCCTTGGCTTGCGCCAAGATTCGGGGAGGTGCCCCGGTATCGTATCACCTCCACTATCTTTTGCCTTTACTTATCTTAGTTTGATCCATAGTTATCTTTTGCTTTAGATGAATAAAAGTTTAGTTCGATCCTTTCTTTTCGAGAGTTTGCTTACTGATCTATCTTTCTAATCGTGTGCGAGATATATAATAAATTTTAGTTTGAGTTTTGTTTTCTTTACTTTCATGTTTCAATAAAAAATAAAGGAAATAAATGAAAAAGATCATATGCTAATATTATGGTAAGTAATGACACCACATAAGGAAAAGTATCAGTATTTTATTGGAGATTGACAAACATAGCATTGGTCAATGATGCAATTCATGAAAGAATTAATAAGGGAAGAGAAGATTCACATGCAAATACACTATCTTGGAAATCTTTTGTTATTGTGAGCCCCCATCAAAATATTATATGCAAAAATTGTTGACGTTGGACAAGGAAAACAACGTAATGATTTATGTTTATTCATATCCACATAGAAGTTATATTGTCATAGATCCCTCAACATACGGTGCTTGCCCCCCATCTTTGCTAGCCAAAAATTCCGCACCAAGTAGAGATACTACTTGTGCATCCAAAAACCCTTAAACCCAAATCTTATTTTCAAGAGTCCATCATACCAACCTGAGGATTGAGTAAGATCCTTCAAGTAATTTTCATCGGTGCAACAAAGCAATAAAAATTGCTTCTAAAAGTGTTAGATCATTTAGTGTAAGAGAAAATTGAGCATTGTACGAACTTGTGATGGCAAAGAATAAAAGCGACAGACTGCATAATAAAGGTTGCTATCACAAGGGGCAATATAACATGGCATTATTTTGCACTAAGGGATAGAGCATACAAACAAAAAGCGCATGGAAACCTCTACTTCCCTCTGCGAAGGGTCTATCTTTTACTTTTATGTATTTACTTTTATGCAAGAGTTAAGGTTCTTCTCTCTATTCCTTTTTATTTTCTCTTTTGGCAAGCATCATGTGGTGAGGAAAGATCTAGGCACATATACCCAGTTGGATGTGGGTAGCATGAGTTATTATTGTTGACATCACCCTTGAGGTGAATACGTTGGGAGGTGAAATTATAAGCCCCTATCTTTCTATGTGTTTGGTTGAAACTTTTTGCTCATGTGTATGCGGTGATTAACAATCATAGAAGACTATATGATGGTTGAGCATGTGGACTTGCCTAAAGACTCTGATACATGACCCTTCCTGAAAAGATGATGAATTGTAGTTGCAAAGTTGACTGAGAACATAGTTTGTTGGCTTCCAATAGAGTTTATGCTTTATACTTCGATGTTGTGATGAATTGTTACTTATTCATGAGAAGTATATGATAAAAGTTTTATGGTAAATTTTGTTGCTGATATAATAATTTACATGATGCTTCTATGTCCATATTTTGTTTTTATCGACACCTCTCTCTCTCTCTAAGAATGTGCACATGTTTTTTGATTTCAGTTTTTGCTTGAGGACAAGCGAGGTCTAAGCTAGGGGGAGTTGATACGTCCATTTTGCATCATGTTTACCTACTGTTATTTATAATGTTTTTATGCATAATAATGCTTTTTAGAGTAATTCTAATGCCTTTTCTCTCATAATATGCAAGGTTCACACAAAGAGGGAGAATTCAGGCAGCTGGAAATCTGGAACTGAAAAATCTACATCGGGCTACCTATTCTGCACAACTCCAAATGAGATGAAACTTCACGAGGAATTTTCATGGAATATATGAAAAATACTGGAGCAAATAATTACCGGAGGGGGGCCACCTGGTGAGCACAAGAGACCAGGCGCGCCAGGGCTCCCAGGCGCACCCTGGTGGGTTGTGCTCAGCCCACCCCACCTCTGGTGCCCATCTTCTGGTATATAAGTCATTTTGACCTAGAAAAAATCAGGGGAGGACTTTCAGGATGAAGCGTCGCCATCTCGAGGTGGAACTTAGGCAAGAGCACTTTTGCCCTCCAGCGGAGCGATTCCGCCAACGGAACTTCCCTCCCGGAGGCGGGGAGTCATCGTCATCATCATCACCAACAACTCTCCCATCTTGGGGAGGGCAATCTCCATCAACATCTTCAACAGCACCATCTCCTCTCATAACCTAGTTCATCTCTTGTGTTCAATCTTTGTACCGGAACTATAGATTCGTACTTGTGGGTGACTAGTAGCGTTGATTACATCTTGTAGTTGATTACTATATGGTTTATTTGGCGGAAGATTATATGTTCAGATCCATTATGCTATTTAATACCCCTCTGGTCTTGAGCATGATTATCATTTGTGAGTAGTTACTTTTGTTCTTGAGGTCACGGGAGAAATCTTGTTGCAAGTAATCATGTGAATTTTATATGTGTTCAACATTTTGATGGCATGTATGTTGTGATTCCCTTAGTGGCGTCATGTGAACGTCGACTACATGGAACTTCACCATATTTGGGCCTAAGGGAATGCATTGTGGAGTAGTTATTAGATGATGGGTTGCGAGAGTGACAGAAGATTAAACCCTAGTTTATGCGCTATTACGTAACGGACCGATTGGATCCAAAAGTTTAATGCTATGGTTAGAATTTATTCTTAATACTTTTCTCGTAGTTGCGGATTCTTGCGAGGGGGTTAATCATAAGTAGGAGGTTTGTTCAACTAAGAACGACACCCACATATCAAATTATCAAAGTAGCGAACACAAATCAAACCAACATGATAAAAGTGACTAGATGAAATTCCCGTGTATCCTCAAAAACACTTTGCTTATCATAAGAGACCGTTTTGGCCTGGCCTTTGCCTCAAAAGGATTGGGCTACCTTGCTGCACTTTTGTTACTACTATTGTTACTTGCTCATTACAAATTATCTTGCTTTCAAACTACTAGTTTCTTATAATTTCAGTACTTGTAGAGAATACCTTGCTGAAAACCACTTATCATTTCCTTCTGCTCCTCGTTGGGTTTGACACTCTTACTTATCGAAAGAACTACGATTGATCCCCTATACTTGTGGGTCATCAGGCTGCAGGTGGGGACGCGGCGGACATCGAGAGGACGCGCGGTAAGTCCGCTTCACGTCCGCACTGACGCATTTCAGCCGCAAATTTGGCCCGCAAATGGGTCCGTGCGGACGCAAAGTGGACACATTTTGGGAATGGGTTGGCGCGTTGGGCCATCAGTATTGTCCGCGACGACCCAAACGGACGGCGGCGGAAGAAATGGGTACCTGCGTTGGAGTTGCTCTAAGCGCTCACCATTGCAGCAATCCAGATGGTTGGATGCATATGGTTTATGACTGATATTAGCTTGATCTGCCCCTTTGGGCATGTGACAGTACTCCTCGATTGGTACACGGCGTTGGACAGACCTAGAGGGGTGACGCAGAGGAGCATGGAGACCAGTGGGCGGTGGCTGAATCATCAACGAAGTTGCTCTGGTGGGGTTCCTAGGATAGGGGTGTCACAAGATTTGAGGGTGCGCCCTCGGCCAGATTTGGAGCTGATGGATTTGGCCCGATGGTGGTTGCTGCCCCAGTTGCATGGCGTGTTGTCGTGGTGGCTTTAGTGGTGCCGCACAGGTCGCATCATCCAGGCGTGCTACCGGATGTCACTGGCGGGCCCGTCCTCGGGCACACCATTTGTTTTGGGGCTAGATCCAGGTCAGATCGTGCCCCATTGCCGAAGGTTCCCTCTTCGCTTGGACCGGCGGTGGTCCAGCTCCATGCCAATGATGTTCACACAAAGGTGCTTCGTTGGTGGCAGTCTCATGTTGCGGTGGTAGTGGGGTGGCGATCTTGGATTCTGGGGCAGTGGTCCTAGGTTGTGTGCTCTCCGACGAGCAGCGTGGTAGCTGGTGTTGGTGAGGTGTGTTATGTGTGACGCCCCCGATTCAACCGTACACTAATCATACATGCAAATGTGTATGATCAAGATCAAGGACTCACGGGAAGATATCACAACACAACTCTAGACACAAATTTAAAATGATACAAGATTTATATTACAAGCCAGGGGCCTCGAGGGCTCGAATACATAAGCTCGGATACACGAGAGTCAGCGGAAGCAACAATATCTGAGTACAGACATAAGTTAGACAAGTCTGCCTTAAGAAGGCTAGCACAAAAGCCACAGCGATCGAAAAGGCAAGGCCTCCTGCCTGGGAGCCTCATAACTACTCCAGGTCATCGGCGGCCGTCACGTAGTAGTAGGCACCCTCGGGATAGTAGTAGTCATCAGTGGTGTCATCTGGCTCCTGGGATCCGTCATCTGGTCGCAACAATCGGGTATAGGGGGAAAGAGGTAGCAATGCAGCCATGAGTACTCATCCAAAGTACTCGCAAGACTTGTATCAGATCTAAACTAAGTATGCATCTGTATCAAAGGGGCTGTATCTGTAGACTAAACTGCAGAATGCTAGAAGAGAAGGGGAAAGCCTAGCCTATCGAAGACTAGCATCTTCAAGCAGCTCCAAGCATCTTGCAGCATTCAGAAGAGTATAGAATAGAAGTTTATATTTAGCAAACATGGTGTAACATTAGCGCCCAGAGATCACTTCCTCAAATCCCTGCGAGGAAATAATCCCGATCCCTCATATCTATTACATGCCTTAGCATCCAGTATCCAGTTCTAGTTGTATCAATCGGGATACAACTCCGAGCATCTGTTACCGTAGGACAGCCTATCGATAGATGTTTTCTTACCTGTAGGGGTGCACCAACTTACCCAACACACTGGATCAACTCCGGTTGGACACACCATCAGGTCATGACCGGCCTCGGCCGATCAACACACCACAGTCCTACCTAGGCTCAACAGATAGGCCAGCACACCGGTCTACATCCTAAATGCGAAGGGGTCATGGGCCATTGCCCTTTGCAATCCTACATGTTGCGTACACGGCCAGTGAGCAGACCTAGCCTCCCTTATACAAGGAGAGGCATTCCAGTCCAACCTAGTGCGCGCCGCTCCATCGCTGATGTCCATTGAGCTTTCGGCTGATACATACGACATAGAGTGCCCATACTTATTCCCACGTGGTGGTTAGTGCGAAAAAGGCCAGAGGCCTACTCGGATCAAATATCCAAACCATTAGTGTCTTGATAGTGCGGTAACGATCAATGACCCACGATATGTGGTCTCGTCGCCCCGTCTCACGGACTTGCGGTAAGGGCTAAGAATGCCCAACCACACCGTGTGGAAATCTTGCGGGTATCCTCCAGATCAACCCGACTTCACATCACTCACGGGTACCCCTTGGGGCCGACCCGATGTCATCATGGCTCTGTGGTAAGTCAAAGTAACAGTGTGTCTGAAACAGCAATGGGGAAACATGAGGAATCACTCTCGATGGATTCCCACCCGATGTAACCATCAAGGTGGACTTGGAGGAATCAGCCTCATTGGTCCACACTTGAGGGATTGTACGACAGAGTCATTATCGGGAGTGGTCAAGGAGGAATCGCCCTTGATGACCATGACCGAATAGCTACACTACAGGGTTAACATCAGAAGTGCTGATGAGGTATCACCCTCGGCACTCGATAGTAACTCTGCAAAGTCATACAACTAAGGGGGGTGATGTGCAGTGTGAGGGCCTGGACGTCGATCACGTTGATCGAGTCATCAAACATGAAGCAGGGGCAACTGGGACAAGGTGGGGTCACTGATGGATCTATAACCAACCTATACTAAGCAGTTTAGAATAAGTAGGTAAGGTATGAAAGCAAGTAACAAAACAAGCTATGCATCAGAATAGGATCATACAAAAAGCAGTAGCAGTTCTAATGCAAGCATGAGAGGGGAAGAAATGGGCGATATCGAAATGCTCAAGGGGGGTTTGCTTGCCTGGTTGCTGGGCGGCAAAGGCGGGGCCGTCAGTTGTGAAGTCGATCGCAGGGGCAACATTGGTCTCGGGGTCTATCGGGGAGAAAAGGGGGAAGAAACAGTAAATATAAAGCACACAGATACATTACTAAGTATGACATGACGAAAATCAGAACTAGGGGCGACCTAACATAGTGCTGCACGAAATAGGTGAAGGTGGGAAACAACCAGGAATGTTTTCCCGGTTCCGGACCTGTGTGAGACAGTTGACCGGAGGGGGAATGTTCCATGTTCAGATAGTTAGAGGCATCTGACAGGTAAACGGACCACATATTCGGATTCATTGGATTTTTCTGAGCAACTTTCATGTATAAAACTTTCTCATTCGAGTTACGTATTATTTTGGGACAATTGCATTTTTGCCCCTATTTGGAACCTACCCACGGGTTTTGCCCTTACTTTTCGACTCTGCTTTGTTTTGCCCTTAGATTTGCACGCGAGGTCACCCGAATGCCCTTTGACCGTTTGAGCAATACTTTGAAAATTCATAACAAATTCATATGAACTCGGAAAAATGCAAATAAGATATCAAAATGTTCACACAAACATTACCTTTACGTGTATATCATTTGCATTAAGGAAAAAAGTATCGTTTAAACTACCCCTGGTTATTAATGTAATTAACATTATTAAAAATAAACGGGTATAAAAATACTTTTTCCAAGAATAAAAATTACATGCAAATGCAGGTGATGTTTTCTGAACATCCTGATATCCTTTTTGAATTTTTCTGAGTTAATATCAACTTTTTATGAATGTTCAAACGACTTTGACCTTTATTTTGAAACTTCATAACAAGTTGATATGAACTCAGAAAATACAAATAAGATATGAGGATGTTTAGTAAAACGTCACCTACATTTGCATGTAATTTTTATTCCTGAAAAAGGTATTATTTATACCTTTTTATTTTTAATAATGTTAAAAACATTAATAAACTTAGGTAGTTTAAATGGTACATTTTTCCTGTATGCAGATGACATACAAATAAAGGTAATGTTTATACAAACATTTTGATATCTTATTTGCATTTTTTGAGTTTATATCAATTTGTTATGAATTTTCAAAGTACTGGTCAAAGGGCGTTCGGGCGACCTCGGAGGAAAATCTAAGAGCAAAACTGAGCAGAGTCGAAAAGTAAGGGCAAAACCTGTGGGTATGTTCCAACTAGGGGCAAAAATGCATTTATATGATTCAGAGATTTGAAAAATATTCTGAAATTACTTTTAATTTGAAAATACAGGTTAAATGTTAGGTGCACCCAGATCTGTGTACACAGAAGTGTACCAGAGGATGACATTTGGGTCAAGGGGCTCCAGTCAGCAGTTTGACTAGTCAAAGTTGACTGGTCAACTTGGTCAAACAGGCCCACATGTCATTGACTATTACACTAATCTAATAGTTAATAAGGTAATTAAGTAGGTTAATTGATTTAATTAATTAGGTAATTAATTAACTAACAAAATTATATTATAAAAAAATTAAATCTTTTTTTGGGCGGGCCTTGTTGGGGAACGTAGTAATTTCAAAAAAAATCCTACGCATACACAAGATCATGGTGGTGCATAGCAACGAGAGGGGAGAGTGTCGTCCACGTACCCTCGTAGACCGTAAGGGGAAGCGTTATGAGAACACGGTTGATGTAGTCGTACGTCTTCATGATCCGACTGATCCAAGTACCGAACGTACGGCACCTCCGAGTTCAGCACACGTTCAGCTCGATGACGTCCCACGAACTCTGATCCAGCAGAGCTTCAAGGGAGAGTTCCTTCGGCACGATGGCGTGATTACGGTGATGATGATGCTACAGACGCAGGGCTTCGCCTAAGCACCGCTACGATATGACCGAGGTGGATTATGGTGGAGGGGGGCACCGCACACGGCTAGAAGATCAACTGATCAACTTGTGTGTCTTGGGGTGCCCCCCTGCCCCCGTATATAAAGGAGCATGGGGGGAGGCTGGCCGGCCCTAGCAGGGCGCGCCAGGAGGAGTCCTACTCCCACCGGGAGTAGGATCCCCCCTTTTCCTAGTTGGACTAGGAGAGAAGGAAGGGGGAGAGAGGGGGGAGGAAAGGGGGCGCCCCCCTCCTAGTCGAATTCGAACTAGAGGGAGAGGGGGCGCGCGGCCTGCCCTGGTCTCCTCTCTCTCTCCACTATGGCCTAATAAGGCCCATACATTTACCGGGGGGTTCCGGTAACCTCCCGGTACTCCGGTAAAATCCCGATTTATTTGTAATTTATAGGTATAGTCCTCCCCTGCCCTGTATAGTTTTTCTTCCTCTTTCTTTCTTTTTTATTTGTTATTTTTTTCTTTCCTCACCTTGAGGAAACCCTGTATGTGTTTGCTTTATTTTTAATAAAATGCTGTGGGGTGTAAGCCCTGCAGTCTTCATGGTCAAAAAAAAATCCCGATTTCACCCGGAACTATTCCGATGTCCAAATATAGGCTTCCAATATATCGATATTTATGTCTCAACCATTTCGAGACTCCTCATCATGTCCATGATCATATCCAGGACTCCGAACTACATTCGGTACATCAAAACACATAAACTCATATTACCGATCGTCACTGAACTTTAAGCGTGCAGACCCTACGGGTTCGAGAACTATGTAGACATGACCGAGACTCGTCTCCGGTCAATAACCAATAGCGGAACCTGGATGCTCATATTGGTTCCTACATATTCTACGAAGATCTTTATCGGTCAAACCATATAACAACATACGTTGTTCCCTTTGTCATCGGTATGTTACTTGCCCGAGATTCGATCGTTGGTATCCTTATACCTAGTTCAATCTCATTAGCAGCAAGTCTCTTCACTTGTTCTGTAATGCGTCATCCCGCAACTAACTCATTAGTCACAATGCTTGCAAGGCTTATAGTGATGTGCATTACCGAGAGGGCCCAGAGATACCTCTCCGACAATCGGAGTGACAAATCCTAATCTCGATCTATGCCAACTCAACAAGTACCATCGGAGACAATTGTAGAGCACCTTTGTAATCACCCAGTTACATTGTGACGTTTGGTAGCACACAAAGTGTTCCTCCGGTACTCGGGAGTTTCATAATCTCATAGTCATAGGAATATGTATAAGTCATGAAGAAAGCAATAGCAACAAACTAAATGACCATCGTGCTAAGCTAACGGATGGGTCAAGTCAATCACATCATTCTCTAATGATGTGATCCCGTTAATCAAATGACAACTCATGTCTATGGTTAGGAAACATAACCATCATCGATTCAATGAGCTAGTCAAGTAGAGGCAAACTAGTGACACTATGTTTGTCTATGTATTCACACATGTACTAAGTTTCCGGTTAATACAATTATAGCATGAATAATAAACGTTTATCATGATATAAGTAAATATAAATAACAACTTTATTATTGCCTCTAGGGCATATTTCCTTCAGTCTCCCACTTGCACAAGAGTCAATAATCTAACACCCCTGGAGTCTTGTTGATGATCATGTTTTGCTCGTGAGAGAGGCTTAGTCAATGGGTCTACAACATTCAGATTCGTATGTATCTTGCAAATCTCTATGTCTCCCTCCTTGACTTGATCACAGATGGAATTGAAGCGTTTCTTGATGTGCTCGTTCTTTTGTGAATTCTGGATTCCTTTGCCAAGGCAATTGCACCAGTATTGTCACAAAATATTTTCATTGGACCCGATGCACTAGGTATGACACCTAGATCAGATATGAACTCCTTCATCCAGACTCCTTCATTTGATGCTTCCGAAGCAGCTATGTACTCCACTTCACACGTAGATCCCGCCACGACGGTTTGCTTAGAACTACACCAACTGACAGCTCCACCGTTCAATAAAAACACGTATCCGGTTTGTGACTTAGAGTCATCCGAATCAGTGTCAAAGCTTGCATCGACGTAACCATTTACGACGAGCTCTTTGTCACCTCCATAAACAAGAAACATATCCTTAGTCCTTTTCAGGTATTTTAGGATGTTCTTGACCGTTGTCCAGTGATCCACTCCTAGATTACTTTCTTACCTCCCTGCTATACTAATAGCAAGGCACACATCAGGTCTGGTACATAGCATTGCATACATGATAGAGCCTATGGCTAAAGCATAGGGAACATCTTTCATTTTCTCTCTATCTTCTGCAGTGATCGGGCATTAAGTATGACTCAACTTCACACCTTGTAACACAGGCAAGAACCCTTTCTTTGCTTGATTCATTTTGAACTTCTTCAAAACTTCATCAAGGTATGTGCTTTGTGAAAGTCCAATTAAGTGTCTTGATCTATCTCTATAGATCTTGATGCCCAATATATAAGCAGCTTCACCGAGGTCTTTCATTGAAAAACTCTTATACAAGTATCCTTTTATGCTATCCAGAAATCTATATCATTTCCAATCAACAATATGTCATCCACATATAATATTAGAAATGCTACAGAGCTCCCACTCACTTTCTTGTAAATACAGGCTTCTCCAAAAGTCTGTGTAAAACCATATGCTTTGATCACAGTATCAAAACGTTTATTCCAACTCCGAGATGCTTGCACCAGTCCATAGATGGATCACTGGAGCTTGCACACTTTGTTAGCACCCTTTGGATCAATAAAACCTTTAGGTTGCATCATATACAACTCTTCTTCCAGAAATCCATTCAGGAATGTAGTCTTTATATCCATTTGTCAAATTTCATAATCATAAAATGAAGCAATTGCTAACATGATTCGGACGAACTAAAGCATCGCTACGGGTGAGAAAGTCTCATCGTAGTTAACTCCTTGAACTTGTCGAAAACCTTTCACAACAAGTCAAGCTTTGTAGACAGTAACATTACCGTCAGTGTCAGTCTTCTTCTTGAAGATCCATTTCTTCTCGATGGCTTGCTGATCATCGGGGAAGTCAACCAAAGCCCACACTTTGTTCTCATACATGGATCCCATCTCAGATTTCATGGCCTCAAGCCATTTTGCGGAATCTGGGCTCATCATTGGTTCCTCATAGTTCATAGGTTCGTCATGGTCAAGTAACATGACCTCCAGAACAGGATTACCGTACCACTCTGGTGTGGATCTTACTCTGGTTGACCTACGAGGTTCGTTAGTAGCTTGGTCTGAAGTTACATGATCTTCATCATTAGCTTCCTCACTAATTGGTATATGAGTCGGAGGAACAGATTTCTGTGATGAACTACTTTCCAATAAGGGAGCAGGTACAGTTACCTCATCAAGTTCTACTTTCCTCCCACTCACTTCTTTCGAGAGAAACTCCTTCTCTAGAAAGGATCCATTCTTAGCAACGAATGTCTTGCCTTCGGACCTGTGATAGAAGGTGTACCCAACAGTCTCCTTTGGGTATCCTATGAAGACATATTTCTTCAATTTGGGTTCGAGCTTATCAGGTTGAAGCTTTTTCACATAAGCATCACAGCCCCAAACTTTAAGAAATGACAACTTTGGTTTCTTGCCAAACCACAGTTCATAAGGAATCGTCTCAACGGATTTAGATGGTGCCCTATTTAACGTGAATGCAGCCGTCTCTAAAGCATAACCCCAAAACGATAGCGGTAAATGATTAAGAGACATCATAGATCGCACCATATCTAGTAAAGTACAATTACGATGTTCGGACACACCATTACGCTGTGGTGTTCCGGGTGGCGTGAGTTGCGAAACTATTCCTCATTATTTCAAATGAATACCAAACTCGTAACTCAAATATTCTCCTCCACGATCAGATCTTAGAAACTTTATTTTCTTGTTACGATGATTTTCCACTTCACTCTGAAATTCTTTGAACTTTTCAAATGTTTCAGACTTATGTTTCATTGAGTAGATATACCCATATCTACTCAAATCATATGTGAAGGTGAGAAAATAACGATACCCTCCACGTGCCTCAACATTCATCGGACCACACACATCAGTATGTATGATTTCCACCAAATCTGTTGCTCGCTCCATAGTTCCAGAGAACGGTGTTTTAGTCATCTTGCCCATGAGGCATGGTTCGCAAGTACCAAGTGATTCATAATCAAGTGATTCCAAAAGTCCATCAGAATGGAGTTTCTTCATGCGCTTTATACCAATATGACCTAAACGACAGTGCCACAAATAAGTTGCACCATCATTATCAACTCTGCATCTTTTAGCTTCAATATTATGAATACGTGTATCACTACTATCGAGATTCATCAAAAATAGACCACTCTTCAAGGGTGCATGACCATAAAAGATATTACTCATATAAATGGAACAACCATTATTCTCAGATTTAAATGAACAACCGTCTCGCGTCAAACAAGATCCAGATATAATGTTCATGCTCAACGCTGGCACCAAATAACAATTATTTAGGTCTAAAACTAATCCCGAAGGTAGATCTAGAGGTAGCATGCCTACCACGATCACATCGACTTTGGAACCATTTCCCACGCGCATCGTCACCTCGTCCTTAGCCAATCTTCGCTTAATTCGTAGCCCCTGTTTCGAGTTGCAAATATTAGCAACAGAACCAGTATCAAATACCCAGGTGCTACTGCGAGCATTAGTAAGGTACACATCAATAACATGTATATCACATATACCTTTGTTCACCTTGCCATCCTTCTTATCTGCCAAATACTTGGGCAGTTTTGCTTCCAGTGACCAGTCCCTTTGCAGTAGAAGCACTCAGTCTCA
Source organism: Triticum urartu (assembly GCF_003073215.2). Taxonomy (NCBI): domain Eukaryota; kingdom Viridiplantae; phylum Streptophyta; class Magnoliopsida; order Poales; family Poaceae; genus Triticum; species Triticum urartu. The sequence goes on along the minus strand of NC_053023.1, from coordinate 660,786,431 downwards.
AGCTTAGGTCCAGACTTGGGCTTCTTCACTTGAGCAGCAACTTGCTTGCCGTTCTTCTTGAAGTTCCCCTTCTTTCCTTTACCCTTTTTGTTGAAACTGGTGGTCTTGTTGACCATCAACACTTGATGCTCCTTCTTGATTTCTACCTTCGCAGCCTTTAGCATTGCGAAGAGCTCGGGAATTCTTATCCATCCCTTGCATATTATAGTTCATCACGAAGCTCTTGTAGCTTGGTGGTAGTGATTGAAGAATTGTTTCAATGACACTATCATCTGGAAGATTAAGTCCTAGTTGAATCAAGTGAATGTTATACCCAGACATTTTGAGTATATGCTCACTGACAGAACTATTCTCTTCCATCTTGCAGGTATAGAACTTATTGGAGACTTCATATCTCTCAATTCAGACATTTGCTTGAAATATTAACTTCAACTCCTGGAACATCTCATATGCTCCATGACGTTCAAAACGTCGTCGAAGTCCCGGTTCTAAGCCGTAAAGCATGGCACACTGAACTATCGAGTAGTCATCAGCATTGCTCTGCCAGACATTCATAACATCTGGCGTTGCTCCTGTAGCAGGTTTGGCACCTAGCGGTGCTTCCAGGACGTAATTCTTCTGTGCAGCAATGAGGATAATCCTCAAGTTACGGACCCAGTCCGTGTAATTGCTACCATCATCTTTCAACTTTGCTTTCTCAAGGAATGCATTAAAATTCAACGGAACAACAGCACGGGCCATCTATCTACAACAACATAGACATGCAAATACTATCAGGTACTAAGTTTATGATAAATTAAAGTTCAATTAATCATATTACTTAAGAACTCCCACTTAGACAGACATCCCTCTAATCATCTAAGTGATCACGTGATCCATATCAACTAAACCATGTCCGATCATCACGTGAGATGGAGTAGTTTTCAATGGTGAACATCACTATGTTGATCATATCTACTATATGATTCATGCTCGACCTTTCTATCTCAGTGTTCCAATGCCATATCTGCATATGCTAGGCTCGTCAAGTTTAACCCGAGTATTCTGCATGTGCAAAACAGGCTTGCACCCGTTGTATGTGAACGTAGAGCTTATCACACCCGATCATCACATGGTGTCTCGGCACGACGAACTTTCCCAACGGTGCATACTCAGGGAGAACACTTGTACCTCGAAATTTAGTGAGAGATCATCTTATAATGCTACCGTCAATCTAAGAAAAATAAGATGCATAAAAGATAAACATCACATGCAATCAATATAAGTGATATGATATGGTCATCATCATCTTGTGCCTTTGATCTCCATCTCCAAAGCACCATCATGATCACCATCCTCACCGGCTTGACACCTTGATCTCCATTGAAGCATCGTTGTCGTCACGCCAACTATTGCCTCCACGACTATCGCTACTGCTTAGTGATAAAGTAAAGCAATTACATGGCGATTGCTTTTCATATAATAAAGCGACAACCATATGGCTCATGCCAGTTGCCAATAACTGTGTTACAAAACATGATCATCTCATACAATAAAATTTAGCATCATGTCTTGACAATATCACATCACAACATGCCCTGCAAAAACAAGTTAGATGTCCTCTACTTTGTTGTTGCAAGTTTTACGTGGCTGCTGCGGGCTGAGCAAGAACAGTTCTTACCTACGCATCAAAAACCACAACGGGGTATAGTGATTGCTTTTTGATCTTCAGAAAGAACCCTATTCCTTGAATCCGATTCAACTAAAGCTGGAGAAACACACACCCACTAGCCACCTGTGTGCGAAGCACGTCGGTAGAACCAGTCTCGCGTAAGCGTACGCGTAATGTCGGTCTGGGCCGCTTCATCCAACAATGCCGCTGAATCAAGAATCAACTAGTGACGGCAAGCAATATGTATATACCCACGCCCACAACTCATGTGTTCTACTCATGCATATAAAAAGCTACGCATAAACCTGGCTCGGATGCCACTGTTGGGGAACGTTGTAATTTCAAAAAAATTCCTACGCACACGCAAGATCATGGTGATGCATAGCAACAAGAGGGGAGAGTGTCGTCCATGTACCCTCGTAGACCGTAAGCAGAAGCATTATGAGAACGCGCTTGATCTAGTCGTACATCTTCACGATCCGACCGATACATGTACCGAACGTACGGCACCTCCGAGTTCAGCACACGTTCAGCTCAGTGATGTCCCACGAACTCCGATCCAGCAGAGCTTGGAGGGAGAGTTCCGTCAGCACGACAGTGTGATGACAGTGATGATGATACTACCGACGCAGGGCTTCTCCTAAGCACCACTACGATATGACCGAGGTGGATTATGGTGGAGGGGGGCACCGCACACGGCTAAAAGATCAACTGATCAACTTGTGTGTCTTGGGGTGCCCCCCTGCCCCCGTATATAAAGGATCAAGGGGGAGGCCGGCCGGCCCTAGCAGAGCGCACCAGGCGGAGTCCTACTCCCATGAGGAGTAGGATCCCCCCTTTCCTAGTTGGACTAGGAGAGAAGGAAGGGGGAGAGAGGGAGGAAGGAAAGGGGGGTGCCCCCCCCCCCTCCGAGTCCAATTCAGACCAGAGGGAGAGGGGGGAGCGCGGCCTGCCCTGGTCTCCTCTCTCTCCACTATGGCCCAATAAGGCCCATACATTTACCGGAGGGTTCCGGTAACCTCCCAGTACTTTGGTAAAATCCCGATTTCACCCAGAACTATTCCGATATCCAAATATAGGCTTCCAATATATTGATCTTTATGTCTCAATCATTTCTAGACTCCTCGTCATGTCCGTGATCATATCCGGGACTCCGAACTACCTTCAGTACATCAAAACACATAAACTCATCTTACCAGTCGTGATCGAACTTTAAGCGTGCGGACCCTATGGGTTCGAGAACTATGTAGACATGACCGAGACTCGTCTCCGGTCAATAACCAATAGCGGAACTTGGATGCTCATATTGGTATGTTACTTGCCCGATATTCGATCGTCGGTATCCTTATACCTAGGTCAATCTCGTTACTGGCAAGTCTCTTTACTCGTTCCATAATGTATCATCCCGCAACTAACTCATTAGTCACAATGCTTGCAAGGCTTATAGTGATGTGCATTACCGAGAAGGCCCACAGATACCTCTCCGACAATCGGAGTGACAAATCCTAATCTCGATCTATGCCAACTCAACAAGTACCATTGGAGACACCTGTAGAGCACCTTCATAATCACCCAGTTACGTTGTGACGTTTGGTAGCACACAAAGTGTTCCTCCGGTACTCGGGAGTTGCATAATCTCATAGTCATAGGAACATGTATAAGTCATGAAGAAAGCAATAGCAACAAACTAAACGGTCATCGTGCTAAGCTAACAGATGGGTCAAGTCAATCACATCATTCTCTAATGATGTGATCCCGTTAATCAAATGACAACTCATGTCTATGGTTAGGAAACATAACCATCATTGATTCAACGAGCTAGTCTAGTTGAGGCAAACTAGTGACACTCTGTTTTTCTATGTATTCACACATGTACTAAGTTTCCGGTTAATACAATTCTAGCATGAATAATAAACATTTCTCATGATATAAGGAAATATAAATAACAACTTTATTATTGCCTCTAGGGCATATTTCCTTCAGGCCCCACGTGTCGTGGCACATGGGCACAACGGGTTATCGGGCGCGGGTATGCGCGCCGGGGTGGACACTGATGACCCACAAGTATAGGGGATCTATCGTAGTCCTTTCGATAAGTAAGAGTGTCGAACCCAATGAGGAGCAGAAGGAAATGATAAGCGGTTTTCAGCAAGTTATTCTCTGCAAGCACTGAAATTATCGGTAACAGATAGTTTTGTGATAAGGTAATTGATAACGAGTAGAAAGTAATAAAAGTAAATAAGGTGCAGCAAGATGGCCCAATCCTTTTTGTAGCAAAGGACAAGCCTGGACAAACTCTTATATGAAGGAAAGCGCTCCCGAGGACACATGGGAATTATCGTCAAGCTAGTTTTCATCACGATCATATGATTCGCGTTCGATACTTTGATAATTTGATATGTGGGTGGACCGGTGCTTGGGTACTGCCCTTACTTGGACAAGCATCCCACTTATGATTAACCCCTATGGCAAGCATCCACAACTACAACAGAAGTATTAAGGTAAACCTAACCATAGCATGAAACATATGGATCCAAATCAGCCACGTACGAAGCAACGCATAAACTAGGGTTTAAGCTTCTGTCACTCTAGCAACCCATCATCTACTTATTACTTCCCAATGCCTCCCTCTAGGCCCAAACAATGGTGAAGTGTCATGTAGTCGATGTTCACATGACACCACTAGAGGGATGACAACATACATCTCATCAAAATATCGAATGAATACCAAATTCACATGACTACTAATAGAAAGACTTCTCCCATGTCCTCAGGAACAAACGTAACTACTCACAAAGCATATTCATGTTCATAATCAGAGGGGTATTAATATGCATAATGGATATGAACATATGATCTTCCACCAAGTAAACCAACTAGCATCAACTACAAGGAGTAATCAACACTACTAGCAACCCACAAGTACCAATCTGAGGTTTGGATACAAAGATTGGATACAAGAGATGAACTAGGGGTTGAGATGAGATGGTGCTGGTGAAGATGTTGATGAAGATTGACCCCCTCCCGATGACAGGATCGTTGGTGATGACGATGGTGATAATTTCCCCCTCCCGGAGGGAAGTTTCCCCGGCAGAACAGCTCCGCCATAGCCCTAGATTGGTTCCGCCAAGGTTCCACCTCGTGGTGACGGAGTCTCGTCCCGAAATCTTGCTTATGATTTTTTCCTCCACGAATGACTACATATAGATAAAGATGGGCATCGGAGGGCCACCAGGGGGCCCATGAGGCAGGGGGCGTGCCCAGGGGGGTAGGGCGCGCCCCCACCCTCGTGGCCAGGGTGTGGCCCCCCTTTGGAACTTCTTGCGCTCGGTATCTTTTATATATTCTGGAAATAGCTTCCATGAAGTTTCAGGACTTTTGGAGCTGTGCAGAATAGGTCTCTGATATTTGCTCCTTTTCTAGCCCCAGAATCCCAGTTGCCGGCATTCTCCCTCTTTATGTAAACCTGGTAAAATAAGAGAGAATAGGCATAAGTATTGTGACATAATGTGTAATAACAGCCCATAATGCAATAAATATCGATATGAAAGCATGATGCAAAATGTACGTATCAACTCCCCCAAGCTTAGACCTCGCTTGTCCTCAAGCGAAAGCCGAAATCGAAAAATATGTCCACATGTTTAGAGATAGAGGTGTCGATAAAAATAAAATATGGAGATGAGGGCATCATGATCATTCTTAGAACAGCAACATATTTTGATCACGGGATCAGAATAATATTCTGATCACAAAATGAACTTCCCGAGTAACGCGCCTGACCTTCCCCGAGTACAAGGTTGAACTTCAGCTAAAAGGTGTCCAAATGGGGCTTGCGATATACCGTTGGAAAGCTATGGACATCAGTATCATGACCCAAGTTAAATTTTTTGCAAAATGTAAGCGGTTTAAGAGCAGTTTTGAAAACCTTTTTTCTTCATACAAAAAACGTGAATCGTATTTTCGATCGCATTTTTAAACCGTTTATCGGAATGAGGCAAATAATATGGCGTTCGAAAGCTGCTGCAAAACCGCTCCTTCCATATGTTGAAAGTTTTCTCTAATTCCCTACGGTTAAAGAGTAATTCGGAAAAACGTAGAATTTCGCAAACCGAACAGCTGAGTTCATTTTTTCGATGTCATTTCTAAATGGCTAATCCAATTGAGGCAAATAATATGGTGTTGGAAAGCTTATGAAAATGCGCTACTTTTTCATGTTAAAAGTTTTTTCTAATTTTGAACAGTTTAAAAGTAATTTAGAAAATGGTACAACTTCCACCGAGTTTGTATTTTTGAGCTAATTTTTTAACCGTACGTCCAAATGTAGCAAATGATATGGCGTTGGAAAGCTTGAAGAAATATGAAACTTTTTTGTATATATTGTTTCTCCTAATTCATTATGGTTTTATGTTAGTTTTGAAAATGGCTAAAAACGTATTTTTGCCGTAATTTATACAAACTTTATCGGAATGGGGCAAATAATATACCGCTGAAAAGCTATGGAAAATTCGAAACTTTTTCATGTTGATGGTTTTCTCTGATTCCTAGCCGTTTTCAAGTAATTACGAAAATTGCGAGATCATTCGTTCTGCCTTTATCGCGAAACAGATTCTTCGAAAATGCACCGCGTGAAGAACCTGAACTTCTCGGCGCTTGTACCTGAACTTCACTCTGTTTTTCATGTGCTTTTTTTGCTCGTAGCTCTCCATCCACTGCTCGTAGCTCTCCATCCACTCACCGGAATTGAGTAAGTGATATACCGATGGAAAGCTGCTGTAAACACGCAACTTTCCCGTGTTGATCGTTTTTTCATACTCGCGACAATTTTGAAAGTTTTTCATCTCAAATTCATTCACTATAGTAGTCGAACTTCCTGTTGGTTTCACGTTGAACTTCTGTGACGTATTTTCGTTTGTAATTTTCTCATTCATTCGTCAGTGTTACATAAATGATATCATTTTTGTACAAACCTCTCTCACGATAATTTTTTTAATTTTCTCCGACGAGGACTTGAACTTACACAAATGATATTCCTGCTGTTTTGAAGTAAATTAGAAAATGACGAGATCATAATTTCTGCCTTCATCGCGAATGGAATTGCACTGTGTGAAGTAGTTGAACTTCCCGGGGACGTCTGTTTGAACTTCACTCTGTTTATGACATGATGTTTTTGCCTGTAACTCCCAAACCACTTACCGGAATTGAGAAAATGATATGCCGATGGAAAGCTGTTGCAAACACGCAACTTTTTCGTGTTGTTCAGTTTTTCATACTCGCGGCGGTTCAAAATATTTTTTTGAATGCGTAAAAATGTGTTTTTAACGGTATACATAAAACTTTTAAACCATTCATCGGAATATAGCATATAATATACCATTGGAAAGCTTATGAATAGGAGCATCTTTTTCATGTAGACACACGTTACAAATTTTTATCATTTAAGAGCAGTTTTATAAATGGAAAAAACAACGTTGTTTTTTGCCTGTTTTTTATATATAATTTATGGTCGGACGTCTCGCACTAGAGATCTTGAACTTCACCGGGGGAGCACGTGAACTTCTTGCAACAATCCTTTTAACCTTTTTGTTTTCTACTCTTAGATTACTATCTAAAATGCATTCCTTGCAGTATTGAACTTCTCGTTGTTTCACCTTGAACTTATGTCACGTTGTTTGTTCAACCTCTCTCACAAGATTTTAGAACTTTCTCGGGCCGAGCACTTGAACTTCTAGTAACAAAACTTTCGTCCCTGGCTTTTTGATTCTTTTTTTGCATACAGATGCACACTGTGTAGTACGTGAACTTCTGGCAGTTATCAATCTGAACTTCTCTCGGTTATGTGAAAATATCTGAGTTTTTTATGAATATTATTCTGAATTTTCTTAATCTTTTTTATGAATTCTCAAGCGCTCTATTTTTAAAAGTTGAACTTCTTGTTATTTTATTTTTGAACTTCTTGTTTCCACTATTTAACAACGAGGGAAATCTGAGTTTTCTATAATCATCGAACTTCTCCATCTTTTTAATATGGACTTCCTGGTTTTATTCCTTACTTATTTTTTATGAAATTTTGAAGCGCTCTATTTTTAAAAGTTGAACTTCTTGTTTTTATTTTTGAACTTCTTGTTTCCATTCTTAAATAATGAGGAAATCCGAGTTTTCTATAATCATCGAACTTCTCCATCTTTTTAATATGGACTTCTTGGTTTTATTTATTAATCTTTTTATGAATTTTGAAGCGCTCTAGTTTTAAAAGTCTTCTTGTTATTTTTTTTAACTTCTTGTTTCCACTCTTTAATAACGAGGAAATTCTGAGTTTTCTATAATCATCGAACTTCTCCATCTTTTTAATATGGACTTCCTGGTTTTTTAACAAACGAGAAAGTACTGCCTTAGCTTAGCTTTGTTTTTTTAATCACATACGAGAAAGTAGTGCCTTAGCTTAGCTTTGTTTTTTTAATCACATACGAGAATTTCTTTAGAAATAGGGAAAATACATTTCTTTATATAGACATCGAACTAATGTGTCATTGAGATTTGAATTACATCACGGTATTTTTTCATGATCTCCTAGGAAATCAGAAAATGTATGCTTCAATACCCATTTATCTTTTTTTTTAATTGCAATAGTTTTAGTATGCGCGAACATGTGCATATTTTTACATTCCAAACTTGCCATGTGATTTCCATGTGAACTATAAAAAGAAATTGATTGGAATTTGTTTTTCTCATTTTATGTAAAATTAAAGGCAACAAAATCACACCGCACACACTTTTGCGCTTGCTTGTACATCCTGCATGCATTCGAGAACAAAACTGGGTTGCAAACATATGTCATTTATTTGTCCATTTTTTTAATAGAAAACCACAATCATCTGACTGAAGCACCATCTGTCGCATCCATATAATGAACTCATGTTTTTATTGTCATCTCAACTATGCAAATGTATGCACTAGAACTTCTTTAAATAACATGTTGACACGTACATAGACAAACAACACCCAAGTGCCGCAAATTTCACCCATCTACTGTAGCACAATAAACATCATTTTCTTTCTTTTCTTCTATTCATGTGACTTCCTCACGCAACTTCAGATACAAAAAATGAAACAATATGAACCGGGCTCCCCTTAGCCTTTTTTTGTTATGAACAATAGAATTGAAAGATGTAAGTTTAGAACTGGTCCGTGTGCACATGATAATAAAATGTATCTCTTTTCTGCGAACCAAATGTTTATTTATTCACCCTGTAGTAACATGTGTCCTTATCCCGTCGTACACCACACATTTCTTATCCACAACACGAGGCTCTTTGACCCTTTTACATTCTTCTTATTTTCTGTCTTTTGCCATCTTTTCTTGGCACACCCGAATTGGTAGCAAGTTTAGAAAAAGAAAACTATAAAAAGGGAGATGGCGCACAACTATTTTGGAGATGCGCCAGGGAAGCCGCCAAGCGCTGTGCACGGTAGCAGGACAGGCTCAACGGAAGGTCGGAGAGTGGACCAAGGGAAGGTCGCTGGTGGAGAGTGAATATGGATTAGTAGTATAGGTCCCAGGTGACTAGAGCCATCTCCTTCCTGCTGCCAGGTCCAAGTCGCTGCGGAAGGCCGAAGCTACGGCGACATGGAAGCCTCTATGATGGGGCATGGAGCACCGGGAGTGACAATGCACAAATCATGCGGGCAGCAGAACATACGTCTGAATTAAAAATTGCACTGTCTTGCAACATCTCCCGGCCTGAACTAAAATCCCCTTTGGACTGTTGGGTTTCTTCTTCTGCTGGAGCAGCCGCTCGGCGACGGGCGGTGCAGGAGCTACCAGCAGTAGTGGGGCGACTAGTGCATCATCGAGAGGTCAGAGGCGGTGGGGTTGGGGCTCATGGGTGCACAGGAGACAGTGAATCCACGAGCATGTGCATAGTAGCGCTGGTGAGCAGGTGTGAAACATGGCCTGGTGCGCCATCTAGAGCTCGGCGACGGCACAAGGGATCCACTGCCGACGGCCATGGCAACAACCTAGAGAAGATATAGGCATGAAGGTCACATCACAGGCCTAGGGGAGGTCGCCAGTTAGGCCTTGGGCAGGTCGCCGAGTGTGCTGCGGGAGGCCCACGGCCACCCCCTGGATGGACTTCTCGCGCATGAGGCGTTGGATTGCTCGCTCTATATAGATTGTCGGGCCGCCGGCGCAAGCATGGCTAGATGCAAAACAGCGAGGAGGCACGGGCGGGGCGGAGTCGAGAGGCCGCGCCCATAGCAGTTGGCGGCCTTCCTCGTCCACGGCGAGCACCTAGATGACCCCGATCCAGATCCTCATTGGGGAACAACTAGGGGACAAGCGGTGCAACATGGGGATGATGGAGCAGCGTTGGTCGGCGGTGGTCGGGAGGCCTGACGGGGCAGCTATGCGCCACGGGGTAGGACGACGGCGCGCTGGGAGGATGGGAGGCGGTGCGCCGCGGGGTGGGGCGCGTTAGGAGGCCGGGATGCGGCGCGATCCGGGGAGGGAGGCTGCGGTCGCGGGGCGATTTGGGAGGGGCGGCGGCGGCGGTAGGGCGGGGTGGTGGTGGCGGCGCGATCTGGGTAGGCCGGCTGCGGTGGTGGGGAGATTTGGGAGGGGTGGCGGCGGCGGTTCGGGAGGGCGTCGTGGATAGTGTGTGCGGTTTGGGGGAGCTCCGGAAGATCCACTCCGGGACTATATAGGCCCATTGTGATCCAAATAACTATTCTAATCCTGGGATTAGAGTAGTGTTACTCTCTCTCTTATGCTAAAGTAACAATTCAATTACAATTTCAAGTATGAATCATAAATTTCCTTGAGAACCAACAAACTCTAATCTCAGTCATTGAGGCAATTGCAATTTATCATAACATAGGAAAGAGTCAATATAAGAGCTTTTCAGCAAGTCCACATACTCAACCATCTTTTAGTCTTTCACAATTGCTAACACTCTCGCAATATTTGCAGGTATGAAGTTTTAATCGGACTTATGGTTTTGCCTCCCAACGTTTTACCTCAAGGGCAATTATCGGTGTCAAAACCGGCGGATCTCGGGTAGGGGGTCCCAAACTGTGCGTCTAAGGCAGATAGTAATAGGAGGCGGGGAACACGATGTTTACCCAGGTTCGGGCCCTCTCGATGGAGGTAATACCCTACTCCTACTTGATTGATCTTGATGATATGAGTATTACAAGAGTTGATCTACCACGAGATCATAGAGGCTAAACCCTAGAAGCTAGCCTATGGTATGATTGTATGTTGTCCTACGGACTAAACCCTACGGTTTATATAGACACCGGAGGGGCTAGGGTTACACAAAGTTGGTTACAAGGGAGGAGATCTACATATCCGTATTGCCAAGCTTTCCTTCCACGCCAAGGAGAGTCTCATCCGGACACGGGACGAAGTCTTCAATCTTGTATCTTCATAGTCCAACAGTCTGGTCCAAGGATATAGTCCGGCTATCCGGAGACCCCCGAATCCAGGACTCCCTAAGTAGCCCCCGAACCAGGCTTCAATGACGATGAGTCCGGTGCACAGATTGTCTTTGGCATTGCAAGGCGGGTTCTTCTCCAAATTCTGAATATCTGCTGAGTAGTGTCCGGCTCCCCATAAATGTTGCACTTCTCGGCTTCCGCACCCAATAAGGGCTATCTTCCACGTGTCGAGCGAATGCGAGGAGCCAGGGCATTTTTACATTCGTCACCCTAGCCATGTAAGTGAACTGTCTATTAAAGAGACGGGGATTCTTAGATCCAGACCACACCATCCTCCCACGGCGAGTATCCATCGGAGCGCGCTCGGAAAAATCCATTCCAAAATGGCCAGCCATCGCAGCTCCTCCTCCCGCTCCCGTAGCCCTAAGCCCGGTGATTGGGAGAAGTGTTCCGTCCCGCACAGCCAATTAGTAGAGTTACAAACCCAGGGATTTCTCCCTCCAGTATATATGGTCCCCGTTCGAGCCGGGCTCGCCACCTATAATGGCGGGGAGCAAGCGGAGAGCTTCCCCAATCCCTCCAAGGGGGAGCGGGTATGCCTTGTCCCTTATTTACTAAGGGACTTGGATTTCCAATCCATCTGTTCCTCCACGGGCTCCTGGAGTTTTACGGCCTCCAGTTGCATAATTTCACCCCCGCTTCCATATTACACATCGCTGGTTATGTTGCCCTTTGCGAGCTATTTCTGGGTTGCGAAGCTCATTTTGAGCTGTGGAAGAGGCTATTCTGCCTCGTGCCCCGTACACAGGAGGGGTCAATATATCAAGTGGGCGGAGCCGAAATATGGCGCATCGCCGGGACCGGACACATGTCCGGTACCCCAAAGAAGACGTTCGAAGACTGGCCTTCGGAGTGGTTTTACATGGAGGACGTCCCCCTTCCAGATCCTATTCGGATGGGTCTTCCCGAGTTCGACAATGCCCCTTTGAAGAAACGACGAAGCTGGCACCCACGGAGCCCTCGGGAGGAAGATAACAGAGAAGTCCTTTACCTGATGGGCCGGATAAAAGCGCTGGCTCAATCAGGATTGACAATAATTGAGGTTATGTCAATATGTATAATGCGGGGGTGCATCCACTTCAATATCGAGGGCACCCCATGTGGCGCTTTAACGGGGAAGATGATGCCACCCGCTGAGGGCGTAAGGGACCGGACTCAGCTGTTGCTCTAGCAAAAATTATGTCCGCTTTGTTCAAGCGAGAGGAAGAGGAGTTCATCCGTATTAAGCCACGGGATGGATTCTCCATGTACAACCCTACAAGTTGGGTGAGCTGTCACTTTTTACTCCCAACCTTCCCGCAGTCTTCGTTATAAATACTCACCTTGCCGTTTCACGGCAGGAACTGCGAAAAGCTGTAAGGGAGGTCAACAGTCCACCTCCACAACCAGAGGACCCTAACCGGGCCCACGATCCCAGACTCGAAGAGGATCCGGACATATTTGTGGAGCTGATCGACAGGACATTCTATCAATTGAGCTGCGATGATGCCATGGTGGCCATCATAGCCGACTATCCTGGGCTACTCCCTGCATCACATTTAAGAAAAACCGGAGTCCCAACTTCCGAGAAGGATCCCCTTTTATGCACTTCACCTACCATACACATATGGTGTTTTTCAGGGAAGGCCCTCGGGACGCCATGCCAAACCCGCAGTGACGCGCCAACGAGGGAGACCGAAGCCGGATAGGCTAAAAAGGAAGGCGGTTAGGACTGAGACGCCGGCCCAGAGGTATGATACTGAACCTCGCTCCGTGGTTGTCGTCTTTCTTAAAATATAATGACGTCCATGTTTCGTGGTAGGAAAAACGCTCGCCGGACTATATCTGGAGAGTCTGCCAATCATGCCTCCACCAGTCGGGCTCCAGGGACGGACATTGAGGCGGAAGTTAACACGGGGCGAACGCCAGATACTCCTCCTACAGAGGATGCGGATAGACTATCCGCTACAAATGCTGAAGTGGAAAGCACCATGAATCACAGGCGTCGCCGGGCCGTACTCTGTGACGCTGGTTTCTCCCAAGAGGCGTTCGATGCCTTCAACTCAGGGGACGTGTACATCTGTGCTGCTCAAAACGGTCTTGCCAGAGCCACGGACCAGTATGTAAAGGATATATGGGTAAGAAAATCTGACGATTATATATATCAGTAGCCCTTGTGACTTGAAACAGTTGACACAACTGGTTTAAGGATCATTATTTGTGCAGGTTCTTACAGAGAAGAATACCCAATTGTCTCAAGAGCTGGAAGAGTGCAAAGCCCAGCTACGGGCCGTGGTTGCCGCGATGAAGGAGTCCGAGAAGGCCCCCTCGGGTAACACTTGTTTCCATTGCAAAGAATGACAGGTAGCAGATAGTATGCGGCATGTATGCAAATCTAACAATAGATGTTGCAGATGACTCTGGAGTGAATCCAGAGGCCGTGACGGAGAATGTGTGACGTGCTAATCGACAGCTAAATGCTGGCGAGCGCGTGCTTACGCGGGTCAGGCAGGAGAAAAATAATCTCCAGGACGCCAATATCCGGCTGGACGTGGAACTGAAAGATGTCCGAGCCCAGTTTGCGGACTCCGTGAAGGAGAATAAGCGGCTTCGGCGCGGCATTTTTTGTAAGTGCGTAAACGAACTTTTGAAAGAGTTCGGCGAAGAAGCCAGCTAACAGAGTTATGTCTGCAGGTATGCTGACGGGTCGTCCCGCGGAGGAGATGCCTGAGTCTGCGGGTGATCTTCTACCAGAGCTCTCACAACTGCACGGACAAGTTCGGTAGGTGATCCAGGGTATTGGCCAAGCCTTTTGGCCATCCGCCTCCCCGCCAGGAGGCATGGGGGAGCTTATAGAGAAGCTCAAGGGAGCGCGGCGGCGCTTCCGATTAGGGAAGATATCAGCCTGCCGACAAGGTGCAAGGGAAGCCTAGGCCATGGTGAAGACGCGATATACCAAAGCTAACCCAAACCATATGGCCGAGGTCGAACCTGTGGGGCCCGATGGGAAAGAGATCCCCGTCAGTTTGGTGTATGACCAAGTAGAATTAGCCACAAAGTATTCCCAACAAAAGATTGTAGGCTAGACAGCCTATTGGATGGTATAGAAGAAGAATTTAGTCAGTTTTAGTGACTATGTACTTTAAGTGACATATATAATGTCCCTAGCCGGATTGTAAATCATTTGTCATGGCGGACCTTTTTGCTTCGACCTCTGGACCCGATAGTCCAGAGTGTATCCGAATACCCGCTCGGTTATGTAAAAACTGGGGTATGCGCGGAAACTAGGCGTAGGGGTCATAAGTGCTTGAACAGACAAGTACCCAACTAGCTATGTTATATTACATGGATAGTAAGAAACATCTTCCAGGGAGAATAGTTCCGTTAAGGGTTCCTTTCCGTGGGTACGCATGCCCTAATGTGCATGTCCGAACTGCGAAAAGAGACGCAGGTTATAAACATCTGGGGGCATGTATCAAAATAAATAAAAGTCATCTTTTGTTCACCGACCGAATATTCCCTTAAGAACGCTAGCTTTCGGCTTCACCCAGTCTGAGGTACACATCTAGATGACCCGGCAGTAACAATCGCAGACGTGCTCCCCTTATGCCCTAGCCGAATTAACGAGAACGTAGGGCATAAATACAAGAGCCAGGCAACCCATCTTGGCCAAAACTTAAGTCATATCGATGCATATAATGGCGAAAAAAGGTACATGTGGAAGAGTAACGAATGTGTGGGGCATAAAGCCCAGAAAAATGGTTATATTAAGCTTCTGTATAAGAAGCCCCCAGGTATAATGAGCGCAGTTAGCGCGTCAAGATTGTGTAGTCAAGACACAAGTTAGCCTTTTAAGGCCTTGAGGAGAAGAAAAAACAAGAGAGAAAGAGAAAAAAGACAGATAACGGATATGCAAAAAATTGACGGGAGTAAGGAGACGAACATAGAGTCCGGTACTAGCCGTAGAATCTTCGTAGTCTGGATGCGTTCCATGGGTTTGGCTCGAGTCGATTGTCCGATGCATCCCGCAGATGGTACGCTCCACCGGTCAGAAACTGGTCGATAATGAAGGGACCTTCCCATTTGGGCTTGAGCTTGTTCTTTTTCTTCTCCGGCAGGCGTAGAACTAGTTCGCCAACATTATAGGTTTTGGCCCGTACTTCTCTACTCTGATACTTTCGAGCATGTTGCTGATAGAATGCGGAACGGGCTTTTGCCACGTCGCGCTCCTCCTCCAAGGCGTTCAAACCGTCCTGTCGATCGAGCTCGGCCTCTTTTTCTTCGTACATGCGCACTTGAGGTGAGTCATGAATTATGTCGCAGGGCAGAACCGCCTCTGCGCCGTACACCATAAAGAACGGTGTGTATCCAGTAGTGCGATTCGGCGTGGTCCGCAGGCCCCATAGTACGGAGTCGAGCTCCTCTACCCAGTGCGTGTTTGATTCCTTTAAGGACCGCACTAATCTGGGTTTAATGCCACTCATGATAAGACCATTTGCTCGCTCGACTTGACCGTTGGTTTGCGGGTGATAGACAGAAGCATAATCGAGTTTGATGCCCATGTTGCTGCACCAAAGTTTTACCTCGTCGGCTGTTAAGTTCATGCCGTTGTCAGTGATGATGCTGTGGGGGATACCATAACGGTGTACAACCCCAGATATAAAGTCTATCACCGGTCCGGATTCAGCCTTTTTAACGGGTTTGGCTTCTATCCATTTGGTGAATTTATCCACCATGACCAGTAAGTATTTTTTTTCTTATGGGTTCCCCCTTTGAGGGGTCCGACCATATCAAACCCCCAGACCGCAAAGGGCCAAGTAATGGGGATTGTTTGGAGAGCGGTAGGTGGCATATGGCTTTGGTTTGCAAAAAGTTGGCAACCGACAAAATGTTGGATCAGATCATGTGCATCTGCTCGGGCCGTCGGCCAACAGAAACCTGTACGGAAGGCCTTGCTTACAAGGGCCCGGGCTGCGGCGTGGTGGTCGCCGAGTCCAGCATGGATTTCTGCCAAAAGCTTCCGCCCTTCCTCTTCGGAGATGCACCTTTGAAGGACTCTGGTAGTGCTTTTCTTATAAAGCTCTCCCTCGTGGACCTTGTAGGCTTTAGATCACCGCACTATGCAGCGTGCCTCGTTTTGGTCCTCGGGTAGTTCCTGCCTAGTTAGGTAGGCCAGGAATGGTTCTGTCCATGGGGCGATGACGGCCATTATCACGTGGGCTGAAGGTATTATTTCGATGGCAGAACCTCCGATTGTGTCAAAGTGTTCGGTATCTGGTGTTGTGGTCGGGTCCGGACTATGTTTACCGGTGTCCCCTTCCCATACCACGGATGGCTTAAATAGCCTTTCCAAGAAGATGTTAGGTGGGACAGGATCGCGCTTAGCACCGATATGGGCGAGGATATCCGCCGCCTGATTGTTTTCCCGAGCCACATGGTGGAATTCAAGCCCCTCGAACCGAGCTGACATTTTGAGGATGGCATTGTGATATGCCGCCATTTTCGGATCCTTGGCATCGAAGTCTCCATTTATTTGAGATATTGCGAGGTTCGAGTCCCCACGCACCTCCAAGCGTTGAATGCCCATGGAAACTGCCATCCGGAGACCATGTAATAGGGCCTCGTATTCGGCTGCATTGTTGGACTCTGTGTATAGTATTTGGAGTACGTGTTGGACTGTATCTCCAGTGGGGGACGTCAGGACGACACCAGCCCCCAGACCAGCCAGCATTTTAGAGCCGTCAAAGTGCATGATCCAATTGGAGTATGCGTCGTACTCTTTATGGAGTTCGGCTTCTGTCCACTCGGCGATGAAATCGGCCAGTACTTGCGAATTAATGGCTCGCCATGGTTTATATGTTATGTCGAACGGGAGGATCTCAATAGCCCATTTGGCAATCCGGCCCGTGGCATCGTGGTTGTTTATTATGTTGTTGAGTGGTACTTCTGAGGCCACCGTAATTGAACACGCTTGAAAGTAGTGTCGTAATTTCTGGGATGCCATGAATACCGCGTATGCTATCTTTTGATAATCTGGGTACCGTGATTTGCATGCAGTGAGGATAGTGGATACATATTATACCGGCTTTTGAAGTGGGAATTTATGTCCGTCCGTCTCTCGTTCGACGACGAGCACTGCGCTTACAACTTGGTGAGTTGCAGCTATATATAACAGCATTGGTTCGCCGACATTTGGCGAGGCCATGATTGGGTTGGTGGCCAGGATGGCTTTTATTTCTTCCAATCCGGCCGTGGTTGCGTCCGTCCACTCAAAGTGTTCGGTGCGCCGAAGAAGGTGATAAAGGGGGGTGCCTTTTCTCCTAATCAGGAGATAAAGCGGCTTAAGGCTGCCACACATCCAGTTAACTTCTGGATTTGCTTGAGGTCAGTTGGGATAGCCAACTGCGACAGAGCTCGGATTTTAGCTGGATTTGCCACAATTCCTCTACTAGAGAAGATGAAGCCCAGGAGCTTTCCGGCGGGTACGACGAAAACGCATTTTTCCGGATTGAGCTTAATGTCGTATGTTTGGAGATTGTCAAACATGAGCCTCAAGTCGTCTATTAAGGAGTCGACGTCTCTGGTTTTAACGACCACATCATCTACGTCTGCCTCCACTATTTTGCCGATCTACTTTTGCAGACATGTCGGAATCATGCGTTGATACGTTGTGCCGGCGTTTTTGAGCCCGAAGGGCATTGTGTTAAAACAGAAGGGGCCGTATGGAGTGATAAATGTCGTTGCGGCTTGATCGGACTCCGCCATCTTAATTTGGTGGTAATCAGGGTATGCATCGAGGAAGCACAATGAGTCGTGTCCTGCGGTGGCGTCGATAATTTGATCGATGCGAGGGAGGGGGAAGGGATACTTTGGGAAAGCCTTATTAAGGTCCTTGAAGTCGACGCATAGGCGCCAGGATTTGTCCTTCTTTGGTACCATTACCAGGTTTGCTAGCTAGTCTGTATGTTTTATTTCTCTAATGAATCCGACCTCCAATAACTTGGCTAGCTCCTCTCCCATGGCCTGTCGCTTAGGTTCGGAGAAACACCGAAGAGTCTGCTTGACCGGCTTGAATCGCTTTAGAATGTTAAGGCTATGCTCGGCCAGCCTGCATGGGATTCCTGGCATGTCTGAAGGATGCCAGGAGAATATGTCCCAATTCTCGCGCAGGAACTCCCGTAGTGCGGCGTCTACGGCGGGATTTAACTGTGCCCCGATGGATGCTGTTTTTGTGGGGTCCGTTGGATGGACATGGAATTTGACTATTTCATCCGCTGGTTTGAAAGATGTGGACTTGGATCTTTTGTCGAGTATCACGTTGTCCCTGTCCACTGTGGAGCGCAGCGCAGTTAATTCCTCTGCTGCAAGGGCTTCGGATAATGCCTCGAGGGCCAGTGCGGCTGTTTTGTTCTCGGCGCAGAGTGTTGTGTCTGGATCACTAGCTAGAGTGATGATTCCATTGGGCCCGGGCATTTTGAGTTTCATGTACCCGTAATGGGGTATGGCTTGGAAGATCATGAATGCCTCCCGCCCTTGAAGGGTGTGGTATCCACTACTGAACGGGGCCACTTGGAATGTAATTTCTTCAGACATGTAATTCTCCGAGTGCCGAATACCACATCTAGTGCGATTTTCCCAGCGCAACATGCCTCCCGACTGGGGATGATTCCTCGGAAGGTCGTGCTGCTTTACTCAATGTGGTTTCTGTCTATTTCCATTTTTTGAACAGTCTCCTCATAAATGAGGTTTAATCCGCTGCCGCCGTCCATGAGCACTTTAGTAAGCCGAAAGCCATCCACAATTGGACTGAGGACCAAGGCGGCTGGTGCTCGGGCTGTTCGGAATTTAGGTTCGTCACTAGCATTGAAGGTGATAGCTGTGTCGCTCCATGGATTTATTGCTGCCACATGGCAGACTTCGGCAAGGCTGCGGAGTGCTCTCTTACGCCTATTATTTGATGTGAAGGTCTCGAAGACTGTCAATATTGTATTGTTATCCACGGGATGGTGCTCTGCGGTGTTCTGAATGAGGAGATCCTCACCGCTCTTGGCCACCTGCTGGAGTACCCAACATGCTCTAAGGGTGTGTGTTGGTATGGTATCCTTTGTACTATGAATTTTGTAGGGCCCGTTAAGCCATCCCTCCAATACGGTTCCACGCCCTGTAGTGGGATTTTTCTTCTTTGTAGTTGAGTCAGGCGACTTATGAGAGTGCACCCTTTTAGTTCGGATTGGGGGTTTTGTCAGAGCCGGATTATCCCAAAATTTTGTTTGGGTTTTCCAGGCGCTTTCCATCGCACAGTATTTCCGTACTATGGCCGCCAAGTCAGTGAAGTGTGCTATGTCATGGCGACTTATGGCGTTGAGGATTCCCTTGTCCGTGTAATTGTTGCAAAAGAGCGAAATTGCGTCTTCCTCACAACAGTCCTTGACCTTGTTCATTACAAGGAGGAATCTGGCCCAATAGTGATGTACTGTCTCTTGGGGCTCTTGCATAATGTGGGCAAGATTGTTTATATCTGGGTGGGTGGGTGGATTTAAGTCCAGACCTTGACCCAATCTGAGACCCAGGGTCGGGGGAGTTCCCGATCTTGTATGTTCGGGCTCCGGGATGTTGCCCCGCAGGTTCGGCATGCTACCTGATTCTAGGTTCAGGGTTAGGGCGATGTCCTCCTATGGACGGGTATTCGGCTCGGAGAGCTCGGGAATCCGGACATAGTTTGTCCTCAGGATAGAGGAAGAATCGCCGCATTGTTCCTCCACCTCCGCTATCTGATGGGTGACCGGCGGAGAGTTAATCTCCCTTTGGTCGGGTTTAAGCCCAATCTGATCGTAGTCCGTAGCGACTCCCAGAGCGGCGATGCAATCCAAGAGCTCGTTCAAATAGGAGAGCTCCATTGGATCCATCTGCTCGGTGAATTTCGAGCCGATGTGGAGGCTATTTTCGATGACCCGAGAAGTCATCGTCGTTGCAGCGGCCGAGCGGGCGGTCATGACGAAGCCGCCTAGTCAGAGAGTTTGGGCTACAGCCAGGGCTCCCCCAGAGGTGATGTTGTTCTTGACAACGAAACGAGCCATCCCTCCTTATGATGATGACACAGTGGAACTCTCAATGAAAGCACCAATGTCAGTGTCAAAACCGGCGGATCTCGGGTAGGGGGTCCCGGACTGTGCGTCTAAGGTGGATGGTAACAGGAGGCGGGGGACACGATGTTTACCCAGGTGCGGGCCCTCTCGATGGAGGTAATACCCTATGTCCTGCTTGATTCATCTTTATGATATGAGTATTACAAGAGTTGATCTACCACGAGATCGTAGAGGCTAAACCCTAGAAGCTAGCCTATGGTATGATTGTATGTTGTCCTACAGACCAAACCCTCCGGTTTATATAGACACCGGAGGGGGCTAGGGTTACACAAAGTCGGTTACAAGGGAGGAGATCTACATATCCATATTGTCAAGCTTGCCTTCCACGCCAAGGAGAGTCCCATCCAGACACGGGACGAAGTCTTCAATCTTGTATCTTCATAGTCCAATAGTCCGGCCAAAGGATATAGTTCGGCTGTCCGGAGACCACCTAATCCAGGACTCCCTCAGTAATGTCAACATAATAGTTCATGAAGACTCACATCCAATTAGCTATATATATATCAGGATCTTTCCAACACATTGTGCTTGCCAAAGGATAAAATATAAAAAGGAAAGGTGAAGATTACCATGACTCTTATATAAGGTAGAAGATAAAAGTAAAAGATAGGCCCTTCACAGAGGGAAGCAGAGGTTGTCATGCGCTTTTATGGTTGGATGCACAAAATCTTAATGCGAAAGAATGTCACTTTATATTGCCACTTGTGATATGGACCTTTATTATGTAGTCTGTCACTTTTATTTCTTCCACATCACAAGATCGTATAAAGCTTATTTTCTCCCACACTAATAAGTCATACATATTTAGAGAGCAATTTTAATTGCTTGCACCGATGACAACTTACTTGAAGGATCTTACTCAATCCATAGGTAGATATGGTGGACTCTCATGGCAAAACTAGGTTTAGGGATATTTGGAAGCACAAGTAGTATCTCTACTTGGTGCAAAGAAATTGGCTAGCATGGGAGGGAAAGGCAAACTCAACATGTTGGATGATCCATGACAATATAATTTAGCTCAGATGTAAGAAAACATAACCCATTACGTTGTCTTCCTTGTCCAACGTCAACTCTTAGCATGTCATACTTTAATGAGTGCTCACAATCATAAAAGATGTCCAAGATAGTATATTTATATGTGAACCTCTCTTTCTTTATTACTTCCTATTAATTGCAACGATGACCAAAACTATGTTTGTCAACTCTCAACAACTTTTATTCATCATACCATTTATATGTGAGCTCATTACTTTCCATAAGATCCATATGGTCTCTTTGTTTCTTTTTATTCTTTCTCTTTTTATTTTATTCCCTCAAGAGCATAGCAAAATAATCAAGCCCTTGACTCAACACTAATCTTTATTATATATAGCTCACGGACTCGATTACATAGAAGGATCATAAAGCAAAACTCACAACTAGATCATACTAAAACTTTATTCTACTAGATCAAGATATTATCAAAAGGATCGAACTAAGAAAACGATAAAGATAAAAGTGATGGTGATACGATACCGGGGCACTCCCCCAAGCTTGGCCGTTGCCAAGGGGAGTGCCCATGCCCGTGTGATTATGTCTCCTTCTTTGGGGGTGGCGATGTGATATTCTTGGTGATGATGCCCCTCAAGATACGATTCTCTTGCTCGAGCTTATTGACTTGCTGCTTGAGGTTCATTATTTCCTTACGGAGCTTGCCAGTGACGACTAAAGCTCCTTTCACCCAAGGATGTTGCATAGCTGCGGGGGAACAAGTAACACTCTTTTTCATATTTTCATAAGAAAGAAATCTAACATTGGAAGGATGACCGAGTTTGGAATAGCTGAGCTCTGTGGTTCCATCGTGAATATTGCCCGGAAACGAGAAGTAACTTCTTGATCCTCCTCCATGGCATCTATCCTTTTCAAGTCATCTTCCATCTCTTCCTCTGTTGAGGGCCCAAAGTGATAGGCATCCCTGTTTGCCCCTGGACCTGGTGTCGGATGAGACACCCGACTCTTCCCGACTGACTCTTGGGAAGACATCTTGCTCTAATGTGTGGCAGAAACAGCTCAAAACAAAGACAAGAGATTTTTACGTGACACGGTGGTTAAAACCTTCGGGGGATTATATAATCAATTTTTACCGACCAAAAGAAGTATCGTGCAATAAAACGGAGTCCGGAGAGCGCACGAGGTGCCCACGAGGCAGGGGGCGCGCCCAGGGGGTAGGGCGCGCCTCCCACCCTCGTGGAAGCCTCGTGTCCTTTCCGATCTGCTTCTTATTTTCCTATTTTCTTAAATATTCCAGAATGAAGAAATATTTCCATTAGAATTGTTTTGGAGTCGGTTTACTTACCGTACCACATGCCTATTCCTTTTCGGAGTCTGAAACGTTCTGGAAAGTGTCCCTTATGAATTCCTCCGGGGTTACGGTTTCAATAACATTGGTTTCAACATTTATGGGATTACCTGAGATATAGTATTTAATTCATTGACCGTTCACCACCTTCGGATTTGTGCCTTCGAAGTTGTTGATTTTCATGGCACCAGAACGATAGACCTCCTCGATAACGTAAGGACCTTCCCATTATAGAGAAGTTTGCCTGCAAAAAATCTTAAACGAGAGTTGTATAGCAATACATAATCACCTACATTGAACTCACGCTTTTGTATCCTTTTATCATGCCATCTTTTAACTTTTTCTTTAAACAGCTTGGCATTTTCATAAGCCTGGGTTCTCCATTCATCAAGTGAGCTAATGTCAAAAAGCCTCTTCTCTCACCAGCAAGTTTGAAGTCATAGTTTAGCTCTTTAATAGCCCAATATGCCTTATGTTCTAATTCAAGAGGTAAGTGACATGCTTTACCATAAACCATTTTATACGGAGACATACCCATGGGATTTTTATATGCAGTTCTATAGGCCCATAATGCATCATCAAGTTTCTTGGACCAATTCTTTCTAGATCTATTAACAGTCTTTTGCAAAATTAATTTGAGCTCTCTGTTACTCAATTCTACTTAACCACTAGACTGTGGGTGATAAGGAGATGCAATTATATGATTAACATCATACTTAGCAAGCATTTTAGAAAGGCGCCATGAATAAAGTGTGAACCACCATCAGTCATTAAATATCTAGGGACTCCAAACCTCGGGAAATTAACTTCTTTAAGCATCTTAATAGAGGTGTTATGATCAACACTACTAGTTGGAATAGCTTCTACCCACTTAGTAACATAATCAACAGCGACTAAAATATGTGTATACCCGTTAGAGGAAGGAAAAGGTCCCATGTAATCAAAGACCCAAAAATCAAATGGTTCATAACAAGTGAATAATTCATAGGCATTTCTTGATGTCTACTAATATTACCAATTCTTTGACATTCATCATAAGACAAGACAAACTTACAGGCATCCTTGAAGAGAGTAGGCCAATAAAAACCAGATTGCAGTACCTTGTGTGCAGTTCTATCTCCAGCATGGTGTCCTCCATAAGCATCGGAGTGACACTTGCGTAGGATCTGTTCCTGTTCATGCTCAGGTACACAATGTCTAATAATACCATCTACTCCTTCTTTATAAAGATGTGTGTCATCCCAAAAGTAATGTCTCAAATCATAGAAGGACTTTTTCTTTTGCTGGTATGTGAAGCTAGGTGGTATAAATTTAGTAACAATATAATTAGCATAATCAGCATACCATAGAGCAGTACGAGAAGCATTTATGACATTTAATTGTTCATCAGGAAAGCTATCATCAATAGGTAGTGGGTCATCAAGAACATTTTCTAACCTAGACAAGTTGTCTGCAACGGGGTTCTCAGCTCCCTTTCTATCAATAATATGCAAATCAAATTCTTGTAGCAGGAGAACCCATCTAATAAGTCTAGGTTTAGCATCTTTCTTTTCCATAAGGTATTTAATAGTAGCATGATCAGTGTGAATAGTTACTTTAGAATCAACAATATAAGGTTTGAACTTATCACAAGCAAATACAACTGCTAAAAATTCTTTTTCAGTGGTAGCTGATTTCTCTGGCATTGTCTAGAGTTTTACTAGCATATTGAATAACATTTAATTTCTTATCAACTCTTTGCCCTAGAACAGCACCTACGGCATAATCACTAGCATCACAAATGATTTCAAAGGGTAAATTCCAATCAGGTGGCTGAACAATAGGTGCAGAAATCAATGCTTTCTTAAGTATTTCAAATGCTTCTACACAATCATCATCAAAGACGAAATGAATATCTTTTTGTAATAGGTTAGTCAGAGGCCAAGAAATTTTTGAGAAGTCCTTAATGAACCTGCTATAAAAACCGGCATGATCTAGAAATCTTCTTATACCTTTGATGTCCTTGGGACACGGCATCTTTTCAATAGCATCAACTTTAGCTTTGTCAACTTCAATACCTCTTTCAGAAATTTTATGCCCCAAGACAATACCTTCATTAACCATAAAGTGGCACTTCTCCCAATTCAATACAAGATTAGTTTCTTCACATCTCTGCAAAACTCGATCAAGGTTGCTTAAGCAATCATCAAAAGAGGATCCATAAATGGAGAAATCATCCATGAACACCTCACAAATATTTTCACAAAAGTAAGAGAATATAGCCATCATGCATCTTTGAAAGGTAGCAGGTGCATTACATAAACCAAAAGGAATACGTCTATAAGCAAAAGTACCAAAAGGGCAAGTAAAAGTGGTCTTTGACTGATCATCAGCTGACACGGGTATTTGAGAGAAGCCAAAGTAACCATCTAGAAAGCAAAAATGTGTATGTTTGGATAATCTTTCTAGCATTTGATCAATAAAAGGCAAAGGGTAATGATCTTTTTTTAGTAGCCTTATTTAATTTGCGGAAATCAATTACCATCCTATAACCTGTAATAATTCTTTGCGGGATCAATTCATCTTTATCATTAGGAACAACAGTAATACCTCCCTTCTTAGGGACACAATGGACAGGACTTACCCACTGACTATCAGCAACGGGATAAATTATACCTGCCTCAAGGAACTTTAATATTTCCTTTCTTACCACTTCTTTCATCTTAGGATTCAGCCGTCCTTGGTGATCAATAACTGGTTTGGCGTCTTCCTCCAAATTTGTTTTGTGTTGACATAGAGTGGGACTAATGCCCTTAAGATCATCAAGAGTATATCCAATAGCAACACGGTGCTTCGTCAGAGTTTTCAATAATTTCTCTTCCTCCTTCTCTGAAAGGTTAGCACTAATAATAACAGGATATATCTTATTTTCATGAAGATAAGCATATTTAAGAGTATCAGGCAATGGTTTAAGCTCAAACATGGGATCACCCTTGGGTGGAGGAGGATCCCCTAGGATTTCAACAGGCAAGTTGTGTTTCGGACTAGGTCCCTGTTTAAAGAATACTTCATCTATTTCCATTCTTTCATTCATGAACATATCATTTTCATGGTCTAGCAAACATTGTTCTAAGGGATCAGTAGGAGGCACGGCAATAGAAGCAAGACCAACAATTTCATCTTTACTAGGCAATTATTTATCATGGGGTTGTCTATGAAATTTAGCAAAATTAAACTCGTGAGACACATCCCCTAAACCAACAGAAACAATATCCTTATTGCAGCCTATCTTAGCGTTGACAATATTCAAGAAGGGTCTACCAAATATAATGGGACAAAAGCTATCTTGCGGGGAACCAAGAACAAGAACATTAGCAGGATATTTAACCTTCCCACACAAGACTTCAACATCTCTAACAATACCAACTGGTGAAATAGTATCTCTATTGGCAAGCTTAATGGTAACATTGATATCTTCTATCTCAGCTGGTGCAATATCATGCATAATTTCTTTGTATAAGGAAATAGGTATTGCACTAGCACTAGCACCCATATCACATAAGCCATGATAACAATGATCTCCTATTTTAACAGAAATAACAGGCAAGCCTACAACAGGTCTGTGTTTATTTTTAGCATCAGGTCTAGCAATTCTAGCAACTTCATCACAGAAGTAAATAACATGCCCATCAATATTATCGGCCAAGAGATCTTTAACCATAGCAATTTTAGGTTCAACTTTAATTTTCCCAGGGGGTTTAGGTGTCTTAATATTACTTTTGTTGACCACAGTTGAAGCTTTAGCATGATTCTTTATTCTAATAGGGAAAGGCGGTTTCTCAACATAAGCAGTAGGAACAACAGGTTCATTATAAGCGATAGTCTTTTCTTCAACTTTAATAGGTGCAACTACTTTTGTTTCAATGGGAGGATTATATTTAAACCACTTCTCCTTATGGAGATCAACATGGGTAGCAAAAGATTCACAGAAAGAAGCTACTATCTCAGAGTCAAGTCCATATTTAGTGCTAAATTTACAGAAAACATTGATATCCATAAAAGATTTAACACAATCAAACTTAGGTGTTATACCTGACTCATTTCCTTCGTCGAGATCCCAATTTTTAGAGTTGCGTTTAATCCTTTCCAATAAATTCCATTTGAATTCAATAGTCTTCATCATAAAGGAACCTGTACAAGAAGTATCGAGCATGGAGCGATTTTTGTCAAAAAGCCGAGCATAAAAATTTTGAATAATCATTTCTCTTGAGAGATCATGATTGGGCATGAATATAACATTGACTTAAGCCTCCCCCAAGCTTGAGCGATGCTTTTTCCTTCGTGAGGCCAAAAATTATATATATAATTACGATCATGATGAACAAGATGCATAGGATAAAACCTCTGATGGAATTCCAATTTCAACCATTTGTAGTCCCATGATCCCATATCATCACATAGCCTATACCATGTCAATGCATCTCCCTTCAAAGATAAAGGGAAGACCTTCTTCTTGATAACATCATCGGGCATACTTCAAGCTAAAATGATCCACAAACTTCATCCACATAGATTAAGTGTAAGTCGGGATGCAATGTTCCATCTCCTGCAAAAGGAATAACTAGTAGTCTCTCTATCATACCCGAACGAATTTCAAAGTAAACGTTTTCAGTAGGTTCAGTAGGTTGAGGGGTAACTAATTGTGGTTCCGGACGAGGTGAAGATACCCCGAACAAAACCCTCAAAGGATAATGTTCCATAGTAATTAACAAGTGACATTAAATTTTAGCACAGTATATAAATTTTTCCTTACCAAGTTCCACCTACCAAAGGCGCTTCACTCCCCGGCAACGGCGCCAGAAAAGAGTCTTGATGACCCACAAGTATAGGGGATGTATCGTAGTCCTTTCGATAAGTAAGAGTGTCGAACCCAACGAGGAGCAGAAGGAAATGATAAGCGGTTTTCAGCAAGGTATTCTCTGCAAGCACTGAAATTATCGGTAACAGATAGTTTGGTGATAAGGTAGTTTATAACGAGTAGCAAGTAATAAAAGTAAATAAGGTGCAGCAAGATGGCCCAATCCTTTTTGTAGCAAAGGACAAGCCTGGACAAACTCTTATATGAAGGAAAGCGCTCCCGAGGACACATGGGAATTATCGTCAAGCTAGTTTTCATCACGATCATATGATTCGTGTTCGGTACTTCGATAATTTGATATGTGGGTGGACCGGTGCTTGGGTACTTCCCTTACTTGGACAAGCATCCCACTTATGATTAACCCCTATTGCAAGCATCCGCAACTACAACAGAAGTATTAAGGTAAACCTAACCATAGCATGAAACATATGGATCCAAATCAGCCCCTTACGAAGCAACGCATAAACTAGGGTTTAAGCTTCTGTCACTCCAGCAACCCATCATCTACTTATTACTTCCCAATGCCTCCCTCTAGGCCCAAACAATGGTGAAGTGTCATGTAGTCGACGTTCACATGACACCACTAGAGGGATGACAACATATATCCCATCAAATTATCAAACGAATACCAAATTCACATGACTACTAATAGCAAGACTTCTCCCATGTCCTCGGGAACAAACTTAACTACTCACAAAGCATATTCATGTTCATAATCAGAGGGGTATTAATATGCATAATGTATCTGAACATATGATCTTCCACCAAGTAAATCAACTAGCATCAACTACAAGGAGTAATCAACACTACTAGCAACCCAAAGGTACCAATCTGATGTTTGGATACAAAGATTGGATACAAGATATGAACTAGGGGTTGAGATGAGATGGTGCTGGTGAAGATGTTGATGGAGATTGACTCCCTCCCGATGAGAGGATCGTTGGTGATGACGATGGTGATGATTTCCCCCTCCCGGAGGAAAGTTTCCCCGGCAGAATAGCTCCGCCAGAGCCCTAGATTGGTTCCGCCTTGTGGCAGAGGAGTCTCGTCCTGAAAGATTTCTTATGATTTTGTCCTCCATGAAAGACTCCATATAGCAGAAGATGGGCATCGGAGGGCCACCAGGGGGCCCACGAGGCAGGGGGCGCGCCCCGCACCCTCGTGGCTAGGGTGTGGCCCCCCTCTGGAACTTCTTGCGCTCAGTATTTTTTATATATTCTGGAAATAGCTTCCGTGAAGTTTCAGGACTTTTGGAGCTGTGTAGAATAGGTCTCTAATATTTGCTCCTTTTCCAGCCCAGAATCCCAGCTGCCGGCATTCTCCCCCTTTATGTAAACCTTGTAAAATAAGAGAGAATAGGCATAAGTATTGTGACATAATGTGTAATAACAGCCCATAATGCAATAAATATCGATATAAAAGCATGATGCAAAATGGACGTATCAGACATCGAGCATAGGACCCGGGCGCAGCAACCCGGGGCCGCGGCCGTAGGTGACGGTGGTGGAGCGCGGCGTGGCAAAGGGCGGGCGCGCGGTCGCGCGTAGCGGCGTGGCGGCCGAAGGCCGCCGTGGCGCATCGGTGCACCGGCTAGGGGGAAGCGGGGGCGAGGCCAGGTGCGGTTGTGGCCGGGGAGGCTATGCTACCGGACGCAGCCAGCCACGGCGAGCGGAGGCGGGGCCGTAGCAAGGGGCGCGGTGACGAGCACGCGGCTGGGGGCGAGGCTGCAGGAGGCGACGGGGCTAGGCAGAGCAGCAGTTGTACTCGAGGACGACAGCAGGTGGCGCAAGCGGCCGAAAGCAGCAGCCGCAACAGCTCTCAGGGCGCGGTGCGGCGCACGGCGACGCAGGCCAAGGCGCGTGCAGGGCACGAGGTCGGGGCGGACGCGGTAAGCAAGCGGTGTAGGCGGGGCACAGGGGGCAACCAGAGCGAGAGTAAGGGCGGCCGCGGGGAGGCAGGGGCACGGCGCGGTGATGGGCACGGCTTCGGGCATGGCAAGCACGAGCTTGGTCAGGGGGGTGTTCGGCGGCTTACGTCAGGAGGAAACAGGAGAGGGCCGGGAAGGCATGAGGATGGCCGGAGGCAAGCGGATCGACGACGTTGTGTGCAGTGGCCGAAGGTGAGGAAGGCGGCAATGGAGGGAGGGTCTCGGCTTGAGGCCGTGGACGCAGACGCATAGTGGACGGCAGCGGTTCTCCTGGACTCGCCTGCATGGAGAGGGGCATGCGGTGGCCGCAACAAAAACGGGGAGGTGCTCGGTCATGCGGAGCTCACGCGTCTGAGATCGAGTTGAAGGGGATGAGGAAGACGGGGATCGAAGGAGAGACGGATGTGGGCAGTCTAGGGTTTCGCTGCAGGGGGCCTATCCACACGGGGAGACGGCGGGATGGTCAGCGCGTGGCCATCCAAGTGATGGACGTGGCGTGCTCGTCCACGGGGTCTCTGGTGAATAGAGGAAGAAGGAGGCAGGGGGAAAGTTGTCCTGGGGTGGATTCGGCCTGTTACTGTGGACTTGTGGCCCAAGTGCACAGTGGGGCCTTTTCCTTTTCCCCCCTTTTTTTATTTTCAATTTTTTTGCAATTTATTTTAGCACCAAATGAGTTTTGTTTTGAACAACACTTGGCACATAAATCTAACACAATACCTTGAGATGGAACAAAAAGTTTGAGGTTAAAAAGGATTTGTCTATTCAATTTTAGAAATTTAAAAGCCCAATTTAAATGCTGCTGGACTAATAAATTAATTCCCATGGGCATTTTGGGAATTCAGAAGAGGTTGGTTTCAACATGACAATGATCAGGGAAATTTATAGGATAAGGTGAACATTTTAGTTTTACTGCTCAAAGAAATAATTTATTCGACTAATTTTAAATTTGAAAAAGGCTTTGATTTTTTTTGGACAAGTGGCATGCTGCATAGTAATCATGATGACATGGCCACCATTAGGGGGAGATTACTGTAGCATGATTCTTGGGGTGTTACAAATCTCCTCCACAACAAGAAAAATCTCGTCCCGAGATTTAAGAGGTGGAGTAAGGGGGGAAGAATTGGTTACGAAATTCTAACTAATATTCTTGTCCATGTTGCTCTCATCGAAGAGGTTGATCCATACCGTTGATGGCATCAATTCACTGCATCAGGGCATCATGATGAAGTCCTCATCCTTTGTTCAGAAATTCCATCATACTTATGAATAGGGTATAAGGGGAAAGCTATAAGGATGGATGTATGGAAAGATCGGCATCCGGTAGTTATCTCAAGGAATGAGATTTTAGAAGCACCAGGAAACGTGTCGGGAGTGCTATAAGGGGTTCGGCAAGTTTCAACCAGGTAGGAATCCAGTTGATGCCTAAAACAGGTGATGAAGGTGGTTCAAAGCCATGAAGAATAATGTTGGCTCTGATATCAGAATGAAACATGGTGAGGAAGTTTGCTCGTGAATTACATATGAAGCCAAGTGCAAAGGATACTTTAGCATCAAGGGTGTACAAGAGAGTCAGGTTTCGATCCTGTGGAACTGTGGGTTATTGGCCCACCATGTGGGTTAAAAGTAGGGAGGACACTGACATATTACACTGTCATGATAGCAAGGCATGTCAGAGGATAACCTGTCAATTATGTTGGCAACAATGTTGGTACCAAGGGCGAGGGAGGGAGAGAACCATTTTTTTCTCGCAAGGCGAGGCGGACCAATAGGGAAGGTTCTCGTCCAACAGTGGTTACTAGAATGTCATCAACAATAGTAACAAGGTCTTACTGATAGAGTTGTACACCGAGGAGTTTACATAAGCAGGAAAATATTACTGCTTAGATCATATAGAACACAAGAAAGGTTAAACAAAACAAAGGAAAGGAAAAGGTGATCATTAGATTAATCAGAACATTGGAAAGGAAAATGTGTTTAAACCCAAATATCAGGGGTATATCTTTTCCCAAGGACAAGAATAGTATGGTATAAATGACAGGACATTCAATATATAACCATTTAGATAAAGGGGCAACAAAGAACATGAGGTTTACCCATACAATGGTGCTTGGATAATAGAACAAGAAATAGTTAGCATCGCGCTTCCAATGCAACTTTTGATGATCGGAATACCACAGTCATGCTTCGGGGTAGCAACGACATGGTCAGCGGGTAAAGGTCAGACTTTGGAAACACAAGGTTCCATCAGGAATTTTTAGAACATCTCATGCAATTTTACCAGGAAAAATATGAGAATGTGGCTGATGGGTTCAGCAGCAATCCATCGACATGTCACAAAGGATGTATTTCCAAAATTTATATGAACAAGTATTTTTTGGGGGGCAAGAATGTTGCCGATGATAACACAAATCATCAAGGTGCAAGGAAGGTATTTCTCACCATGAATTCGACTGATATCCTGGAAGAGCTCAGAATGTTGATGATGATCACGACACATTTGTCGAGAGCTTTCATGAAGATGTAATCAATTAGCGATGACATCAAGTCAAAAGAATGATGAAGTGAAAGGTTATTGGAACCACGTGTACAACACAAACTGGAAACCAAGCTTGTTGTTCAAGGAGAAATGATATGACAAGGAAGAGCGACGTAAGCTTAGCTCATCGTCGAAAATTGTGCTCTGGGAATGACTTAAAGTATTATTAAACTCGTAAGCAACGAAAATTACTTAGAGTTATTGAGTCAGAGTGCCAAATCAATCCACCTATCGGTGTTCTCGAGTGATTAATAACTTAGAACCTAGGGGGAATCTGGAATTAGTGAGAAGCAATACTAGATGAAGACTCATAGGAAGCAAAACAATCCTTTGATATACTCGAGATACCGGAGCGAAATACTCGAAGGAAGATCAAAATAGAGGTTGCGGAGATGTATTGATCTATAGAAGACAAGTGCTTTAACTTGTTTGGGAAATGGAATCAAGGAGAAAATATGGTCGAAACCATGATTGCGAAGTATCAATTCATAGATACCAGATGATATTATATCAAGGAAAAATTTATTATTACAAGAAGCTTCCATGATAGGATCTACATCGTGTCCATGGGCATGAACACAAAGTTCAAGGTCGACTCCCACTTCTCCAATGCATAATCTTTCATTACCTTCTCGCATTCGATGAAGTTGCAGTGTTGTAATTATATTTGGCAAAACACTAGAAAAGCATGACTCGTGAAAACTCTCGGGTTCACACGGATTAGAGAGGGCATATGTTCAACCCATCGGGGCATCTTAGGAACCTATACCACAAACTTCAGGAGTATTTAACACAAGCTCGAAAGCAGACCATGGTTGAGAAAGTAGAGGATACAATTTACCAAAGGCATTATGTATCCGAGGAAAGGCTCACAAGGTTATTGAATATGAAGGACGTTGTCGGATAAAATCCAACAAAGGATCTGATGGTCCATAAGGGATCTGATGTGAGCATCGGTACTCAACTAGAAGAAGGAATGCAGGGAAATCAGATTATAGAAACAACTGACTAATTCAAATCTTAAAAGCAAAAGAATCATGATTTCCAATTCAAGGAATTAGAAGCAAACGCTCTGATTAAGGATGGATAAGCTAAATAGACTTATGGTTACAATCGATGACAATTTGGTTGGTGAGAACCAGCTCATATCCGGAATGACGTCTGAGCTAGAAGAACGAGGTCTAGTTCAAGTGATGATTGCGAGCATTCATAAATATATCGAATCAAAGGCTCAAAATGACGATGACTAAAGGATGCTCATGAATATTGCCAGACATATGGAAAGTATCCATAATGCAAGCAGACAAGTGTTTGTAGAGAAATAGTTGGAGAGGAATATCGGAAGATCGGGTAGTATTTCAGGGTACTTTGTGAAACACATGATTAACTAGGAATGAAGAAATCCTCGATAAGTGTGAGGGATTATTCGAACATGTATTCATGCAGAAAAGGAGCTGCAAGGCAGCAGGCACAACGGATTCTTGGAACAACGGAGAGTAGTAGGTCTCGGTGTCAAAACCGGCGGATCTCGGGTAGGGGGTCCCGAACTGTGCATCTAGGATCGATGGTAACAGGAGACAGGGGATACAATGTTCACCCAGGTTTGGGCCCTCTCTAAGGAGGTAATACCCTACGTCCTGCTTGATTGATATTGATGAATATGGGTGTCACAAGAGTTGATCTACCATGAGATTGTAATGGCTAAACCCTAGAAGCCTAGCCTATGTGGGTATGGTAATGAGTATATGCCCTGTTTCCGGACTATCCCCTTCGGTTTATATAGGCACCGAGGGGATCTAGGGTTTACATGGCGTCGGTTACATGAGAAGGAATCTTCGGTCGCCAAGGTTGCCCTCCACGCCAAGTAGAGTCCAATCCAGACACGGTGCAGTCTTCGGCCTTCATGTCTTCACAGCCCATCAGTCTGGCCCATGGATAACAGGCCGGACGCCCGAGGACCCCTTAGTCCAGGACTCCCTCAATAGCCCCCAAACCAGTCTTCAATAACGAGGTGCTCGACACACATACTGTCTTCGGCATTGCAAGGCGGGTTCTCCCTTCGACGATCTCCAAGTATGTATTCGACCATTGATCCAATGTCGCCTCCTTGGCTTCTGCACGTTGAATAATCTTTGTCCTCCACGTGTCGAGTGAATGTGGAAAGTCAGGGTATTTTTGCAAATAACACCCCCTTCATGCGAGGAAGAGCGCCTACTTAAAGAGATTGGACCCCAGATCAATTCAAAGCTACGCAAAAGAAATCCCCAGAGACTGCTTTAGGAGAAACCATTCCGGCATGGCTAATGCTCCCACCTCCTCCGCTCGTCCTGGCCCAGAGAAAGGCGAGTGGGAGAGGTTTTCCGTGTCTCATAGCCGTTTGGCAAAGTTGCAAATGCAGGGATTTCTCCCCCATGCAGATCTAGTCCCTGTTCGATCGGGGCTAGCTTCCTTCAATGAGGGGACTCAGGCAGAGGACTTCCCCAATCCGTCTGGGGGGAGCGAGTGTGTTTTGTCCCCTACCTGCTAAGAGGCGTCGGATTTCCAATCCATCCATTCCTCCGAGGGCTTCTAGAATATTACGGCCTCCAGCTACACAACTTCACTCCGGCCTCTATTCTGCACATTGCAGGTTACGTCGCTTTATGTGAACTTTTCCTGGGCGTCGAGGCTCACTTCGAGTTGTGGAGGAAGTTATTTTGTCTCGTCCCGCACAATCATGAAGGATCAATATTTGAAGTGGGCAGAGCCGAAGTGTGGCGCGTCGCCAATACCGGACATCCGTCCGGCACACCAAGGAAGGCACCTGATGAATGGCCTTCCGAATGGTTTTATATAGAGGACGTTGCGCTTCCTGGCCCGATTTGAAAGGGTCTTCCTGAATTTGCTCATGTCCCACTGAAGAAACGCCACAGTTGGCATCCCCGGAGTCTTGAAGAGGAAGATGGCACGGAGGTTCATCAGCTGATGAGCATGATAAGAGAGCTCACTCAGTCCAAACTCACAGTAATCGAGGTTATGGCGACTTCCATAGCGCGAGGGGTTCAACCGCTCCAATACAAAGGGCTTCCCATGTGGCAGTATAATGGGGAGGACGACGCTTCTCACTACGGCCGGAAAGGTCTGGATACCCCTACCGCTTTGGCCAAGATATTAGCCGAACTGTTCAAAGGGGAGGAAAAGGAATTTGTCCGCATCAAATCTGGAGACGGGTACTCTATGTATAACCCTCCCAGCTGGGTAAGGCCCGACCCCTCCGCTTTTTACTTCTTCCATCTCCAAATTGCTTTTGATAAACTTCTAGCATGTTTGCTTATGATAGCACTGGCGAAAGGTCACCGAGGGATTTTATAGTCCCGCCCCACAGCCGGAGAACCACAACCGCGAGCTAGATCCCGGGTTCAAAGAGGACACGGATATATTTGTGGTGCTTGCGGAGGGAGTGTTCTACCAGACCAGCTACGACGGCACAGAAGTGGCCATCACCACAGACTATCCAGGCCTTCTTCCTGCTTCTCGGGTAAATAATTAAGAAATCACCTTCTTAAAAGAGTGCTCTTACTCCGTCTCACCCATCGCACCGTATCGTGCTTCACAGCGGAGACGTTCGGCGGCTTCAAAGAGATCGACTCCCGCGCCCGACAATCCTTCCAAGAGGAAAGCAAATGAAGACACGGCCGCGCCTTCATCGAAGAGGTATGAATTCGCCAACCTGCCCCTGAGCAGTCACGTCCAACAATGACCTTCCCGTTTTCCATTTGTTAGGAGGAAAGCGCGCCGGACTGTATCCAGGGGTCTGAGCGGCCGTACTTCCCACAGCCAAGATTCAAATCCTGCCGTGAAGACGGGGGCTGATGCAGGGGCGACCCCGGACTGTCCTCCAGCCGAGGATTCAGATGATGTATCGGTCACCAACTCGGAAGTGGAGAGTGCTATGAATCATCGGCACCGCCGGGCCATTTTACAAGATCCTGGCTTTTCGAAAGAGTCGTTTAATGCCTTCAACACAGCCGATGCGTACATCCGGGCTGCTCGAGATGGGATTAGCAAGGCCACAAAGCAACATCTGAAAGATGTGCAGGTAAATTTGCTTTGTCTGACTATGAAGACCATATGCCAGTAGCCCCCAAGACTTAAAGGAGTTGAATCAACTGATTTAAGGATCAATGTACAACCAGGTTCTTACGGAGAAGAATACCCAGCTGGCTCAGGAACTAGAAAAGTGTCAGCGTGAGCTGCTTGCTACAAATGCCGAACTAGAGAAATACAAGGCATCTCCAGGTAATATTTTCCTCCATCAAAAATTCATAAGCCTACACTGATAGTGTGAATCTGGGTTCTAATCTTTGTGTTGGGTCGTTTAGACCAAGTACACGAGCAGCTGGACGCCGCTCGAAGCGAAGAACACGGAGCCAAAAAGCTGCTAGCAGCGGGCGAGCGTGTGTTGACAAAGGTCGTTGAAGAGAAAAAGAAACTCCAGGATTCAAACATCAACCTAAGCGAAGAACTGAAAGATGTGCGAGCGCAGCTAGCCGACTCTGTGAAGGAGAACAAGAAGCTCCGAGGCGGCATATTCAGTATGTGGCCGCTTTTATCTTACAACAGTTTGGAGGTAGCGGTAGCTGATATAGCTGTAATTGCAGGTTTGTTGACGAACCTCCCCGAAGAGGAAGTGTCCGGATCATCAAATGATCTTCTGCAGGAGCTGTCGCAGTTGCACGAGCAAGCTCGGTAGGCTATGCGGAGTGTAGCCAAGGCTTTATGGCCATTCGATTCCCTTCCAGGAAGCATGGAGAAGCTGATAGAGCTGTTCAAGGGAGCGTGGCGGCATATCCAACTGTGGAAGATATCTGCCTGTCGAGAGGGTGCGCGAGAGGCCTGGGCCATGGTGAAGACGCACTATACCAAGCTGGATCCTAATCACATGGTTCGGGTCGGGCCGGTAGGGCCGAATGGGGAAGAAATTCCCGTTAGTATAGTATATGACCAAGTAGCGGTGGCCGCCAAATATTCTCAGCAGGATTGTAAGTTAGACTGCATGTTGGAAGGTGTAGAGGAAGAGGTGTTCGAGTCCAAGTGACTGTGTACTTCCCTCATCTAGCTGAATTATATATCATTTGTCATGGCAGACCTTTTCGCTTCAACCTCTGGACTCTAAGGTGCGGAGTGTTTCCGAATACCGTCACGGCCGAATAGGCCGGGGTATGCTTGGAAAACTAGGCGTAGGGGTCATAGTCGCTTGAACAGACAAGTTGTATCCGGCTAGCTATGTTATATTACATTGATATCGTAAGAAACATCTTCCAGAGAGAATAGTTCCGTTAAGGGTTCCTTTCCCTGGGTGTGCATGCATTTAATGTACATGTCTGAATTGTGATGCAAGCACCACAGTTTGTGTAACTTTTGGGGATGCATAATGGAGTGACTTTAGAAAACATCTTTAATTCACCGACCGAATATTCCCTTAAGAACACTAGCTTTCGGCTTCACCCAGTCTGAGGTACACATCCGGATGACCCGGCAGTAACAATCGCAGAGGTGCTCCCTTTATGCCGTAGCCGAACTAACGGGAACGTAGGGCATAAGCACAGGAGCCAGGAAACCCAGCTTGGCCAAAACTTAAGTCATATCGATGCATATAGTGGCAAAGAAAAGGTACATATGGAGAAACTCATATGTGAGGAGCTTGATGCTCAAGAAATGACAAGAACTTCTGTCCAAGAAGCCCCCAGGTACAGGTGGCGTACATGTTTAAAGATGTATGTGCCAATGGTGTGCGGTCTAGCCGTACTTAAATCTTAAAAGCGAGAAAAAGAAAGTAATCGGAAAAGAGAGAAAAAATAATGGAAACTACAGGGGAGGAGGAGACGAACAATGAGTTTAGCTCTAGGCGTAGAATCTCCGGAGTCTGGCCGTGTTCCAGGGGTTTGGCTCGAGGCGATTGTCTGATGCATCGCGAAGACGGTACGCTCCTCCGGTGAGAACTTCGTCAATTATGAAGGGACCCTCCCATTTGGGCTTGAGTTTGTCCTTTTTTCTCCAGGAGGCGTAGAACGAGTTCGCCGACGTTGTAAGTCTTGGCCCGTACTTCTCTACTTTGATATCTTCGAGCCTGCTGTTGGTAAACTGCTGAATGAGCTTTTGCGACATCGCGTTCCTCCTCCAGGGCATCTAGGCTGTCCTGCCGATCGAGCTCGGCTTCTCTCTCTTCATACATACGCACTCTAGGTGAGTCATGAATAATATCGCAGGGCAATATGGCCTCTGCACCATACACCATGAAGAAAGGTGTGTACCCGGTAGTACGGTTGGGTGTGGTCTGCAGCCCCCAGAGTACGGAGACGAGCTCCTCGACCCAGTGTTTCTCTGATTCTTTTAAAGACCGCACTAGTATGGGCTTGATGCCGCTCATAATAAGACCGTTGGCGCATTCTACTTGACCGTTGGTTTGTGGGTGGTAGACGGAGGCGTAATCGAGTTTAATACCCAGAGTAGTGCACCAGGTTTTTACCTCATTGGCTGTGAAATTGGAGCCGTTGTCAGTGATGATGCTGTGTGGGACACCATAACGGTGCACAGCATTGGATATGAAGTCTATCTCCGAGCCGGACTCAGTCGTTTTGACCGGTTTAGCCTCTATCCATTTAGTGAATTTTTCCACCATAACCAGCAGATATTTTTTCTTATGGCTTCCCCCTTTAAGGGGTCCAACCATGTCGAGTCCCCAGACCGTGAAAGGCCAAGTGATGGGCATTGTTTGTAGGGTAGTGGGGGCATATGGCTTTGATTGGCAAAGAGTTGGCATCCGATGCAACGTTGGACAAGGTCCTGTGCATCCGCTCGGGCCGTCGGCCAATAAAACCCTGTACGGAAGGCCTTGCTAACAAGGGCCCGAGCTATGGCGTGGTGACCGCCGAGTCCGGCATGAATTTCAGCCAAGAGCTGCTACCCCTCTTCCTCGCATATACATCATTGAAGGACTCCGGTGGCGCTTTTCTTGTAGAGCTCTCCATCATGAACCTTGTAGGCCTTCGAGCGCCAGACAATGCAGCGGGCCTCATTCTGGTCCTTAGGAAGCTCTTTCCTATTAAGGTAGGCCAGGAAGGGTTCGGTCCATGGGGCAATGACTGCCATGATGAGATGCGCCGACGGTGTTATTTCGGTGTTTCCGGGATCTGGGGTTATGTTTCGGTCTGGACTAGTATTGTCCTTTTCCCCCTGCCATACCACGGATGGCTTAAAGAGCCTTTCCAGAAAGATATTAGGTGGGATGGGATCGCGCTTGGCGCCAATATGAGCAAGAACGTCCGCCTCTTGATTACTTTCTTGAGCCACATGATGGAACTCGAGCCCCTCGAACCGGGCCGACATCTTTATGACTGCGTTACGATACGCTGCCATCTTCGGATCTTTAGCGTCAAAATCTCCATTTATTTGAGATATTGCAAGGTTTGAGTCCCCGCGCACTTCTAGGCGTTGTATGCCCATGGAGACAGCCATCCGGAGACCATGCAATAAGGCCTCATATTCGGCTGCATTCTTGGAGTCTATGTATAGTATTTGGAAAACATACTGGACAATGTCTCCGGTGGGGGACGTTAAAACGACACCCGCTCCTAACCCTGCCAGCATTTTGGAGCTGTCGAAGTGCATGACCCAATTGGAGTATGTGTCGTACTCTTTAGGGAGTTCGGCCTCTGTCCATTTGGCGATGAAGTCAGCCAGAACTTGGGATTTGATAGCTCGACGTGGTTTGTATGTAATGTCAAATGGCAAGAGCTCAATGGCCCATTTGGCAATCCGGCCCGTAGCATCGCGGTTGTTTATGATGTCGTTGAGTGGTACTTCGGAGGCCACTGTGATCGAACACTCCTGGAAGTAGTGACGGAGCTTTTGGGATGCCATGGAGACCGCGTATGCTATTTTTGATAA
This sequence comes from Triticum urartu, assembly GCF_003073215.2. Classification (NCBI taxonomy): domain Eukaryota; kingdom Viridiplantae; phylum Streptophyta; class Magnoliopsida; order Poales; family Poaceae; genus Triticum; species Triticum urartu. Next base: position 660,746,530 of record NC_053023.1, on the reverse strand, counting down.
TGAGGGTACCAGGAATTGCATGGTGTAAGGACAATAGACACGTAGTATACTGGCTTATGAAGCGGGAATTTATGTCCGTCTTGTTCTCGTTCAACGATGAGTACGGTGCTCACCACCTGATGTGTTGCCGATATGTATAATAACATCGGTTCGCCGGCGTTTGGTGCGGCCAGGATTGGATTGCTCACGAGAAGGGTTTTTATTTCTTCCAGTCCGGCTGTTGCCGCGTCCACCCATTTCGAAGTGGTCAGTTCGTCGTAGAAGGCGATAGAGTGGCAGTGCCTTTTCTCCTAATCTGGAGATAAAGCGGCTTAGAGCTGCCACGCAACCTGCAAGTTTTTGAACTTGTTTAAGGTCTATTGGCTTAGCCAATTGTGACAAATCTCGTATTTTGGCTGGGTTTGCTTCGATTCCCCTATTGGAGATGATGAAGCCCAGCAGTTTTCCAGCGGGGACGCCGAAGACACACTTTTCCGGGTTAAGCTTGATGTCATACACCCTGAGGTTGTCGAAGGTAAGACGTAAGTCATCTATTAGTGTTTCCACGTGGCTGGTTTTGATGACGACGTCGTCAACGTAAGCTTCTACTATTTTGCCAATCTGTTTCTCCAGGCATGTTTGAATCATGCATTGATATGTGGCGCCGGCGTTCTAGAGCCCAAAGGGCATGGTATTGAAGCAGAATGGCCCATATGGGGTAATGAATGTTGTTGCAGCTTGATCGGATTCCTTCATTTTGATTTGATGGTATCCAGAGTATGCATCAAGGAAACACAGTGAGTCGTGTCCTGCGGTGGCGTCAGTGATTTGATCAATGCAGGGGAGGAGGAAGGGATACTTAGGGCAGGCTTTGTTGAGGTCTTTGAAATTGATGCACATGCGCCAGGATTTGTCCTTCTTTGGTACCATCACCAGGTTTGCCAGCCAGTCCGGATGTTTGATTTCTCTAATGAATCCGGCCTCGATGAGTTTGGCCAACTCCTCCCCATGGCTTGTTGCTTGGGTTCGGAAAAGCGCCGCAGTGTTCGCTTAACCGGTTTAAACCCCTTTAATATATTGATGCTATGTTCGGTCAGCTTGCGTGGGATCCCTGGCATGTCCGAAGGGTGCCAGGCAAATATGTCCCAGTTTTCGCGCAGGAATTCTCGTAGTGCGGCGTCAACTGTTGGGTTCAGTTGAGCTCTGATGGATGCTGTCTTCTTGGGGTCCGTTGGGTGGACCTAGAATTTGAATATTTCTTCCGCCAGTTTGAACGAGGTGGATTTGGGGCGTTTGTCGAGGATCACGTCGTTCCTGTCCACTGTGGAGCCTAGTGCGGTTAATTCTTCGGCTGCGAGGGCTTCGGATAGCGCCTCCAGGGCTAAGGATGCGGTTTTGTTTTCGGCGCGGAGTGCTATATCCAAATCACTGGCGAGAGTGATTATACCCTTTGGTCCGGGCATTTTGACCTTCATATATCTGTAGTGAGGTATAGCTTGGAAGCATGTAAAAGCATCCCGCCCCAATAGGGCCTGATATCCGCTACTGAAAGGGGCCACTTGGAAGGTTATTTCTTCGGACTGATAGTTCTCCGGTGATCCGAATACCACGTCAAGTGTGATTTTGCCCGTGCACTGCGCCTCCCAACTAGGAATAATTCCCCGGAAGGTTGTGTTACTTTGTTTGATGCGGCTCCTGTCTATTTCCATTTTATGGAGTGTGTCCTCATAAATGAGATTTAGTCCGCTGCCGCCGTCCATGAGGACCTTGGTGAGTCGAAACCCATCCACGATGGGGCTGAGGTCTAACGCGGCTGGTGCTCATGTTGTTCTGTACTTTGGTTCATCACCGGCGTTGAATGTTATAGCCGTGTCATTCCATGGGTTTATTACAGCAATTTGGCAGACTTTGTTGAGCTCGCCAAGTGCCCTTTTGCGCTTGTTATTTGAAGCGAATGTCTCGAAGACTGTCAATACTCTTCGGTCGTCTTCTTCTAGGGGGTGTTGTCCTGGGCCGTCCTTGATAAGGATGTCCTCGCCGCTCTTGGCTACCTGTCATAGTATCCAACATGCTCTAAGGCTGTGGGTTGCCATGGTATCTGTTGTTGTATGTATTTTGCATGGGCCATCGAGCCACCCTTCCAGAACAGTGCCTTGCCGTATAGTGGCTTTGTGTTTTTTGACGGTTGGATTGGGCGTGCCACGAGGGTATGCCCTTTTCGCCTATAGGGGAAGTTGGGTTGGGGCTGGTGGTTCCTAGCGAGCTGCCCGAGTTTCCCAGGCGCTTTCCATCACGCAGTATTTTTGTACGATGGTTGCTAAGTCAGCAAATTTTAGTATGCGGCGGCGATTGATGGAGTTGAGGATTCCTTCGTCCGCACAGTTTTTGCAGAACGCTGATATTGCATCCTCGTCACGGCAATCCTTTACCTTGTCCTTGACAAGGAGGAATCTGGCCCAAAAATGGTGGACCTTCTCTTGAGATTATTGTTTTATGCTCATGAGAGCCTCTGTATCCAGGTGGGTGGGTGGAATTAAATCCAAACCCCGACCTAACCGGTTGTCCGGAGTCCGACGACCTTCTGGACTAGACAGTCTGGGTTCCGGAATATCCTCTGATTGTTTGGAACCGCCATCCGATGCTATGTTTGGTGGGCTGGTTGAGTCCTTTCATGGGTGAGTATCCGGCTCTTCATGAACGGCGACCCGAACATAGTCCCTCTTGAATATAGAAGAAGACTCGTCGTTCTGCTCCAGGATTGCTGCGATCCGGTGGGTGACCGGTGGGGTTTTGGTTTCTCCCTGATCGGTTTTAGGCCCGATCTGATCGTAATCTGTGGCAATTCCCAAAGCAGCGATGCGATCTAGGATCTCATTTATGGACGAAAACTCAAGCGGATCCATCTGCTTGGAGTGCTCGGTGTTGATGCGAAGGGGATCTTCGATGGCCCGAGAGGTCATCGTTGGCCCCGGGCCGAACGAGCGATCATAGTAAAGTTGCGCAGCCAGAGGGTTTGGCCCGAGGCCAGAACTACCCCTGCGGTAATATTGTCTTTGACGACAAGGCAAGCCATCGAGCCTTTCGTCAATGGCACAGTGGAACTCTCTATGAAAGCACCAATGTCGGTGTCAAAACCGGCGGATCTCGGGTAGGGGGTCCTGAACTGTGCATCTAGGATCGATTGAGATAGGGGACACAATGTTTACCCAGGTTCGGGCCCTCTATAAGGAGGTAATACCCTACGTTATGCTTGATTGATATTGATGAATATGGGTGTTACAAGAGTTGATCTACCACAAGATCGTAATGGCTAAACCCTAGAAGCCTAGCCTATGTGGGTATGGTAATGAGTATATGCCCTGTTTCCGGACTATCCCCTTCGGTTTATAAAGACACCAAGGGGATCTAGGGTTTACATGGAGTCGGTTACATGAGAAGGAATCTTCGGTCGCCAAGCTTGCCCTCCATGCCAAGTACAATCCAATCTAGACACGGTGCAGTCTTCGGCCTTCATGTCTTCATAGCCCATCAGTCCGGCCCATGGATAACAGGTCGGACGCCCGAGGACCCCTTAGTCCAGGACTCCCTTAGTAGGGGTATCTTGTAATAACAGGAGAAATTGGGTATGAAGGTACAAGCGGAAAGGATGTTATTCACGGGTGAGGGAGTCCTGGATTAAGGGGTCCTCGGGCGTCCGGACTATGCAACATGGGCCGGACTAATGGGCTATGAAGATACAAGACAGAAGATTTATTCCCGTGTCCGGAAGGGACTCTCCTTTGCATGGATGGCAAGCTTGGCGTTCGTATATGTAGATTCCTTCCTTTGTAAAGCAACTCTGTACAACCCTAGGCCCCTTCGGTGTGTATATAAACTGGAGGGTTTAGTCCGTAGACGTGATGATAATCATATAGGCTAGACTTCTAGGGTTTAGCCACAATGATCTCGTGGTAGATCAACTCTTTTAATCCTCATACTCATCAATATCAATCAAGCAGGATGTAGGGTATTACCTCCATCAAGAGGGCCTGAACCTGGGTAAAACATCGTGTCCCCTGCCTCCTGTTACCATCAACCTTAGACGCATAGTTCGGGACCCCCTACCCAAGATCCGCCGGTTTTGACACCGACATTGGTGCTTTCATTGAGAGTTTCGTTGCGTCGTCACCAGAAGGTTCGATGGCTCCATCAATCATCTACGACAATGCTGCCCTATGGATGGTTTTCCTCCCCGGTCAGATCTTTGTGTTTGGCGGCTTTGCACTGCGGGCCAACTCACTTGGCCATCTAGAGCAGATCGACAGCTACGCCCCGGGTCACCAGATTAGTTTTGGAAACTTGGATTATGTCATTGACATCCAAGGAGACTTGATCTTCCAAGGATTCACGACCCCAACCTCTGCTCTGGCCTTAGAGCCGGAGCGCGTCGCCAGGTCCGAAGACGGGATTTCTAAACCCGCCAGACTATCTGTGGCCACTAAGCCCACTACGGGGAGCCGGAGGAAGCAGTGTCACTGGCAACTATCACAAAGCCGGACTCTTCCCCGGACACTAGCTCTGAACTCTCGGAGCTAGCATCGTGTGAGCTCGGTCAAGGAATCCCCTTCCCATCGTACTCCACGGATTCTCTTCTCCCTGGTCAAACCTCGCCTTTAAGCGAGGCTCTGGACTTGATGCGATCCCTCATCATTACGGACGAGCAACGTCTGAACTACGCCCAGCCCGGACTAGGGGCTGAGAATGGGGAATTTTACATCCCACCCACCACCCACTTCATCGCCACTGTCGAGGACTTAACTGACATGCTCGATTACGGCTCCGAAGACATCGACGGTATGGACGACGATGCTGGAGAAGAGCAGGCCCAAAACCCACCGTTTACCGGACACTAGATGGCCACCTCTTCGTATGACGTGTACATGGTGGATACCCCTGAGGAGGGTGACTGCGATAATGAGAAAATTCCAGTAGAGGATAAACCTCCCAAGATACAACCAAAACGCCGACGGCGCCGCTCTAAATCACGCCGCATCGAAGACAGCAATACTGGCACGAGAGACAACAATACTCCGGACGATGCCGAAGACCAAGAAAACCCTGTCGAGCAAAACTCTGAACAAGACGATCGGGGGGATGGGCAAGTTAGCCCTGATGAATAGGCCGCAAATGAAGACTCGGAGGATAGTAATTAGCTTCCACTCTCCGAGGATGAGGTGAGCCTTGGCGACGAAGACTTTATAGTGCTTGAGGAACCTCCCGAGCAGGAGTGCTTTAAGAGCCGGCTAATTGCCACTGCAAGGAGCCTGAAAAGAAGCAGCAGCAGCTTCAAGCTGGTCAAGATGTGCTCAACGATAGGTGGACTAATGTCCTAGCAACCGAGGAATATGGCCTCGAGCGCCCAATCAAAAGTTACCCAAAGCGTAAACTGCTACCCCAATTCGACGGCGAGGCCCTTGAGCCCACGCCATCAGCACGTAATGCGGCTGACCGACCACCTCATGGCCGGGACAAAACGGCAACTAAAGCCGAACACCAGCCCATACTACCTCGCCATAAAAGTAGAGACATGACAGCTCGGGGATATACATATGACCTGCGGCAAGACCTGGACAATAGAGCAGGCCAGACCAGATCGATCTACGGATCACGGGGGCATGCACTGACGCGCGACGATGGCTATCTAGCCGAACGTGACAAGCATAATCACGCCCGGGCCGAAAACCGCAGACGGACTCCATCCGAGCTGCATCACGACTTGGCCTGATATAGAGGCGCCGCACACCCCTTCTGCTTCACTGATGAAGTAATGGAGCATGAATTCCCAGAAGGGTTCAAACCTATGAATATCAAATCATATGATGGAACAACAGATCCCGCGGTATGGATTGAGGATTTTCTTCTCCATATTCATATGGCCCGCGGTGATGATCTTCATGCCATCAAATACCTCCCATTAAAATTAAAGGGACCAGTCCGGCACTGGCTAAATAGCCTCCCAGAAAACTCTATTGGCAACTGGGAAGACCTGGAAGATGCCTTTCACGACAACTTCCAAGGTACATATGTCCGGCCTCCGGATGCCGATGACCTCAGTCACATCATCCAGCAGCCCGGCGAGTCCTCCGGGAAGCTCTGGACTAGGTTCTTAATTAAAAAGAACCAAATCATCGACTGTCCGGACGCCGAAGCCCTAGCGGCTTTTAAGCATAGAGTCCGAGACGAATAGCTGGCCCGTCACCTCGGCCAAGAAAAACCAAAGTCTATGGCAGCTCTTACCGCACTGATGACCCACTTCTGCGCGGGAGAAGACAGCTGGCTGGCTCGCCAAAATAATAGCACCACCGATCCTAGCACCTCTGAGGTCAGGGACGGCAATGGCAAGCCTCGACGCAATAAAAACAAGCGTCGAAACAATAACGTAGGAACCCAAGACACGGTGGTCAATGATACGTCCATTTTGCATCATGCTTTTATATCGACATTTATTGCATTATGGACTGTTATTTCACTTTATGTCATAATACTTATGGCTATTCTCTCTTATTTTACAAGGTTTACATAAGGAGGGAGAATGCCGGTAGCTGGAATTCTGGTCTGGAAAAGGAGCAAATATTAGAGACCTATTCTGCGCAACTCCAAAAGTCCTGAAACTCCACGGAACGTCTTAAAAGAAATAAATAAAAATCTACGCCAAAGATGAAGGCCAAGGGGCCCACACCCTGCTCATGAGGGTGGGGGCGCACCCCCCCTAAGGCGCGCCCCCCTACCTCGTGGGCCCCCTGGTGGCTCTCCGATGCCCATCTTCTCCTATATGAGGTCTTTCGATGAGAAAAAAATAGAAAGGAACTTTTCAGGACGAGACTCCGCCGCCACGAGGCGGAACCTTGGCGGATCCAATCTAGAGCTCCGGCAGAGCTGTTCTACCGGGGAAACTTCCCTCCGGGAGGGGGAAATCATCACCAACGTCATCACCAACGCTCCTCTCATCGGGAGAGAGCAATCTCCATCAACATCTTCACCAGCACCATCTCATCTCCAAACCCTAGTTCATCTCTTGTATCCAATTCTTGTCTCAAAGTCCGGGATTGGTGCTAGTAGGTTGCTAGTAGTGTTGATTACTCCTTGTAGTTGATGCTAGTTGGTTTAATTGGTGGAAGATCATATGTTCAGATCCTATATGCATATTATTACCCCTCTGATTATGAACATGAATATGCTTTGTGAGTAATTACGTTCGTTCCTGAGGACAAGGGAGAAGTCGTGCTATGAGTAGTCATGTGAATTTGGTATTCGTTTGATATTTTGATAAGATGTATGTTGTCTAGCCTCTAGTGGTGTATGTGAACATCGACTACATAACACTTCACCATTATTTGGGCCTAGAGGAAAGCATTGGGAAGTAATAAGTAGATGATGGGTTGCTAGAGTGATAGAAGCTTAAACCCTAGTTTATGCGTTGCTTCGTAAGGGGCTGATTTGGATCCATATGTTTCATGCAATGGTTAGGTTTACCTTAGTACTTTTGTTGTAGGTGCGGATGCTTGCAATAGAGGTTAATCATAAGTGGGATGCTTGTTCAAGTAAGAACAGCACCCAAGCACCAGTCCACCCACATATCAAATTATCAAAGTATCGAACGCGAATCATATGAACGTGATGAAAACTAGCTTGACGATATTCACATGTGTCCTCGGGAGCGCTTTTCCTATTATAAGAGTTTGTTCCGGCTTGTCCTTTGCTACAAAAGGATTGGGCCATCTTGCTGCACTTTATTTACTTTTGTTACTTGTTGCTCGTTACAACTTATCCTATCACAAAACTATCTATTACCACTTATTTCAGTACTTGCAGAGAACACCTTGCTGAAAACGGCTTATCATTTCCTTCTGCTCCTCGTTGGGTTCGACACTCTTACTTATCGAAAGGACTACGATAGACCCCCTATACTTGTGGGTCATCAAGACTCTTTTCTGGCACCGTTGCCGGGGAGTGTAGCGCCTTTGGTAGGTGGAATTTGGTAAGGAAAAATTTATATAGTGTGCTGAATTTACTGTCACTTGTCACTATGGAAAGTAATTCTATGAGGGGCTTGTTCGGGGTATCTTCACCCCGACCAGTAGAGCAAAGAGTTGCTCCTCAACCTACTGAACCTATTGAAAATGAAATTCCCTATGAGTATCCTTCGGGTATGATAGAAAAACTGCTGGCTAATCCTTTTACAGGAGATGGAACAAAGCATCCTGATGAGCACTTAATATATGTGGATGAAGTTTGTGGATTATTTAAGCTTGCAGGTATACCCGATGATGTTGCTAAGAAGAAGGTCTTCCCTTTATCTTTGAAGGGAGACGCATTGATATGGTATAGGCTATGTGATGATATGAGATCATGGGACTATAAAAGATTGAAGCTGGAATTTCATCAAAAGTATTACCCTATGCATCTTGTTCATCGTGATCGCAATTATATATATAATTTCTGGCCTCGCAAAGGAGAAAGCATCGCTCAAGCTTGGGGGAGGCTTAAATCAATGTTATATTCATGCCCCAATCATGAGCTCTCGAGAGAAATAATTATGCAAAGTTTTTGTGCTCGGCTTTATGAAAACAATCGCACCATGCTCGATACTTCTTGTGCTGGCTCTTTTATGATGAAGACTATTGAATTCATATGGAATTTATTGGATAGAATTAAATGCAACTCTGAAGATTGGGACCTCGACGAAGGTAAGGAGTCAGGTATGACGCCTAAGTTTGATTGTGTTAAATCTTTTATGGACACCGATATTCTCCGTAAGTTTAGCACTAAATATGGACTTGACTCTGAGATAGTAGCTTCTTTCTGTGAATCTTTTGCTACTGATGTTGATCTCCCTAAGGAGAAGTGATTTAAATATCATCCTCCCATAGAAGTAAAAGTAGCTGCACCTATTAAAGTTGAAGAAAAGACTGTCACTTTTAATGATCCTATTGTTCCTACTTCTTATATTGAGAACCCACCTTTCCCTGTTAGAATAAAGGATCATGCTAAAGCTTCAACTGTTGTTCGTAAAAGCAATATTAGAACTTATACACCTCCTGAGCAAGTTAAAATAGAACCTAATATTGCTATTGTTAAGGATCTCTTGTCTGATAATATTGATGGGCATGTTATTCAGTTCGAAGGTGAAACTGCTAGAATTGCTAAACCTTGTGATAAAGATAAACATAGACCTATGGTAGGCATGCTTGTTATTTCTGTTAAAATAGGAGATCATTGTTATCATGGCTTATGTGATATGGGTGCTAGTGCTAGTGTTATACCTCATGACTTATACAAAGAAATTAAGAATGAAATTGCACCTATTGAGTTAGAAGATATTGATGTCACAATTAAACTTGCCAATAGAGATACTATTTCACCAATTGGAATTGTTAGAGATGTTGAAGTCTTGTGTGGGAAAACTAAATATCCTTCTGATTTTCTTGTTCTTACTTCTCCACAAGATAGCTTTTGTCCCATTATATTTGGTAGACCCTTCTTGAACACTGTTAATGCTAGGATAGATTGCGAAAAGAATGTTGTTACTATTGGCTTGGATGATATGGTTCATGAGTTTAATTTCTCTAAATTTAGTAAACAACATCGTGAGGAAGAATTACCTAGTAAGAATGAAATTATTGGTCTTGCTTCTATTGCAGTACCTCCTAGTGATCCTTTAGAACACTATTTGCTAGACCATGAAAATGATATGTTCATGAATGAAAGAAGGGAAATAGATGAAGTATTCTTTAAACGGGAACCTATTCTGCATCACAATTTGCCTGTTGAAATTTTAGGGGATCCTCCTCCACCCAAGGGTGATCCCGTGTTTGAGCTTAAACCTTTGCCTGATAATCTTAAATATGCTTATCTTGATGAAAAGAAGATATATCCTGTTATTATTAGTGCTAACCTTTCAGAGCATGAAGAAGAAAGATTATTGAAAACTCTGAAGAAGCACTGTGCTACCATTGGATATACTCTTGATGATCTTAAGGGCATTAGTCCCACTCTATGTCAAAATAAATTAAATTTGGAAGCAGATGCCAAACCAGTTCGTGATCCTCAACGACGTCTGAATCCTAAAATTAAAGAAGTGGTAAGAAAAGAAATACTAAAGCTTCTGGAGGCAGGTATAATCTATCATGTTGCTGATAGTCAGTGAGTAAGTCCTGTCCATTGTGTCCCTAAGAAGGGAGGTATTACTGTTGTTCCTAATGATAAAGATGAATTGATTCCACAAAGAATTATCACAGGTTATGGGATGGTAATTGATTTCCGCAAATTAAATAAAGCTACTAAGAAAGATCATTACCCCTTACCTTTTATTGATCAAATGCTAGAAAGATTATGCAAACATACACACTATTGCTTTCTAAATGGTTATTCTGGTTTCTCTCAAATACCTGTGTCGGCTAGAGATCAATCAAAGACTACTTTTACATGCCCTTTTGGTACTTTTGCTTATAGACGTATGCCTTTTGGTTTATGTAATGCACCTGCTACCTTTCAAAGATGCATGATGGCTATATTCTCTGACTTTTGTGAAAAGATTTGTGAGGTTTTCATGGACGACTTTTCCGTCTATGGTTCCTCTTTTGATGATTGCTTGAGCAATCTTGATCGAGTTTTGCAGAGATGTGAAGAAACTAATCTTGTCTTGAATTGGGAAAAGTGTCACTTTATGGTTAATGAAGGTATGGTCTTGGGGCACAAAGTTTCTGAAAGAGGTATTGAAGTTGATAAAGCCAAGGTTGATGCGATTGAAAAGATGCCATGTCCCAAGAACATCAAAGGTATAAGAAGTTTTCTTGGTCACGCCGGATTTTACCGGAGGTTCATTAGGGACTTCTCAAAAATTTCTCGGCCTCTGACTAATTTATTGCAAAAAGATATACCATTTGTCTTTTATGATGATTGTGTAGAAGCATTTGAAATACTTAAGAAAGCATTAGTCACTGCACCTGTTGTTCAGCCACCTGATTGGAATTTACCCTTTGAAATTATGTGTGATGCTAGTGATTATGCTGTACGTGCTGTTCTAGGGCAAAGAGTTGAAAAGAAATTAAATGTTATTCATTATGCTAGTAAGACTCTAGACAATGCTCAAAGAAATTATGCTACTACCGAAAAAGAGCTTTTAGCAATTGTATTTGCTTGTGATAAGTTCAGATCTTATATTGTTGATTCTAAAGTAACTATTCAAACAGATCATGCTGCTATTGAATATCTTATGGAAAAGAAAGATTCTAAACCTAGACTTATTAGATGGATTCTCTTGCTACAAGAATTTGATTTGCATATTGTTGATAGAAAGGGAGCTGAGAACCCCATTGCAGACAACTTGTCTAGGTTAGAAAATATTCTTGATGACCCACTACCTATTAATGATAACTTTCCTGGTGAACAATTAAATGTTATAAGTACTTCTCGTAGTACTCCATGGTATGCTGATTATGCTAATTATATTGTTGCTAAGTTTATACCACCTAGCTTCACATACCAACAAAAGAAAAAGTTCTTCTATGATTTGAGACATTACTTTTGGGATGACCCACATCTTTATAAAGAAGGAGTAGATGGTGTTATTAGACGTTGTGTACCTGAGCATGAACAGGAACAGATCCTTCGCAAGTGTCATTCCGAGTCTTATGGAGGACACCACGCTGGAGATAGAACTGCACATAAGGTATTGCAATCTGGTTTTTATTGGCCTACTCTCTTCAAGGATGCCCGTATGTTTGTCTTGTCTTGTGATGAATGTCAAAGAATTGGTAATATTAGTAGACGTCAAGAAATGCCTATGAATTATTCTCTAGTTATTGAACCGTTTGATGTTTGGGGCTTCGATTATATGGGACCTTTTCCTGCCTCTAATGGATACACACATATTCTAGTTGCTGTTGATTACGTTACTAAGTGGGTAGAAGCTATTCCAACTAGTAGTGTTGATCATAATACTTCTATTAAAATGCTTAAGGAAGTTATTTTCCCGAGGTTTGGAGTCCCTAGATATTTAATGACTGATGGTGGTTCACACTTTATTCATGGTGCTTTCCATAAAATGCTTGCTAAATATGATGTTAATCATAGAATTGCATCTCCTTATCACCCACAGTCTAGTGGTCAAGTAGAGTTGAGCAATAGAGAGCTCAAATTAATTTTGCAAAAGACTATTAATAGGTCTAGAAAGAATTGGTCTAAGAAACTTGATGATGCGTTATGGGCTTATAGAACTGCATACAAAAATCCTATGGGTATGTCTCCGTATCAAATGGTTTATGGAAAAGCATGTCACTTACCTCTCGAACTAGAACATAAGGCATATTTGGCTATTAAAGAGCTCAACTATGATTTTAAAATTGCCGGTGAAAAGAGGTTATTTGATATTAGCTCACTTGATGAATGGAGAACCCAAGCGTATGAAAATGCCAAGTTGTTTAAAGAAAAAGTTAAAAGATGGCATGATAAAAGGATACAAAAGCGTGAGTTTAATGTAGGTGATTATGTATTGCTATACAACTCTCGTTTAAGATTTTTTGCAGGAAAACTTCTCTCTAAATGGGAAGGCCCCTATGCTATCAAAGAGGTCTATCGTTCCGGTGCCATAAAAATCAACAACTTCGAAGGCACAAATCCGAAGGTGGTAAACGGTCAAAGAATTAAACATTATATCTTAGGTAATCCCATAAATGTTGAAACCAATATTATTGAAACCGTAAAACTGGAGGAATACATAAGGGACACTTTCCGAAGCGTTTCAGACCCCGAAAAGGAATAGGTATGTGGTACGGTAAGTAAACCGACTCCAAAACAATTTTTAAGGAAATATTTCTCCGTTTTGGAATATTTAGAAAAATAGAAAAATAAGTAGCAGTCCAGGAAGGACACGAGGGCCCCATAAGGGTGGTGGGTGTGCCCTACCCCCCTGGGCGTGCCCCCCTACCTCGTGAGCACCTCGTGTGCCTTTCGGACTCCATTTTCTTGCACGTTACGTATTTTGGTCGGTAAAAATTCATTATATATTCTCCCGAAGGTTTTGACTCCCGTATCACGCAAAAATCTCCTGTCTTTGTTTCGAGCTGTTTTTTTGACAGATCTAGATTATCATGACGTCCCCATGTGCTTCCAAGGACAAGTTCTTCGAGAAGGTCATCAACCCTTACCTCGCGGAGGTGCCCCGACACCCTCAAACCATTGAGATGCGTGATGGGTTGTTGCACATCCGCGATGTTGAGGGACCAAAGGGAACCGGAAGCGTGGAGACGAGGCTCGAAGCAATGGAGCAACAAATTTTCAAGTGCCAGGGGATGGTGGAGCGTGGAATCAATGCTAGCCACACGATGCTCGCGGAGTTCACTAACAACTACAAGCCGGATGCCAAGAACACCGAGGAGGCCATCTTCAAGCTATATGAGAAGATCGAGCACCTCCAAGCCCAAATCTATGACCTGCAAAACCAAAATTGTGAGTATGAATATAGATTCAAAAGAATGAGTTTGGCTGCAGATTCAGGATTCCGAAGACTCGATCATCCTTCTATGATGGTGAACCTATGCCTTGGAAGATGGATGACAAGCCCGCATCATCAACAACACCTCCACCTTCTTCACCAACCAAGGAGATATAATCACACGGGTATGGGCACTCCCCTTAGCAACTGCCAAGCTTGGGGGAGGTGCCCCGGTATCGTATCACAATCACAACTCCTATCTTTACCGTTTTTCTTAGTTCGATCATATTAGTAGTATCTTGATCTAGTAGAATAAAGTTTATGGCATGCTCTAGTTTTGAGTTTTGCTTTATGATCTCTCTATGTAATCGAGTCCATGAGTTATATATAATAAAGATTAGTGTTGAGTCAAGGGCTTGATTATTTTGCCATGATCTTGGGTGAATAAAAGAAAAGAGAAAAGAATAAAAAGAAATAAAAAGTTCATATTGATCTTATTGAGAGTGATGACTTCACATAGAAAGAGTATGATGATTAAAAGTTGTTGGGAGTTGGCAGACATAGCTTTGGTCATTGTTGCAATTAATAGGAAGTAATAAGGAAAGAGAGGTTTTCACATATAGATATATTATCATTGACATCTTCTATGATTGGGAGCACTCATTAAAATATGACATGCTAAAGAGTTGATGTTGGACAAGGAAGACAACGTAATGAGTTATGTCTTTCTTATATCTAAGATAAAGTATGTTGTCATGGATCCTCTAACTTGTTGAGCTTGCCTTTCCCCCTCATGCTAGCCAAATTCTCAGCACCAAGTACAAATACTACTTGTGCTTCCAAATATCCTTAAACCAGTTTTGCCATGAGAGTCCACCATATCTACCTATGGATTGAGTAAGATCCTTCAAGTAAGTTGTCATCGGTGCAAAGCAATAAAAATTGCTCTAAATATGTGTGATTGATTGGCGTGGGAGAAATAAGCTTTATACGATCTTGTGATGTGGAAGTAATAAAAGCGAAGGACTGCATAATAAAGGTTCATATCATAAGGGGCAATATAAAGTGACGTTCTTTCGCATTGAGATTTTATATATCCAACCATAAAAGCGCATGGCAACCTTTGCTTACCTCTGCGAAGGGCCTATCCTTTATTATTATCTTCTACCTTATGCAAGAGTCATGGTGATCTTCACCTTTTATTTTTCATTTTATCCTTTGGCAAGCTCAGCATGTTGGAAAGAACATGATATATATATATATATATATCTAATTGGATGTAGGGGAGCATGAACATTATTGTTGACATTACCTTTGAGGTAAAAGGTTGTGGGGCAAAACTATAAGCCCCTAGCTTTCTCTGTGTCCGATTAAAACTCCGTAACCACAAGTATCGTGTGAGTGTTAGCAATTATGGAGGACTAAGTGATAGTTGAGTATGTGGACTTGCTTTTTAGCTCTGACATAGACTCTTTCTGATGTTATGATAAATTGCAACTGCTTCAATGACTAAGATTATAGTTTGTCGGAGCCCAATAAGGTTTATGATTTATACTTTTGCATTGTGAACAGATCATCACTTGAACATAAGTAATCGTATGACAAAATCTATATATGTTGTTGTTATGAGAATAATCATGATGCCTTCATGTTCGTATTTTATTTTTATCGATGCCTCTACCTCTAAACATGAGGACATATTTATTGTTATAGGATTTTCGCTTGAGGACAAGCGAGGTCTAAGCTTAGGGGAGTTGATACGTCCATTTTGCATCATGCTTTTATATCGATATTTATTTCATTATGAACTGTTATTTCACTTTATGTCACAATACTTATGGCTATTCTCTCTTATTTTACAAGGTTCACATAAGGAGGGAGAATGCCGGCAGCTGGAATTCTGGTCTGGAAAAGGAGCAAATATTAGAGACCTATTCTGCGCAACTCCAAAAGTCCTGAAACTCCACGGAACGTCTTAAAAGAAATAAAGAAAAATCCACGCCAAAGATGAAGGCCAGGGGGGGCACACCTTGCTCACGAGGGTGGGGGCGCGCCCCCCCTAGGGCGCGCCCCCCTACCTCATGGGCCCCCTGGTGGCTCTCCGATGCCCATCTTCTCCTATATGAGGTCTTTCGATGAGAAAAAAATAGAAAGGAACTTTTCGGGACTAGACTCCGCCGCCACGAGGTGGAACCTTGGCGGATCCAATCTAGAGCTCCGGCAGAGCTGTTCTGCCGGGGAAACTTCCCTCCGGGAGGGGGAAATTATCACCATCGTCATCACCAAAGCTCCTCTCATCGGGAGAGGGCAATCTCCATCAACATGTTCACCAGCACCATCTCATCTCCAAACCCTAGTTCATCTCTTGTATCCAATTCTTGTCTCAAAGTCCGGGATTGGTGCTAGTAGGTTGCTAGTAGTGTTGATTACTCCTTGTAGTTGATGCTAGTTGGTTTAATTGGTGGAAGATCATATGTTCAGATCCTATATGCATATTATTACCCCTCTGATTATGAACATGAATATGCTTTGTGAGTAATTAATTTCGTTCCTGAGGACAAGGGAGAAGTCTTGCTATGAGTAGTCATGTGAATTTGGTATTCGTTTGATATTTTGATAAGATGTATGTTGTCTAGCCTCTAGTGGTGTTATGTGAACGTCGACTACATAACACTTCACCATTATTTGGGACTAGAGGAAGGCATTGGGAAGTAATAAGTAGATGATGGGTTGCTAGAGTGACAGAAGCTTAAACCCTAGTTTATGCGTTGCTTCGTAAGGGGCTGATTTGGATCCATATGTTTCATGCTATGGTTAGGTTTACCTTAATACTTTTGTTGTAGTTGCGAATGCTTGCAATAGAGGTTAATCATAAGTGAGATGCTTGTTCAAGTAAGAACAGCACCCAAGCACCGGTCCACCCACATATCAAATTATCAAAGTATCGAACGCGAATCATATGAACGTGATGAAAACTAGCTTGACGATATTCCCATGTGTCCTCGGGAGCGCTTTTCCTATTATAAGAGTTTGTTCCGGCTTGTCCTTTGCTACAAAAGGATTGGGCCATCTTGCTGCACTTTATTTACTTTTGTTACTTGTTGCTCATTACAACTTATCCTATCACAAAACTATCTGTTACCACTTATTTTAGTACTTGCAGAGAATACCTTGCTGAAAACCGCTTATCATTTCCTTCTGCTCCTCGTTGGGTTCGACACTCTTACTTATCAAAAGGACTACGATAGATCCCCTATACTTGTGGGTCATCAGTCAACGCCGGATTGAGTGGTTCCAAATCCGGTTAACGGAAGAAGCCATTCAAGGCAAACAAAGATAGCCCATCCAGTTTAGACAGGATACTGGATTGGCCCTGTCAAATTCATGGCAGCCCTGACAAACCCGCCAATCATACCAATAGAAATTGTTGGGTTTTCAAACAAGCAGGCAAGCTCAATGCCAAACACAAAGGGAAGGGACCGCCTAGTGACAGCGAAGATGAGGGGACTCGCCAGCCAAACACCGGGGGACAAAAGCAATTTCCTCCCGAAGTAAAAAACAGTAAACATGATATCTGTGATGCATATCCCTAGAAGGGAGCGCAAACGCATACCACGAGACGACTACGCCATAAAGCCTATGTGTCGATTTCAAGGACCTCAACAATGCTTGCCCAAAGGATCACTTCCCCCTCCCCCGCATCGATCAAATTTTCGATGCTACCGCAGGACACGAGTCATTATGTTTCCTCGACGCATACTCCGGCTACCACCAAATAAAGATGGCGGAGTCCAACCAAGCCGCAACGGCATTTATCACACCATACGGCCCCTTATGTTTCAACACAATGCCTTTTGGGCTCAAAAACGCCGGCGCAACATATCAGCGCATGATCCAGACATGTCTGGAGAAACAGATCGACAAAATAGTAGAGGCATACATAGATGATGTGGTGGTTAAAACCAAACACGTCGACTCTCTAATAGACGACTTGAGGCTCACATTCGAAAACCTCCGAACATACGACATCAAGCTCAATCCGGAAAAATGCATTTTTGGCGTACCAGCCGGAAAGCTCCTGGGCTTCATTGTCTCCAATAGAGGAATTGAAGCTAATCCGGCCAAAATCCGAGCTCTGTCACAGTTGGCTATCCCAACGGACCTTAAACAAATCCAGAAACTAACTGGATGTGTGGCGGCTCTAAGCCTCTTTATCTCCCGCTTAGGAGAAAAGGCATTACCCCTTTATCGCCTCCTTCGGCGCACCGAACACTTCGAGTGGACGGACGCTGCCACAGCCGGATTGGAAGAAATAAAAGCCATACTGGCAACCAACCCAATCCTGGCCGTGCCAAACATCGGTGAACCAATGATGTTGTACATTGCGGCAACTCATCAAGTTGTAAGCGCAGTGCTCGTCGTCGAACGAGAAGCTGACGGACATAAATTCCCTCTTCAAAAGCCGGTATACTATGTATCCACTGTCCTCACTCCATGCAAATTACGGTACCCACATTATCAAAAGATATCCTATGCGGTATTCATGGCATCCCGGAAGCTGCGACACTACTTTCAAGAGTGTTCAATTACAGTAGCCTCGGAAGTGCCACTTAATGATATTATAAACAACCACGACGCCACGGGCCGGATTGCCAAATGGGCCATTGAGCTCCTCCCGTTCGACATAACATACAAACCTCGGCGAGCCATTAAATCGCAAGTATTAGCCGACTTTGTCGCTGAATGGACGGAAGCCAAACTCCCTAAAGAGTACGGCGCATACTCCAATTGGATCATGCACTTCGACGGCTCCAAAATGCTGGCCGGTCTGTGGGCTGGCGTCGTCCTGACGTCCCTAACCGGAGATACCGTTCAGTATGTACTGCAGATACTGTATACAGACTCCAACAACGCAGCTGAATACGAAGCCCTGTTGCATGGTCTTCGGATGGCAGTCTCCATGGGCATTCAACGCCTAGAGGTGTGTGGGGATTTGAACCTCGCAATATCCCAAATAAATGGAGACTTTGATGCCAAGGATCCAAAGATGGCGGCCTATCGAAACGCCGTCCTAAAGATGTCAGCTCGGTTCGAGGGGCTCGAATTTCACCATGTGGCTCGGGAAAACAATCAGGCGGCGGATATCCTCACCCGCATCAGCGCAAAACGCGACGCGGTCCCCCCCAACATCTTTTTGGAGAGGTTGTTTAAGCCATCGGTGGTATGGGAAGGGGACACCGGTAACAATAGTCCGGACCCAGCCAAAACGCCCGATACCGAACACTCTGACATAATCGGAGGCTCTGCCGCCGAAATAACACCTTCAGCCCACGTAATAATGGCCGTCATCGCCCAGTGGACAGAACCATTCCTGGCCTACCTAACTAGGCAGGAACTTCCCGAGGACCAAAATGAGGCACGCTGCATAGTGCGGCGATCTAAAGCCTACAGGGTCCACGAGGGAGAGCTGTATAAGAAAAGCACTACCGGAGTCCTTCAAAGGTGCATCTCCGAAGAGGAAGGGCGGAAGCTTTTGGCAGAAATTCACGCCGGACTCGGCGGCCACCACGCCGCAGCCCGGGCCCTTGTAAGCAAGGCCTTCCGTATAGGTTTTTATTGGCCGACGGCCTGGGCAGACGCGCAGGACTTGGTCCAACGCTGCGCCGCTTGCCAGCTTTTTGCAAACCAAAGCCATATGCCACCCACTGCCCTCCAAACAATCCCCATTACCTGGCCTTTCGCGGTCTGGGGGCTTGACATGGTTGGACCCCTTAAAGGGGGAACCCATAAGAAAAAAAATATGTATTGGTCATGGTAGATAAATTCACCAAATGGATAGAAGCTAACCCTGTTAAAACAGCTGAATCCGGACCGGTGATAGACTTCATATCCGGGGTTGTACACCGTTATGGCGTCCCCCACAGCATCATCACTGACAACGGCACGAACTTCACGACCGATGAGGTAAAACTCTGGTGTAGCAACATGGGCATCAAGCTCGATTATGCTTCTGTCTATCACCCACAAACCAACAGCCAAGTTGAGCGAGCAAATGGTCTTATCATGAGCGGCATTAAACCCAGATTAGTGCGGTCCTTAAAGGAGTCTAACACGCACTGGGTAGAGGAGCTCGACTCCGTACTCTGGGGGCTGCGGACCACACTGAATCGCACTACCGGATATACACCCTTCTTTATGGTGTATGGCACAGAGGCAGTTTTGCCCTACGACATAATTCATGACTCACCTCGAGTGCGCATGTACGAAGAAAGAGAAGCCGAGCTCGATCGGCGGGACAATCTGGACACCCTGGAGGAGGAGCGCGGCGTGGCAAAAGCCCGTTCCGCATTTTATCAGCAACAGGCTCGCAGATACCAAAGCAGAGAAGTACGGGCCAAAACTTATAACGTTGGCGAGTTAGTTCTACGCCTGCCGGAGAAGAAAAAGTCCAAGCTCGAGCCCAAATGGGAAGGTCCCTTCATTATTGACCAAGTTCTGACCGGTGGAGCGTACCGTCTGCGGGATGCATCGAATAATCGACTTGAGCCGAACCCATGGAATGCAGCCAGGCTCCGAAGATTCTACGCCTAGAGCTGGACTCTATGTTCGTCTCCTTCCTCTCTCCATTTTTTGCATATACATTATCTATCTTTTTTCTCTTTCTTTCTTTTACTCTTTCTCTAGGCCTTCAAGGGCCACCTTGTGCCTAGCTTGCACATTATAGATGCGCTAACCGCGCTCATTATACCTGGGGCTTCTTACACAGAAGCTTAATTATCTATCTGGGCTTCACGCCCCGCACATGTGTTATTCTTCCGCGTGTGCCTTTTCTTCGCCACTATATGCATCGATATGACTTAAGTTTTGGCCAAGCTTGGTTTCCTGGCTCTTGTATTTA
Organism: Triticum urartu; assembly: GCF_003073215.2. Lineage (NCBI taxonomy): Eukaryota > Viridiplantae > Streptophyta > Magnoliopsida > Poales > Poaceae > Triticum > Triticum urartu. The sequence continues at coordinate 660,726,179 of NC_053023.1, read as the reverse complement.
TGCCCTACGTTCCCGTTAATTCGGCTAGGGCATAAGGGGAGCACCTCTGCGATTGTTACTGCCAGGTCAACCAGATGTGTACCTCAGACTGGGTGAAGCCGAAAGCTAGCATTCTTAAGGGAATATTCGGTCGGCGAACAAAAGATGATTTTTATTTATTTATTTTCCATATGTGCCCCCAGATGTTTTTTCCTGCGTTTCCTCTCGCGGTCCGAACATGCACTTTAGGGCATGCGTACCCAGGGAAAGGAACCCTTAACGGAACTATTCTCCTTGGAAGATGTTTCTTACTACCCATGTAATATAACATAACTAGTTGGGCACTTGTCTGTTCAAGCACTAATGACCCCTACGCCTGGTCTCCACGCATACCCTGGTTCTTATATAACTGAGCGGGTATTCGGATACACTCTGGACTATCAGGTCCTGAGGTTGAAGCGAAAAGGTCTGCCATGACAAATGATCTACAATTCGGCTAGAAGGCATTATACATGTCACTTTAATTACATAGTCATGTAGACTGACTAAATTCCTCTTCTATACCATCCAACAGGCGGTCTAGCCTACAATCCTGTTGAGAATACTTTGCGGCTAATTATACTTGCCCATAGACTAAGCTAACGGGGATCTCTTTCCCATCGGGCCCCACAGGTCCGACCTCGGCCATGTGATTTGGGTTAGCCTTGGTATACCGTGTCTTCACCATGGCCCAGGCTTCCCTAGCACCTTGACGGCAGGCAGATATCTTCCATAATCGGAAGTGCCGCCGTGCTCCCTTGAGCTTCTCCACAAGCTCTCCAACGCCTTCTGGCAGGGAGATGGATGGCCACAAGGCCTAGGCAATACCTTGCATCACCTGCCGAACTTGTTCATGCAGTTGTGAGAGCTCGGATAGAAGATCACCCGCAGACCCGGGCATCTCCTCCGTGGGACGACCCGTCAGCATACCTGCAGACATAACTCTATTAGTCGGCTTCTCCGCCGTCCCCTTTATTAAGGGTTCGTTCAAGCACTTACTAAATATGCCGCGTCGAAGCCGCTTATTCTCCTTCTCGGAGTCCGCAAGATGGGCTCGAACATCTTTCAGTTCCACGCTCAGCTCGGTATTGGCGTCTTGGAGATTGTTTTTCTCCCGCCTGACCTCAGTCAGCACGCGTTCGCCAGCCTTTAGCTATCGTACGGTGTGCTGCTCCTCCAGATTCTCTCCGGATTCATCTGCAACATCTATTATTAGATCTGCAGCCATGCCGCACGCTATATGGTACCTATCATTCTTTGAAAGAAATGTTACCAGTTGGGGACTTTTTAGGTTCCTTCAATGCGGCAACAGCGGCCCGAAGTTGGGTCTTGCATTCCTCTAGCTCCTGTGACAGTCATCTATTCTTCTCTGTAAGAACCTGCACAATAAGATGATCCTTAAATCAGTTCTGCTAACTGTTTCAAGTCTCAGGGGCTAGTGATACATATAATCGTCAGATTTTCTTACCCGTACATTCTTTACATACTGGTCCGTGGCTCTGGCTAGACCATTTTGAGCAGCACGGAGGTACGCCTCTCCAGAATTGAAGGCATCAAATGCCTCTGGTGAGAAGCAAGCGTCGCGGAGTACGGCCCGGCGACGCCTATGATTCATGGCGCTCTCCACTTCTGAATGTGTAGCGGATAGCCTATCCGCATCCTCTGTAGGGGGGCTATCCGGCGTCCGCCCCATGTCGGCTTCCGCCTCTATGTCCGGTCCTGGAGCCCGACTGGTGGAAGCATGATCGGCAGCCACACCGGACATATTCCAGCGAGCGTTTTTTCTGTTAAAGAAACATGGACGCCATTACATTTCAAGAAAGACGACAACCACGGAGCGGCGTTTTTGTCATACCTCTGCGTCGGCGTCTCCGTCCTGACCGCCTTCCTTTTTGGCATGCCCGGCCTCGGTGCCTCTTGTTGGCGAGTTGCTCGGGTTCGGCATGGCATCCCGAATGCCTTCCCTATAAAAACACCATATGTATATGGTAGCTGAAGTGTCTAGAAATGGATCCTAGTTTTTGGAGTTGGGATTTTTGGTTTTCCTTACGTGTGACGCAGGAAGCAGTCCGGGATAGTCGGTCGTAATGGCCACCATGGCATCATCACAGCTTAATTGATAGAACTGCTGGTCTATCAGCTCCACGAATATGCCCGGATCTTCTTAGAGTCCGGGACCGGGGGCCCGATCAGGGTCCTCCGGTTGTGGAGATGGGCTGCTGACCTCCCTTATGGATTTTCGCAATTCCTGCCGCAAAATGGCAAGGTAAGTACCTACGACAAAGAATGCGGGAAGAATGGGAGTAAGGAGATATAACTCACCCAGCTTGGAGGGTTGTACATGGAGAATCCATCCCGTGGCTTGATGCGGATCAACTCCTCGTCCTCTCCCTTGAACAATTCGGACATAATTTTTGCTAAAGCGGCAGCATTGTCTGGACCCTTGCGCCCGCAACGGGTGGCGTCATCTTCCCCGTTAAAACACCACAGGGGGTGCCCTCGATATTGAAGCAGTTGCACTCCTCGCATTATGCATATTGACATAACCTCGATTACTGTCAATCCTGATTGAACCAGCGCTTTAATCCGGTTCATCAGGTAAAGGACTTCTCCGTTGTCTTCCTCCTGGGGGCTCCGTGAGCGCCAACTTCGGCGTTTCTTCAGAGGAGCATTGCTGAACTCAGGAAGACCCCGCCGAACAGGGTCTAGAAGGGGATGTCCTCCATATAAAACCATTCCGAAGGCTAGTCTTCGGACGTCTTCTTCGGAGTACCGGACAGGTATCCGATTTCGGTCATGCGCCATATTTCGTCTCCGCCCACTTGATAAAGTGACCCCTTCTATGTGCGAGGGACGAGGCAAAATAACCTTTTCCACAGCTCGAAATGAGCCTCGCAGCCCAGGAATAACTCACAGAGGGAACATAGCCGGCGATGTGTAAAATGTAAGCAGGGGTGAAATTATGCAGTTGGAGGTCGTAAAACTCCAGGAGCCCGCGGAGGAACAGATGAATTGGAAATCCGAGTCCCCTTAGTAAATAAGGAACAAGGCATACCCGCCCCCCCGTAGAGGGGCTGGGGAAGCTCTCTGCTTGCTCCCCGCCGTTGTAGGTGGCGAGCCCAGCTCGGACGGGCACCATATACACTGGAGGGAGAAATCCCTTAGTCTGCAGTTCGACTAATCGACTGTGTGGGACTGAACACCTCTCCCAATCACCGGGCTTAGGGCTACGGGGGCGGGAGGAGGAGCTGCAGAGATCGGCCATGCTGGATTGGATCTTTCCGAAACGCGCTCCGATGGATTCTCGCTGGGGGAAGATGGTATGGATTGGATCTAAGAATCCCCATCCCTTTAATAGACAATTTATTTATCTGGCTAGGGGGGAGAATGTAAAAATGCCCTGGCTCTTCGTATTCATTCAACGCGTGGAAGATAGCCCTTATTGGGCGCAGAAGCCAAGAAGCCCAACATTTATGGTGCCGGACACTACTTGACAAACCTTCGAAATTTGGAGAGGAACCCGCCTTGCAATGCCGAAGACAACACTGCGCGCCGGACTCATCGTCATTGAAGCCTGGTTCGGGGGCTACTGAGGGAGTCCTGGATTAGGTGGTATCCGGACAGCCGGATTATATCCTTTGGCCGGACTGTGGGACTATGAAGATACAAGATTGAAGACTTCGTCCCGTGTCCGGATGGGACTCTACTTAGCGTGGAAGGCAAGCTAGGCAATACGGATATGTATATCTCCTCCTTTGTAACCGACCTTGTGTAACCCTAGCCCCCTCCGGTGTCTATATAAACCAGATGGTTTTAGTCCGTAGGACAACATACAATCATACCATAGGCTAGCTTCTAGGGTTTAGCCTCTCCGATCTCGTGGTAGATCAACTCTTGTACTACTCATATTATCAAGAATAATCAAGCAGGACGTAGGGTTTTACCTCCATCAAGAGGGCCCGAACCTGGGTAAAACATCGTGTCCCCTGCCTCCTGTTACCATCCACCTTAGACGCACAGTTCGGGACCCCCTACCCGAGATCCGCCGGTTTTGATACCGACAGGCAGACTGTCCGATCACTTTTGATCGCAATGACCACCCAACAGATATCCGTCACAATGGTTCGGCAGCTTTGGTCCTCGACCCAATCATCGATGGATTCCATCTCACACGAGTCCTTCTGGACGGCGGCAGTAGCCTTAGTTTGCTCTATCAAGACACTATTTGCAAAATGGGCATTAATCCCTCAAGGATCAAGCCCACCACAACCGCCTTCAAAGGTGTAATACCTGGCGAAGAAGCTCATTGTACGGGCTCAATCACACTGGAAGTCATCTTCGGTTCGCCGGACAACTTCTGAAGCAAAGCCTTGATCTTCAATATTGTTCCATTCTGTAGTGGATACCATGCATTGCTTGGGTAGACCATGTTCGCTCGTTTCAATGTGGTCCCACACTATGCCTATCTAATGCTTAAGATGCCCGGTCCACGCGGCATGATAAGGTCACTGGAAAAAAGGATCAACCCCTTTGTTCCGAGGAGTATACCACGGCCATCACAAACGAAGTACAAAGCGGACTCGTTAAACCGCATAACTTATCAGCCATTAAGCCACCGGCCTCTACTGCACAAGACCAGTCAATTTTCGAGCTGGATTAGCAGTTTCGCCTCCGTCGTTCGCCGCATATGCCCGCGAAGTTCGCATCGCGCATGCATAATTCTGCACTTAAAATACATTGGTCGTCGGCGGAGGCACAATGCGGACAAACCTACAGCATGGTTCGTCCTCCTACATCTTTTCTCCCTTCTTTTTAAATTATTTCTAATATTTTGTCACAGATGAATCAAAACTTGCTCATCCTATGGACCTGCAAGGACTCTTTCGGAGCCCAGTTTTGTCCAGGCAACCAAAGATTGCTCCTTTTAAGGGATCCTCTTCGCTAAGGCAAAGGCAGCGCAGACGTGCGACAGGAGGTCCAAAAGATTTTTGTAGACCAAACACTCTATTTAAAACCTGGATATAGCCTTTTTCCTCAGCCTTCGACCCCTGGCATGTAAAATGACCCGGGTAGAGGTGTTATAATCTGTAAGACTGCGCTCGATGTATCAATCAGATTCTAGTGGACGTAATCCATCTTCAGTACTTATTTTTTCCTCATAGAACTATATTTTACCTTTTCGGTGGTTTCACATATACACCTCGGCACCAATCGCCAGGGGCTCGATACGACAACATATTAAATTGCCAGCAAGTCCGAACAGCTTTACAGCATACTTTGGCGTCACGAGTTTTGGCCTTATATGCATCAGCTCCGAATCATGTCTTTGGTCAATAGTTGGGTTGCCCGGCTCCTGTGCTTACTACCTTACATTCCGCTCTATCGGCTAGGGTAGTAAAGGGAGAACTACTGCGATTGTGTTTCCGGTTCACCTGGTTAAACACCTTAGTAGAGAAAGCCGAAAGCTGACTATCATGATGCGGCGAGAGCTGGTCAACCACTCGGCGACTTATCAAAATCTTTTGCGATTTTTTTCATATAACACGAAGGACCATTTCCCGGTCACCTATGTAGCGCAGCCGTATTCGGATAACCGCGTACATACAAGGGGCTATATCGTAGAACCACCGTCAAACTCCTATGGCTAAGTGAAGGTGTTAAAGCCCTATATTCCGATTGCCTAGTTTGCCACACTGACACCTCCTTCACGGACCAAGACGTTGGGTCAAGTGTAGTCAGTTGCTATTCCGAACACCCCCGCATTATATGCGAGGGGGCCGAAGACAACGACTGGCAAACCTTTAGATTATATTAAAAAACGACCGCACAGGAGGAAGTCCTTTCAGGCAAAAGGCATAAATATAACACAGCCTTAATATATCATAATATTGTTATCACAATTTTGATACATTCACTTGAACATAATATTCTTCGAGCATTGACCCTCTATCAAGCGGGCACCCTCTAGGACATCTTCAAAATAATGCTCCGGCGTACGATGCTCCTTGCCCTCAGGTGGACTGTTTGCTGCAACATCGGCGGCCTTCATTTTTGCCCAGTACGTCTTGACGCGGGCAAAGGCCATCCGTGCACCTTCAACGCACGCCGACCATTTTACGGCGTCGATACACGGCACTGCTACCTCTTGAGCACTGCATTGGTTTTCCCTTGAAGAGGAATGGGTGATGCGATACAGTAGCGTAAGTATTTCCCTCAGTTTTTGAGAACCAAGGTATCAATCCAATAGGAGATCACGCTCAAGTCCCACGCACCTACACAAACAAAAAAGAACCTCGCAACCAACGCGATAAAGGGGTTGTCAATCCCTTCACGGTCACTTACGAGAGTGAGATATGATAGATATGATAAGATGATATTTTTGGTATTTTTATGATGAAGAGAAATAAAAGATGCAAAGTAAAATAAATAACAATAGAAACAACTAAGTATTGGAAGATTAATATGATAGAAGATAGACCCGGGGGCCATAGGTTTCACTAGTGGCTTCTCTCAAGAGCATAAGTATTACGGTGGGTAAACGAATTACTATCGAGCAATTGATAGAATTGAGCATAGTTATGAGAATATCTAGGTATGATCATGTATATAGGCATCACGTCCGAGACAAGTAGACCGAAACGATTCTACATCTACTACTATTACTCCACACATCGACCGCTATCCAGCATGCATCTAGAGTATTAAGTTCAAGAGAACAGAGTAATGCTTTAAGTAAGATGGCATGATGTAGAGGGATAAGCTCATGCAATATGATATAAACCCCATCTTTTTATCCTTTATGGCAACAATACAATACGTATCGGTTCCCTTTCTATCACTGGGATCAAACACTGCAAGATTGAACCCAAAGCTAAGCACTTCTCCCATTGCAAGAAAGATCAATCTAGTAGGCCAAACCAAACCGATAATTCGAAGAGACTTGCAAAGATAAACCAATCATACATAAAAGAATTCAGAGGAGAATCAAATATTATTCATAGATAATCTGGATCATAAACCCACAATTCATCAGATCTCGACAAACACACTGCAAAAGAAGATTACATCAAATAGATCTCCAAGAGAATCCAGGAGAACTTTGTATTGAGATCCAAAGAGAGAGAAGAAGCCATCTAGCTAATAACTATGGACCCGTAGGTCTGAAGTAAAATACTCACACATCACCGGAGAGGCCATGGAGTTGATGTAGAGGCCCTTCGTGATCGATGCCCCCTCCGGTGGAGCTCCGGAAAAGGCCCCAAGATGGGATCTCTCGGGTACAGAAGGTTGCGGCGGTGGAATTAGGTTTTCGTGGTGCTACTGGATGTTTGGAGGGGGTACGTGGATATATATAGGAGGAAGAAGTACGTCGGTGGAGCAACGGAGGGCCCACGAGGGTGGAGGGCGCGCCCGGGGGGGTAGGCGCGCCCCCCTGCCTCGTGCCTTCCTCCCTTGTTTCTTGGCGCACACTCCAAGTCTCCTGGATCATGTTCGTTGAGAACATCACGTTAACGAATGTTCGTTGATATTCCTTTTCTTTGAAACCCTAAAATAGGCAAAAAAAACAACAATTTGGGCTGGGCCTCCAATTAGTAGGTTAGTCCCAAAAATGATATAAAAGTGTGAAATAAAGCCCATTAACATCCAAAATAGATAGTATAATAGCATGGAGCAATCAAAAATTATAGATACGTTGGAGACGTATCAAGCACCGCATCAACAAGTCGCTGCACCAAACCGAAATAACTGTTCGGAATTGGCTCAGTTGGCCATAGCCGGACCACGACTTCCTTCATGGCAGCTCCGGACACCTTGTGGAGCTCGGCCCACTGGGCCATTTGTTCGTTCAGCAACGGACGCTTTGGCACGTTGAACTGTGACAAAAAATCTTCTCCATTGCACGTCCGTCTTGCGCTTGATAAAACTGTGCCGCATTGGCGACACTCTTTGACAGGTCCAAGAATGAGTCTGGAGAACTCCACAATTGATCAAGCAAGGCATACTTCGAGGCGTTGAATTTAGTCTGTAATAGAAAGGGCTTACCAGCCGCTATCTCCCCAGCTTGTCGGATCTCCTCCCGAGCCGCTCTAGACTCGGACCGCGCCTCTCCGCCTCTTGTAAAGCCTTGTTGAGTTCGGATGCCTTGGCTTTGTTATCCTTCTCAAGTGATTCGCATTGGCTTTGGGCATCCTTCAGCTCTCGTGCTATGCTAGATATTCTCTCCTCGCACTGGCGCCGAGCAGCTTGTTCGGCCTTTAACTCAGCAGCTGCCTTCTTGACAGCCGCATTGATCACTCTTGCTTGCTCCTTGGCCCGGGCAAGTTCAGCCCGAAGGGTCTCAACCGCAGTAGCACCATCTGCAATTATGCATGTCCTAGTATATAACTTTCAGCTTCGTGCTAATATTAGTATACATGCATAATACGATGACCCCAAAACATACCTTGTGCCTCGTCGAGCCACCTGTTTATAAGAGTAATGTCCTCATTCCCTGACTCAAGTTTCTGCTTTAAATCTGTAACTTCCGCGGCATGGGCAGTTGCTGTTGACATACCAGCCTGTTTTCAAATTAATCACGTCATTTCCTAAGCATACCTTTTTTATCCTCTGATCGCCTCCCTGTGGAGGCCGACCAGAGTCTCAGGGGCTACTATCTATACACAGGCACATTCTACATGTAAAGACTGGTTAAGCTATTACATTACATACCTCAAAGCCTCTTAGCAGGCCCGTGAAGGCTTCATTCAATCCACTTCTTGAGGAAAGAATCCTCTCAACTACCATACCCATTAAGGTACGATGTTCCTCTGAGATGGACGCATTCTGCAACATGCCCATTAATGTATCCGGCGCCTCCGGACTCTTGGAAGCGGCTGCAGGAGTCCAAACTCCCTTCGATGGGATATGTTCACTCGACCCTAGAGTCGTCTTTGGTTGTAAACCGGATAGTCCGGAGCCTTTATTGTTGATCTCCGTAGGGGCTGCACACCCTGGACCCTTGACGACCGAAGGATCACCTTCAGAGGCTGCCTTCATTGCCCCCCGCGCCACTTGATGATCGGGGGAAACCCTCGGGGATGACACCTTGAAGTCGTCCGCCCTAAGGGGCGAGGAAGCATGTGGAGACGTCTCGCTTTCCATCATCTCCGGAAGCAGGTCACCCGAGGAGGAAGACTGTCGGCCGGACTGCAAACATATATTTAAGAGGTTACCCATGTGACCTAAAAAGGACGGGATATGTCTATAATACCCTTGTTCACTTACGATTCGGCGAAAGGCTTATCCTTATGGGGGAACTGTGCGGCTACGTCGTCTTCCGAGCCCGAACCATCTGACAGGGACATTTTCCCTCTCTTGGAAGCCTCCACCTTCAAACCTTCGGAGGCAGTCCTTTCCTTCCCATGGGGAGAAGGGATATCAGCTTCTTCTTCCCCTTCATCTTCAGAAGAGGGAGTTACAGTCTTCCCGGACATAGCGTCCGGTGTGCCTTTAGAGTAGGAGTCAAACCTAGACTTTTTGCTCTCCTCTTTGTCCTCCTTCGCCGGCACTTGATACAGCGTCGGGGCCAGCATCCTTGTTAACACGGGATCGGCTGAGTCCTCGGGAAGTGGGGCCGAACACCTAATTCGTTCCGATTTCTTTATCCACCCCTAGTCGAAGACAGTTTTCCCAGTATATTGATACGGGATAATCAACTAAATTGTGTTCAGGGGTCGAGTGCTTACCGAGGTATCTGGATGGTTGTAGTCGAGGCCGATGTCCTCGGTTTTATCCGGCCACTGCTTTCGGATCCCGAAGAATAACTTCCACATCCCTCTATGTGGTGTGTCGAAGAAGTCCTGAAGGGTCTGTGGTCCTTCCGGATTGAACTCCCACATGCGGAGAGGTCGTCGCTGGCACGGAAGGACTCGACGGACTAGCATTACCTAGATCACGTTGATGAGGCCGGTGTCCTTTTCAAGGAGGCTCCGGATACGGCTTTGTAGCATTTGCACTTCATCAATCGATCCCCAGTCCAGCCCCTTATTAATCCATGATGCGAGTCGTAATGGAGGGCCAGATCCGAACGCATGTGTAGCTGCCCACTTGGTACCACGGGGTTCGGTGATGTAAAACCACTCCCGCTTCCATAGGTTGGGTGTTTCCGTGAAGGAGCCCTTTGGCCAAAGAGTATTGGCGAGCTTGCTCACCATAGCGCCGCCACACTCCGCTTGCTCCCCGTCGACTACCTTCAGCTTCACATTAAAGGTCTTGAGCCATAAGCCGAAGTGTGGGGGAATGCGGAGAAAGGCCTTGCACATGACAATGAATGCCGAGATGTGAAGAAAGGAGTCCGGAGCCAGGTCGTGAAAATCTGGCCCGTAATAGAACATGAGACCACGAACGAAGGGGTGGAGAGCGAACCCTAGCCCCCGGAGGAAGTGGGAGATGAATACAACCCTCTCGCCGGATTTGGGTGTAGGAATAACCTGCCCCTTAGCTGGGAGCCTATGGAGGATTTCCGCGGTCAGGTACCTTGCCGCCCGAAGCTTCGCGATATCCTCCTCTGTGACAGAGGAGGCTACCCAACGGCCTTGAAGGCTGGATCCGGACATGACTGGGAGGCTTGGAACGATTAAGTTGAAAACTGGGTGGTGGAGCTCGAGGATGGAAAAGGTGAGGAATAGGTGGGCGTAGAGGAGAAGGACGGGTCTGTGCCCCTTTATAAAGGCGATGAATATCGAACGCCTCCTCATGAGCCTTAAAACTTGCCTATTCCCTAGGAATCGTACCAACGAGGTGGTTGGATTGCCCATGCCCGTATTGATGAAAATCCCGTAATAAGGGGACACGATCTCTGCTTTGACAAAATGTGCCAATAAAACCGCGTCTTGAAACATGGAGCGGGAGGCTAAAAAACGGTTCGAAATAAGGATCGGGCAGGGACGTGATGTCACGCTGCAAAAGCTGTCAGTAGATTGGACTCGTGAAATATAATGCTCTCTGCGGTTGTGCGTGGTATTTGCTTTGTAAAGCCGGACACGTTTTCTATGTTAGAAAGCTGCTTTGGAGTATTCGGAGGAGGAACCCGCCTTGCAATGCCGAAGACAATCTGCGCGCCGGACACATCGTCATTGAAGCCTGGTTCAGGGGCTACTGAGGGAGTCCTGGATTAAGGAGTCCTCGAGCGTCCGGACTATGCAACATGGGTCGTACTAATGGGCTATGAAGATACAAGACAGGAGATTTCTTCCTATGTCCAGATGGGACTCTCCTTTGCATGGATGGCAAGCTTGGCGTTCGGATATGTAGATTCCTTCCTTTGTAAACTGACTGTGTACAACCCTAGGCCCCTCCGTTGTCTATATAAACCGGAGGGTTTAGTCCGTAGAGGCGATGATAATCATACAGGCTAGACTTCTAGGGTTTAGCCACAACGATCTCATGGTAGATCAACTCTTGTAATCCTCATACTCATCAATATCAATCAAGCAGTATGTAGGGTATTACCTCCATCAAGAGGGCCCGAACCTGGGTAAAACATCGTGTCCCCTGCCTCCTGTTACCATCGACTTTAGACGCACAGTTCGGGACCCCCTACCTGAGATCCGCCGGTTTTGACACTGACAATGGGGATTATCGGTGGTCAGGAACTACAAGGCAGTGGGCACAGGGTCTCGAGAAACATCAAGGAGTATCTGCAGAATCTTGTGGCGAAGCAAGCGATCATCGGTAATGTCGGGGCTCTCTGGGAGGAAGTGGGTACAAGAACCTAATGTCAGAGTTAGTAAAATGTTTAACCCTGATAGACGAGAGATCAGAGTCCCAGAGTATAGACGAGGAATAAAAGATCCTAATACCACCCAATGGCGACGTGGGCCCGTAAGACACACAGCCATGTTAGTAAAAAGTTTTTTAGTGACTAGACTCGACTTCGGCCAAGGATTTGGATGGGGGCTCCTACAGGCAGTCGGCTCTGATACCAACTTGTGACGCCCCCGATTCAATCGTACACTAATCATACATGCAAATGTGTACGATCAAGATCAAGAACTCACAGGAAGATATCACAACACAACTCTAGACATAAATTTAAAATAATACAAGCTTTATATTAAAGCCAAGGGCCTCGAGGGCTCAAATACATAAGCTCTAATACACAAGAGTCGGCGGAAGCAACAATATCTGAGTACAGACATAAGTTAGACAAGTATGCCTTAAGAAGGCTAGCACAAAAGCAACAATGATCGAAAAGGCAAGGCCTCCTGTCTGGGAGCCTCCTAACTACTCCAGGTCGTCAGCGGCCCTCACGTAGTACTAGGAACCCTCGGGGTAGTAGTAGTCATCAGTGGTGTTGTTTGGCTCCTGGGATCCGTCATCTGGTCGCAACAATCGGGTATAGGGGAAAAGAGGTAGCAAAGCAGTCGTGAGTATTCATCCAAAGTACTCGCAAGACTTACATCAGATCTAAACTAAGTATGCATCTGTATCAAAGGAATGGGATGTATCTGTGGACTAAACTATAGAATGCCAAAAGAGAAGGGGAAAGCCTAGCATATCGAAGACTAGCATCTTCAAGCAGCTCCAAGCATCTTGCAGCATTCAGAAGAGTATAGAATAGCAGTTTATATTTAGCAAACATGGTGTAACATTAGCGCCCAGAGATCACTTCCTCGACACCCTGCGAGGAAACAATCCCGAGCCCTCATATCCATTACATGCCTCAGCATCCAGTATCCAGTTCTAGTTGTATCGATCTGGATACAACTCCGAGCATTTGTTACTATAGGATAGGCTATCGATAGATGTTTTCTTCCCTGTAGGGGTGCACCAACTTACTCAACACGCTCGATCAACTCCGGTCGGACACACCATCAGGTCATGACCGGCCTCGGCCGATCAACACACCACAGTCCTACCTAGGCTCAACAGAGAGGCCAGCACGCCGGTCTACATCCTAAATGTGAAGGGGTCATGGGCCATCACCCTTTGCAATCATGCACGTTGCGTACGCGGCCAGTGAGCAGACCTAGCCTCCCTTATACAAGGCGAGGTGTTCCAGTCCAACTCGGCGCGCGCCGCTCCATCGCTGACGTCCGTTGAGCTTTCGGCTGATACATACGACGCAGAGTGCCCATACTTATTCCCACGTGGTGGTTAGTGCGAAAAAGGCCAGAGCCCTACTCGGATCAAATATCCAAACCATTAGTGTCTTGATAGTGCGGTAACGATCAATGACCCACGATATGTGGTCCCGTCGCCCCGTCTCATGGACTTGCGGCATGGGCTAAGAATGCCCGGCCGCACCGCGTGGAAAACTTGCGAGTATCCTCCAGATTAACCCGACTTCACATCACTCACGGGTACCCCTTGGGGCCGACCCGATGTCATCATGGCTCTGTGGTAAGTCAAAGTAACAGTGTGTCTGAAACAGCAATGGGGAAACATGAGGAATCACTCTCGATGGATTCCCACCCGATGTAACCATCAAGGTGGACTTGGAGGAATCAGCCTCATTGGTCCACACTTGAGGGGTTGTACGATAGAGTCATTATCGGGAGTGGTCAAGGAGGAATCGCCCTTGATGACCATGACCGAATAGCTGCACTACAGGGTTAACATCAGAAGTGCTGATGAGGTGTCACCCTCGGCACTCGATAGTAACTCTGCAAAGTCGTACAACTAAGGGGGGTGATGTGCGGTGTCAGGGCCTAGACGTCGATCACGTTGATCGAGTCATCAAACATAAAGCAGGGGCAACTGGGACAAGGTGGGGTCACTGATGGATCTCTAACCAACCTATACTAAGCAGTTTAGAATAAGCAGGTAAGGTATGAAAGCAAGTAACAAAAACAGGCTATGCATCAGAATAGGATCATACAAAAAGCAGTAGCAGTTCTAATGCAAGCATGAGAGGGGAAGGAATGGGCGATATCGGAATGCTCAAGGGGGGTTTTCTTGCCTGGTTGCTGGGCGGCAAAGGCAGGGTCGTCAGCTGTGAAGTCGATCACAGGGGCAACATCGGTCTCGGGGTCTACCGGAGAGAAGAGGGGGAAGAAACAGTAAATATAAAGCACATAGATACATTACTAAGTATGACATGACGAAAATCAAAACTAGGGGCGACCTAACATAGTGCTGCACGAAAGGTGAAGGGGGGAAACAACCGGGGATGTTTTCCCAGTTCCGGACCTGTGTGAGACAGTTGACCGGAGGGGGAATGTCCCATGTTCAGATAGTTAGAGGCATCTGACAGGTAAACGGACCACCTATTTGGATTCGTTGGATTTTTCTGAGCAACTTTCATGTATAAAACTTTCTCATTCGAGTTACGGATTATTTTATATGATTCAAAGATTTAAACAATATTCTGAAATTACTTTTAATTTAAAAATACAAGTTAAATGTTAGGTGCACCCAGATCTGTGTACACAGAAGTGTACCAGAGGATGACATGTGGGTCCAGGGGCTCTAGTCAGCAGTTTGACTAGTCAAAGTTGACTGGTCAACTCGGTCAAACGGGCCCACATGCCATTGACTGTTAAACTAATCTAACAGTCCATAAGGTAATTAAGCAGGTTAATTGATTTAATTAATTAGGTGATTAATTAATTAACAAGATTATATTATAAAAAAATTAAATCTTTTTTTGGGCGGGCCCCACATGAAGTGGCACATGGGCCCAACGGGTTATCGAGCGCGGGTATGGGCGCAGGGGTGGACGCTGGGTGTCGGACCCGGGCGCGGCCACCCGGGGCCGCGGCCGCAGGCGACGGCGGCGGAGCGCGGCATGGCAGAGGGCGGGCACGCGGTCGCGCGCGGGGGCGCGGCGGACGAAGGCCGTCGGGGCGCGGCGGGGCGCCGGCCAGGGGGAGCGGGGGGCGAGGCCAGGTGTGGTGGTGGCCGGGGCGGCGACGCTAGCGGACGCGACCGGCCACGGCGAGCGGAGGCGGGGCAGCAGCAAGGGGCGCGGTGACGAGCACGCGGCTGGGGGCGAGGCTGCAGGCGGCGGCGGGGCTAGGCAGAGCAGTTGCTGCACTCGAGGACGGCAGCGGGCGGCCCGAAGAAGTAGCCGCAACAGCGCTAGGGACGCGGTGCGGCGCACGGCGACGCAGGCCAAGGCGCGTGCGGGGCATGAGGTCGGGGCGTACGCGGGGAGGCAGGGGCACAGCACGGTGGTGGGCGTGGCTTCGGGCATGGCAAGCGCGAGCTTGGTCGCCGTGGGCGGCGCGGGGAGGCAGGGGGGGCGGGGGGGGTGTTCGGTGGCTTACATCAGGAGGGCGGGGAACCAGAGGAGGCTCACTGGGGGGAGGTCGACGGCGAGCTCGAGACGGCCGGGGTGGCACGAGGACGGCTGGAGGCGAGCGGATCGACGACGTTGTGTGCGGCGGACGAAGGTGAGGAAGTCGACGATGGAGGGAGGGTCCCGGCTTGATCTCGTGGACGTAGACGGCATAGTGGACGGCGGCGGTTCTCCAGGACTCACCTGCGTGGAGAGGGGCGTGCAGTGGCTGCGACAACAACGGGGAGGAGCTCGGTCATGCGGAGCTCACGCCTCTGAGATCGAGCAGAAGGGGATGAGGAAGACGGGGGATTGAAGGGGAGACGGATGTGGGCGGTCTAGGGTTTCGCTGCAGGGGGGCTATCCACACGGGGAGACAGCGGAATGGTCAACGCGTGGCCATCCAAGTGATGGACGCGGCGTGCTCGTCCACCAGGTCTCTGGTGAACAGAGGAAGAAGGAGGCACGGGGAAAAGTTGGCCTGGGGTGGATTCGGCCTGTTACTATGGACTTGTGGCCCAAGTGTACGGTGGGGCCTTTTCCTTTTTCCCCTTTTTTATTTTCAAATTTTATTTTAGTTTTTTTCAATTTCTTTTAGCACCAAATGAGTTTTCTTTTGAACAAAACTTGGCACATAAATCTAACACAATACCTTGAGATGGAAAAAAAGTTTGAGGTCAAAAAGGATTTGTCTATTCAATTTTAGAAATTGAAAAGCCCAATTTAAATGCTGCTCGACCAATAAATTAATTCTCATGGGAATTTTGGAAATTCAGAAGAGGTTGGTTTCAATATGACAATGATCAGGGAAATTTATAGGATAAGGTGAACATTTTAGTTTTACTGCTCGAAGAAATAATTTATTCGACTTATTTTAAATTTGAAAAAGGCTTTGATTTTTTTGGACAAGTGGCAAGCTGCATAGTAATCACGATGACATGGCCACCATTAGGGGGATATTACTGTAGCATGATTCTCGGGGTGTTACATTATGGTGGGAGATCCTGGCTTATGGCTTGCTCCCATGGCGTGATAGAGGCTGGGCTGATCGAAAGCTTTGCGCCTCCGTATCGACGGCTGCAATGCATGCGGGTGTTGCATTCCTCCTGGGGCGCCATTGTGGCCCTCTACTTGTTGTCCAACACTCAAGGTGAAATACTTTGTCTCCCTTGACTAACGCGGCGACACTGCTTCATGTTGTGACACTCTTAGGGAGGACCCTGATAAGTGTGGGTGCAACTTGGGCGTGACTACGGATCTCATGTGCTTCTTCTCCGTGACTCACACGAGGCGTATACTGGTGCCTATAGTGTGTTTTTAGTGTTTTCGGCTAGTTTGTCGTATATTCTATTTTGATCAACTCTTAGGGATTTTTTTCAATATCTTGTATTATTTGCGGATAATCCTACACCTACAAAAAGGTCCTACATAAGTTTACTTACCCTTCCATAAATTCCCTATGCCCCCTCCCGCCACTGAATTCAACCAGGGTGGGCCCCATCCACTAATCCTGACTCAATAATTACCTCCACGTCAGCTTTTACGTAAAATCCTCACGTAATCTTCCATAGGTCTAGCATTACCCAATGTTTGCCGTGTGACTATATTAATATAAAGCGAGGTGAAACCCTATTTCGGTAGATAGATACAAAAACCAAATGTTTTTGTTCGGCATGAAAAAATAGCTCTATACCGTAAAGTGTATACCCCACGGGGTCCTTGCTTGAGCATTGGTCAGCACTATATTTCATGTTTCAGTAAACAAATGTCATGTAGTGACTAGTGAGGCGTGACTCTCTAGGTGTGTTGTTTCTTTATTTGCGCCCTCTACAGTGTTGTTAGGGCAAGTAGTAGTGTTTTGTTCCGCAAAATTGTTTCACGCACGACACCTCCGCATGATCTGCGAACTATACCTCCCTCCCAACAGCACTAGCGTCAACTCAAAAGGCAGAGCTACCGTCCAGCCCAGCCTAGCCCAGCCCAAACCCAGACCCGATCCGACTAACCCTTGCATACCTTCTCCCCTTCTCTCCAGAACCATGGCGTCTTCTCCTCTTCCCTCCAAAACCCTCATGCCCCCTCCTTCCTCCAAATATGGATCCTCTGTTGCTGATTTATCGATCAATCTTGCTCATGCAATCTGCAGTCACTACACACAAGTTTGATTAGAAGGGCAACAAACATGAGGTCTGTACAATTTTTGGTTTATCTTTTGCATTGTTTGGATCCAATCTATACATATTCCTGGCATAATATTGTTCTCCCACTACAACATCTCTGATTGCATTGATTGGATCCAATCTATACATGTTCCAGACTCAATATTGTCCTCCCACTACAACATCTGATTGCATTGATTAATCCAATCTATACATGTTCTAGACTAAATATACGCCTCCCACACTATACAACATCTCTGATCTTTGTGTTGGCAATTTTAGGTACTTAATCAAGCCAGGTTTAACTTTGGATGAAGTAGCAGAACGGAATAGACCAGTACTTAATGAAGATGATGAAGATGATCTCATCGTCGAAGAGATTGGGGATTCTTCAGATGAACGACATGTAGAGCCGATCATGACATTGGAACCCAGGAAGGGGATGTTGTTTCATAGTGAGGATGATGCCGTTAGGTTCTACAAAGGTTATGCCAAAAAGAAGGGCTTTGGTGTGATGAGAAGGATGACCAGACATGGAGAAGATAACGTGGTTTTTTTATTTTAGTCTCGCTTCTAGCAGATAAGGAAAGACTCAATGCTCAACAAAGAACTCATTTAAGCCTAATCCGTCGACAAGGATGCAATGCCCAGCTAAGTGTAATTTCTCCTGTCGTGAGGAGAAATTTTGCATTACATCTCTTACGTTTTACCACAATCATCCTATAAGTCCAAGCAAATCCAGATTTCTGAGATGCCACAATAAGTTGGACTTGCATTCCAAGAGAAGGCTAGAATTGAATGATCAAGCAGGAATCCGTATGAACAAGAATTTTGGTTCTCTTGTTATGGAAGCTGGCGGATATGGAAATCTAGATTTTGGTCAAACGAAACGTAGGAACTATTGGCAAGAGAAAAGAAGGCTGCAACTTGGTGCTGGGACGCACATGTTTTTTATCAATATTTTCTTTATATGCAATCAAAAGATCCAGACTTTTTCCATGTTATTGATGTGGCTGGGGATGGACGTTTGAGAAATGTCTTTTGGGCAGATGCAAGAAGCATGGTTGCATATGAGCCTTATCGGGATGCCATCACATTTGACACTACATACTTAACAAACAGGTATAAAATGCTTTTTGCTCCTTTTGTTGGTGTAAATCATCATGGAGAATCTGTTCTATTAGGTTGTGGTCTTCTATCCAAAGAAGACACCGAAACTTTTGTTTGTTTACTTAAGTCTTGGCTCTGTTGTATGTCATACAAACCACCAAATGATATCATCACTGACCAATGCCAACCAATGCAAAATGCTATTGAAGAGGTTTTTCCTCAAACTCGTCAAAATGCTCAACCAAGAGGAATGTGATGTGCAGTGTATTTGTAGGCTTTTGAATGTCGAGGCATCTTGTGTAGCCTCATCATTTCTGTGCTTGCTCATGAAGATTAGAGATGTGCCTTCTAGGTATATATTGCAGCGATGGAGAAAGGATTTTAAGCGCAAACACACATATATTAAATGCTCCTATGGTGATATGTTGAATACACCAGTCGTGCAACGTTATGTTGATTTGTGCAAGCATTCTCGCGAAGTGGCAGAGAAAGGTGCAGAGTCTGATACATTGCGTGACTTGGTGATGGATGGCCTTGATGAGTTAGAAAGGAATATTGAGGCATATTGTGCTAGCCAAGATGTTCAGGAAGATGGTCCAACTTCAAAGCAAGAAAAGATACAATGTTAAATAAAGAAAAACTTGTACTCGGTCCAATCCCTGTTCGCGGTGTAGGTCGTCCTCCTTCAAAGATAAGGATGTCTAAAGTGGATCAAGTGGTCAAAAAATTGAGAGCAAAGAGGCGGCATGTTCCAAAAAATACAACCAAAGTGCCAACTCAAAAGCAGGGAAAGGTATCCAAATTTATAGTTATTTGCTTTCTTCCAATTGTAACTTGCTAATGTGTAAGAACTACCTTGTAGTAAAAACACATCAGTAAATCGAAAAATGGACAGGACACCAATATCCAAAGTTCACAACAAACAAAGGTAATATTTTATCTAGCTACTGTTATTATAGTATTTTCAACATATTTCCCTTTGCGTTTAAGGTTTTTTCTTCACAGAAATGCTCACTATGAAGGATATGAGGCTGGAAGTTTTTTTGTTCTTTCCGAATGAGTTTCAGGTACTTAGTTTGAGCAGTTGCCTTACAGCATGAATTGTACGATGCTATATATACAAGACACTCAAGCACTACTACTTTTTCCAGGAGCTACAAACAAATGAGCCTGCTACACCAACTCATATCATGTCTTACATTGATATTCTCGAGGTGTTACACATTTACACCATCAAATATTGTCATAAAGTGTTTGCCAATGACTATTTGGTTTCTTTAAACTTCTAAGGGAATGAAAGATGCCATGGACTTGCGCGCTGCTAACCTGAATGGATGGAAGGGACATGCTTTGGAGTCTGGAGTACTTCGGAATGAATTTGAGAGTATCACTTATAGCACTGGATGCCACCATTTATTTTCAGTAATGTAACTGTGGTTTTAGCCTTGAACTCCTTTGGAGAAACAGCTGTGAACAATTGTAGTGAGGTGATATGGATAATTTTGGTCTACTTGTCTTATTTTCATGCCTTTGTGCTGGTGTCCATCTGAATTTTGATTTCTGAAGTATAAAAAAAGATCGGAGCTCTGTGATGATGTTGATTTAGTTTTTGTTAAATGATTGACAGAAAGTATCTTCTGCATGAGATGCATATTTTGTGGCTGGATGTTGCTTGTCATAGTCTAAGCTCTAGACAAACATATTGTGAGAGCCATCTGACTGTCATCTAGATCAGCTTACTTCGTTTGTTTATTGCAAACTCTATTCTCTTTGTATAACAACAACTCTGTATTCTGAAAGTGTTATGAAATCTCGTATCAACTATTACTAGTTTTGGTGAAGCTACAATTGAGAGCTGAAACAAATCTGGAAGATATGATTTTCGTAGTGCCATTCTTTGCAAATATATACACTTTCTGAGTACATATAGCTTAACGTGCTGATGTATAGAAAAGCAGCACATATGTTTCAAACAGAGTACAGAACGACACCAGGTACAGAATAAGAACAGCCAGTCATTGTATCTACACAAGTCAATTGCTTGCCACTAGATTAGGTACACACCATCATCACAGCTCTCCATAGACTCAGATCAGCAGGGACAACTTTGATGAAGCCAAGACGACGACGGTGTGGTCGCGACGGTGCGAGCAAGACGACGATGGCGTGGTCGCAGACCTGCAGCAAGGACGGCAATGGAAGACGAGAATAGCAAGAGAAAGGGGACGGTCATCAGGGTTGCGGAGGGCTTCCAATGTGCAGGTCCGGCTGTCGACGGGACGGCGGAGGCCACCACTGCGGTCGCGCATGAGAGACGGGGGATGGGACGAGATTTATTAGGACTATACTAGCACATATGCCCGTGCGTTGTAACGGGAGTAAAAATTAGCGTATTCATCGGTGTGGCATGATAGCATCCAGAAGGTATCACACAACAAGAAGATGCACATCAAGCTCTAAAAGAAATGCATATGATTCAGACATTAATCACGCAACAACCCTTAACACGGGTGCTAAGGATCAATTAATTCTCCTTACAATCCTAACATCTACACTTAGTTCGCTTTACACCTCCGCAACCCCAGCTTGTAGCACACTGATTGACCTCGCTACGACACGCGTCCGACTTGTACCAATGGCGGTCATCCTTATTGTGTTCATGTGGTCGGCTTTGCTATGTTGTCAGTATGCCTTGTTGTCTTGGCATCATTTATGTATTTGGTTTTGCAGCACGGCGGTCCAACTTCCCAATAGAAAAAAATAGCGGTGACTGGTGTTACATTGAGTTGCTTCCGGATGTAGCAAGCAATTGGCCTTCCAACACTGTGTTCTGCTTTGAGAAACAGCGGCGGGCCTAAAACTGTTGTGTATGACGTTTGCAGCAACAATGCTCGATCGAAAGTTATATGTAGATTAACTAGGTATTTTTTTCAAAAAAGTAAAACTTGATAGCGGCAAAAACACTGAGAAATAAAAACATTCCCTTACACATTGAAAAGGTTAACATGCCGCTCAAAAATCAAAGCTGACGGCAGGTCATTTGCTTCTTTTTTTCTTTTTTGAGTAGTTTGTGAGCGTGACCCGATTGATCCAATGCAAAGAAGGCAGCAACATCTCTCGTGTTGCACACATCTCATGGGCTGTTTTGTTAGTATGCATTAAGATTCAGTCATCACTCACCAGCTATATATACCACTCCAACCAGGTATCTTATATCTTTTGTTAGTTAGATTCAGCTATACCATACACTCCATCGGACATGTAAGCACATCCCGAGCCTACAATCCAGCCATACTCCCCACATTTCTGTTTAGAGCCAACATTTAATTCTTTCGTCATGCTCTATTCCAACAACTTCCTTTAATTAGAGCCAACCTTAATCCCTTCACTCCTGCACCATACCCTTTGTTGGGCTTGATGATTACTCGACAACTATCCGGCGTATATAAACTGGTGGATTTTTGTGGATCAAAGCGAGCTGGGATAAATATTCAAGCGAATCCTCTTCTATCTAGAAAAATGTTCGCGCTTTTAATTTTTTCAAAAGATGGTCATGTTTTCATATTTTACATAAATTAAAAAAAATTTTGGATTTTCAAAAAAATGTTTGTGTTTTTCAAAGTATGTTTGGAATGGTTTTGTCCTATTTTTTTACAACTTTTTAAAATTGTTCAGAACTTCAAGAAATGTTCCTGTTTTTAGAGATTGTTCACAAATCTTAAAAATGCTCATGTTTTCATTTTTAGGAGTTTCAAATAATGTTCCTGTTTCCAAATTTGTTTGAAAATGTGTTAAAAGACGTGTTTTCAAATTTTGTTTGCTTTTTCTAAAATTGTTTGGAAGGTTTTTGTTCAAAATTTTCACAACTTTTCAGAATTTCTATTGGAATTTCAAAAAGATGTTCCCGTCCCACAAATTGTTCAAATTAAAAAAATCATGTTTCAATTTCTTTTCCAGAGTCTCAATTTTTCTTTGCGTGTTTCAAAAAATGTTTGTGTTTCCACCTTTTGTTTTGGATTTAAAAAATTGTTCCTGTTTGAAAAAAAAATGTTCATGATTTTCGGAAAATGTTCATGTTTTTCAAAGATGTTCCATTTTTTAAAAATATGTTTACCAATTTTTATAGTGTTTGCGCTTCAGAAAACATTCTGGTATTTTTTTTCAAAAACTGTTGCAACCGAAATTTTAAAAATATTCGTATCTGCACTGCAGATTGGTTCTTAATTCTTTGCACTACTTTTTAACCAGTAAGGCTTGGTAGGTCAACTGGTCGGAGTATGGTGTTGCTTATATCACATCCTGGGTTTGATCCCTACAATGGCATGTTTTTTTGTAGCTACAGTATGTCGTTGCAGCCTATCACTATCTTCATGGGCCGGCCCAGCCGTTCGAGAGTATCACGAAGGAACGTAAAAATTAACCCCAGCGGCCCATGAAGGACGAAAATTTCGTAGGTCACATTGTAAACGAAGAAATACCACGGTAGAAAGGACAAATAATATTGTGACCAAACCAAGAATACCTATTCCCTTTAATAGTAGGTATAGATGTCTTTCAGGTTGGGTTTGGGCTATGGCAGTGTGGGTAGGGATTGGCTTTGGACTTTAGGTGAACAAGGTCCTCAACTGCCTGGTGCGTGTATGCTGGCTGTAGCGCTGCCATGTAGGGTCATTCATGCGTCGTGCACAGGATTGTCGTGTGTATAGCAGCGCCATTTGTTCAGAGCCAAAGATTGCCAAGTCAGGCTACACACGTCCTTGAAGTTGCAAGGCCTCTATGAATGGAAGGACTCTAAAGTGAATACTCCCTTTGGATGGGAATACAAGCCAAAGTTTTTAGGTCCTCAATTTGACTAGAGAAACATGTGTTGTGTGTAATAAAAGTTATATCTCTAGATTCATTGTCGAACGAATTTCCTAGACATATACTTTTTGTGGCATATTGTACATGTTTGGATTTTTTTTTTTGCCACTCTAGCTTTTGACCACTTTGCTTATTCCACTCTAGTATTTGACATCTCATTTTTTGTCACTATTAACTTTGACAATAGATAAAAAATGCCATTCCATGGCAAAGGCAATAATTATTTTTCAATTTTGCCGCTCTTAGCTTTTGACAATCTATCACAATTGCCACTCTGAAATTTTGCATTTACCATGGAATGGCAATTGTGATGTATTGTCAAAAGCTAAGAGTGGAAAAAATGTAATGTCAAATTCTAGAGTGGCATAAGAAAAGTGGGCAAAATCTGGAGTGGAAAAAAAGTTTGCCCATATTTTGCTAGTTAATCGATGACCTAAATTCCCGTGTCAGACCTATTAATGTTGCTTGGTCACACTTGGTTATAACTAAATGCCTCTATAGATCTAAATGGTTTCTAATCTTCTCTTAGAAAATATGTTTTGATTATGTGTTGCTTCAAGTGAAGTGATGGATACGTGGGACTTAATATAGGATGGATACGTGGCAAAAATGCATAGGAGCTCTCGGGTGCTACGCCCCCCTATATTCAAAAATAATTTAGTAATTAAAAAAAGTCAAAAAATCCTGGAACTTTTTATGGAATCAAACATGACCAAGTATTGCACTCGTATAAAAAGATTAAATAGGGAATGACTTTTATTGTATCTGGGATTAAAGATTTCGCCAAAAATGCTAGATATAAGTACTATTCATGCTATATTGTTGTCATAAATTTGTCTTTTTTGCCATTAAGTCAACGAGAATCATTCCTTGGCCAAACTTTTTATATGAGTACAATACCTAGTCATATTTGGTTCAAAAATATATCCAGAATTTTTTGACTTTTTTTTTGAATTCTTAAATTATTTTTGAATATAGGGGGGTGGAGCACCCGAGTGCTCCTAATCCGCTTCCGGATACATGGGACTTAATAAGCAAGATGTTGTACTTGATAGATCTATGGATTGTCAAAGTTTAGTGACTATGACAAACTCAAATCAAAGCTGAGCTAGACAAGATGAGCTATTGACCAACCTCATGGATTCATGATATGCAAGCATGGTCATAGGATATTATTGCTTGCTATGTGAAGCATCACCAGAAGTAACTCAACTTTCAACTGTTCACCTTGGTCTGTGTGCAGTATGCTTAAGATGATTTAGGCACGAGGAGATTAATTTTTTGGACACGGCGAGATATTGGTCGTACAAGATGAATGTGAGAGATACGTCGTCACCAACCATGGCCACCTGGCTGTTGTCCCATGTTGAGGGATGGCACGAGTCCCCTCGGCTCCACTGCTAGATGGGTGAAGTGCGGAACTCCGACATTCAACGAAGTTGTACATGATGAAGTCCCTGACGTGGCCCTTAGATACTACTGAATGACAGGGCCACAGGCGACATACATCCAATCTCACCGTTCCGGCAACTTCGCAGGAACATTGTCCGCTCGTGCTCCACCCTTCACTGGAATTCTGTCTTACCATGCTTCACCTGAGGTATGTACTATAGTTTCATAAGATAAATAATACCCAATGCATAGCTTCTCTGTTGCCCAATGTACTGCAACTTATTATGCATTCTTCAGTTCTGCACCACTTGAGCATTATGTAATAATGTTTCTACTTCCTTCAGAAATGAGAATAAAACTTCTCTTGAGAATCTAGCACATAAGGCAATCGTATGTTGGTTTTTAGACATAGACAATGTAGCTGGGAATATCAATCGTATATTGGGTTTCAGACATAGGCAATGCAACTAGGTAGAACTGACTTGAAACTGTTTCTTTGGCTGAGGTAGGAAGTAGGAAACATGCAGCTTGAACCACAGCAGAAAAAATGTACTGCAATTTAGTTGCATCTTAGCATATGTCCAGACATATACCACATATGTAGCAGGCAGTGGCAGAGCCAAGGGGGGCGAGCAGGGGCCTGGCCCCCCCTAACGATCGACAAATACTCAGAAGCACGAGTAATCAGCGACCGGATTTGGTGAATATACACGTACTTGGCCCCCCTTAACTCCAACGGAGAGTATAATAAAATCTGAAAAGAAAAAGGCCCATCAGAGAGCCCACGCATGGTCACGGCCTGCCTCCTTCCGCTCTCCAACCCGCTAGCCCCTCTGTCGTTGCTTAAAAAAGGCCTCGACATGATTAACGTGTGACCTGAGGCCATTAGCGCTGCCGGCGGCCGCCGCCTCTTGCACTTCTAACTCACGAGGTCGATTAAATCAGTGGAGATCCTCAACAAAAGAAGAAGATTAAATCAGGGGGCACCAGCTGCGCGACAGGAAAATCGTCCTACAGATACAGCATGTCAATTCTCTAGTGGTTCAGCTCCAAGGTTAGCACTATCAAACTGTCTACTAAGCCCTCTGAATTCTCATTTAATATGAGTTGAAATTGCACATTCAATTTTAATTATTTTGATGGTGTGATTTACAATGCTAATTCATTTGTAATTTCCTTTGATTGTCTGATCTACGATGTGGTAATGAAGAGTAAAACTAGGTTATCTTCTGATGAAATTATTTATATTTCGATCTTATTGACAATTGTAAAGGCAAATTTGAATTAATATCAATTTAGCTATGTTTTAGTAGTGTTGACACAAAACAGTACTATAGTACAGGGGAATCTTTTTTTTGCGTTGCACGATTTGTTTTTGCCAACTTGGCTTGGCCTCCCTATACCTAAATCCTGGCTCCGCCCCTGGTAGCAGGTGCGGTTCAGTTGTTTATTTTATTTTATTTCACACAGTCTATTGACTGGTAGCAGGATGCGAGGGAAGTTAGCAAGTCACCAGCTTTGAAAGTGCATTTTTTCTACAGTATTTAAGCAATTACTTAATTTTGAAGAGTTATTTACATTCAAAATTAGTGTATATGCGTTTTCCCCTCTTCATATCCCTTATTTATATCGTTACTTTCAGAAGATTTACGACCGTTTCACTGAAACTATCATAAACTAAAGTTCTTACAAGGACCAAGGACTCTGGGTGGATAAACATGTTTTTATTGTATACTTAATCTGTACCACCCACTCCAGATGCAGAGACAGGTACATTTAACAAGGATTCCTTATGCATAACAGTGAAATGAATTTAGCGAGCCTGTTCAATTCTATTCTTTGGAAACAATAACATAAGCTTGATGAGACCTTAGCCCAATGCTTCCAGTTTGTAAATCCCGGAATTAATAAGACCTTGGTTAGTTTGGACTCATAGAAATATGTCAATTAGGCATAGAGCCTCGTCATTCTGATTCACGATGGCATGGACGTATATCATATGTTCTCTCTTGCTTTGTAATTTATCGTTGTAGCTTCCAGGACAAGAAGACTAAATAGTAGTACTTCATTCTTTTTGGAAATCAACTATACCGACTAGAACTAGAAGTAGAGGCATGTATTAACTGAAGCAAAGTCACTCCAGAAATTGGACAACATGGGGAAGTTAGCAAGTCACCGGCTCCGAAAAGCATAAAAAATAATTCAGTATTTAGGCCACTACTTAATTTGGAAGACCTATTTCTTTACACAAGATAGATCTGTAAGCTTTTCTGAACTGTAGGATATCATAGTCTATTCTGCTAGCTACAAACTGTAAGGGATTGGCATAGCTTACTGTTATTGCTGAACTGAATTAGCGAGTATATGTTGCTTTTTATTGGGGAAGTGAAAAAGAAACTCTTTGATGTTGGACCTATCCCTGTGGTAGTGAAAGCATTTTTAATTTACTTACGAGCGGAGTTCGGATATTATTTAATGATAGAATTTGGAGAGTTCCTAATAGGATCGAAGCACAATTTTTCATTTGCTTTGTTGGGCAACCATGAAAAAGTTGGGAGCACAGTAATCATGCTAAATCTATTCATGTGTGTTACCTTGTGCATAAAGTTTACAACGTACACGCACCATTAGGTTTGGTGATGTTTTTTACTCTGAAGTTGGCTTTGGTGCTGTTTGTGTCCTTCACCGAATATAAACTCTTTTGGAGCTTGCCAGGACACACATTTTGTTGGATTGCTGATTAGAAGAGGTGATCGTGTGGTTTCAGCTTTCATGTTTGTGGGTTCTGACATGACACTTTGGTTGGCTTGTGCAACTCCAAGATAAATGTAATTCAGTTATTGTGGATATTGTTAGTACTGCATATGAGGACTGCCTTCACACAGAGACTGTATGACAACTGTTGTCAGCAACATCATTTTGTGTTTAAATGTTCTGGAACTTATTCTTTTTCTTTACATAAAATGGGTTCAGCTCGGGTGTGTGAATTTCTAGTAGCTCCAACCAATAGGTTTCTTTCCTTAGCTTTAAGCCACTGTGATTTGATAAGGAATATAATTTTTTTTTGTTGGGTTCATTTGAACCCAATGGCAATGAGCTGGCTCCACCCTTGGTTGTACTCCCTCCGTTCCTAAATATTTGTCTTTCTAGATATTTCAACAAGTGACTACATACGGAGAAAAATGAGTAAATCTACACTCTAAAATATGTCCATATACATCCGTATGTAGTAGTCCATTTGGAATATCTAAAAAGACAAATATTTAGGAACGGAGGGAGTATATCTTAGCAAGCATGCAAGTGTCCCTTACAATCACTATGTTTATGAGTTGATCCGAATTCACAAAGGTGACTCTCCCATTTGAAGAATTGATACAGAGATAATCATGCTTTATGAGAGCACTCAAGAAGTTTCTTTTGAAGATTTACAAATGAAGGTTACACCGATGCATCATTCGGGACTAGAATTAATAACAAAGGCATTCGTTCAAACTTCTCCAAGTCCTCCTCCCTATCCCTCCCTATCCAACCACAGTTCTTCCACCTGAACGTAGTAGCTGTAGGAGGGGTGGCAGTATGACATTGAGTGAGAGTGCGGCTTCTTGACCATCATCTATGTCCATTGTCGACAACGACTCGTAGCAACGCACGGGCACATTTTACTAGTATATATATATATACTTTTGGCCTCGCGAAGGAGAAAGCATCGCTCAAGCTTGGGGGAGGCTTAAGTCAATATTATATTCATACCCCAATCATGAGCTCTCAAAAGAAATAATTATTCAAAAAATTTATGCTCGGCTTTCTCTCAGTAATCGCTCCATGCTCGATACTTCTTGTACTGGATCTTTTATGATGAAGACTATTGAATTCAAATGGGATTTATTGGAAAGAATTAAACGCAACCCTGAAGATTGGGACCTCGACGAAGGTAAGGAGTCAGGTATAACACCTAAGTTTGATTGTGTTAAATCATTTATGGATACCGATGTTTTCCGTGAATTTAGCACTAAATATGGACTTGACTCTGAGATAGTAGCTTCTTTATATGAATCCTTTGCTACTCATGTTCATCTCCCTAAGGAGAAGTGGTTTAAATATAATCCTTCCGTTGAAGTAAAAGTAGTTGCACCTATTAAAGTCTAAGAAAGGACTATCACTTATAATGATCTTGTTGTTCCTACTACTTATATTGAGAAGCCACCTTTCCCTGTTAGAATAAAGGATCATGCTAAAGCTTCAACTATGGTTAACAAAAGTAATATTAAGACACCTAAACCCCCTAAGCAAATTAAAGTTGAACCTAGTATTGCTATGGTTAAAGATCTCTTGGTCGATAATATTGATGGGCATGTTATTTACTTCTGCAATGAAGCTGCTAGAATTGCTAGACCTGATGCTAAAAATAAACATAGACCTATTGTAGGCATGCCTGTTATTTCTGTTAAAATAGGAGATCATTGTTATCATGGCTTATGTGATATGGGTGCTAGTGCAAGTGCAATACCTCATTCCATATACCAAGAAATTATGCATGATATTGCATCTGCTGAGATAGAAGAAATTGATGTTACAATTAAGCTTGCTAATAGAGATACGATTTCACCAGTTGGGATTGTTAGAGATGTTGAAGTCTTGTGTGGGAAAGTTAAATACCCTGCTGATTTTCTTTTTCTCGGTTCCCCACAAGATGACTTTTGTCCCATTACATTTGGTAGACCCTTCTTGAATACTGTTAATGCTAAGATAGACTGCAATAAGGATATTGTTTCTGTTGGTTTAGGGGATATGTCTCATGAGTTTAATTTTGCTAAGTTCCATAGACAACCCCATGATAAAGAATTGCCTAGTAAAGATGAAATTATTGGTCTTTCTTCTATTGTTGTGCCTCCTATCGATCTTTTAGAACAATATTTGCTAGATCATGAAAACAATATGTTTATGAATGAAAGAAGGGAAATAGATGAAGTATTCTTTAAACAGGGACCTATTCTGAAACACAACTTGCCTGTTGCAATCCTAGGGGATCCTCCTCCACCCAAGGGTGATCCCGTGTTTGAGCTTAAACCATTGCCTGATACTCCTAAATATGCTTATCTTGATGAAAAGAAGATATATGATGTTATTATTAGTGCTAACCTTTCAGAGCATGAAGAAGAGAAATTATTGAAAACTCTGAAGAAGCACCATGATGCTATTGGACATACTCTTGATGATCTTAAGGGCATTAGTCCCACTCTATGTCAACACAAAATAAATTTGGAGAAAGACGCCAAACCAGTTATTAATCACCAACGACGGCTAAATCCTAAGATGAAACAAGTGGTAAGAAAAGAAATATTAAAACTCCTTGAAGCAGGTATAATTTATCCCATTACTAATAGTCAGTGGGTAAACCCTGTCCATTGTGTCCCTAAGAAGGGAGGTATTACTGTCGTTCCTAATGATAAAGATGAATTGATTCCGCAAAGAATTATTACAGTCTATAGGATGGTGATTGATTTCCGCAAATTAAATAAAGCTACTAAAAAAGATCATTACCCTTTGCCTTTCATTGATCAAATGCTAGAAAGATTATCCAAACATACACATTTTTGCTTTCTAGATGGTTACTCTGGTTTCTCTCAAATACCTGTGTCAGCTGATGATTAAGAAAATACTACTTTTACTTGCCCTTTCGGTACCTTTGCTTATAGAGCGTATGCCTTTTGGTTTATGTAATGCACCTGCTACCTTTCAAACATGCATGATGGCTATATTCCCTAACTTTTGTGAAAAGATTTGTGAAGTTTTCATGGATGATCTCTCTGTTTATGGATCCTCTTTTGATGATTGCTTGAGCAACCTTGATCGAGTTTTGCAGAGATGTGAAGAAACTAACCTTGTCTTGAATTGGGAGAAGTGTCGCTTTATGGTTAATGAAGGTATTGTCTTGGGGCATAAAATTTCTGAAAGAGGTATTGAAGTTGACAAAGCTAAAGTTGATGCTATTGAAAAGATGTCATGTCCCAAGGACATCAAAGGTATAAGAAGTTTCCTTGGTCATGCCGATTTTTATAGGAGGTTCATTAAGGACTTCTCAAAAATTTCCCGGCCTCTGACTAACCTATTACAAAAAGATGTTCCTTTTGTCTTTGGTGATGATTGTGTAGAAGCATTTGAAATACTTAAGAAAGCCTTGATTTCTGCACCTATTGTTTAGCCACCTGATTGGAATTTACCCTTTGAAATCATGTGTGGTGCTAGTGATTATGTTGTAGGTGCCATTCTAGGGCAAAGAGTTGATAAAAAATTAAATGTTTTTCAATATGCTAGTAAAACTCTAGACAATGCCCAGAGAAATTATGCTACTACTGAAAAGGAATTCTTAGCAGCTGTATTTGCTTGTGATAAGTTCAGACCTTATATTGTTGATTCTAAAGTAACTATTCACACTAATCATGCTACTATTAAATATCTTATGGAAAAGAAAGATGCTAAACCTAGACTTATTAGATGGGTCCTCTTGCTACAAGAATTTGATTTGCATATTATTGATAGAAAGGGAGCTGAGAATCCCGTTGCAGACAACTTGTCTAGGTTAGAGAATGTTCTTGATGACCCACTACCAATTGATGATAGCTTTCCTAATGAACAATTAGTTGTCATAAATGCTTCTCGTACTGCTCCATGGTATGCTGATTATGCTAATTACATTGTTGCTAAATTTATACCACCTAGTTTCACATACCAGCAAAAGAAAAAGTTCTTCTATGATTTAAGACATTACTTCTGGGATGACCCACATCTTTTTAAAGAAGGAGTAAATGGTGTTATTAGACGTTGTGTACCTGAGCATGAACAGGAACAGATCATACGCAAGTGCCACTCCGAGGCTTATGGAGGACACCACGCTGGAGATAGAACTGCACATAAGGTATTGCAATCTAGTTTTTATTGGCCTACTCTCTTCAAGGATGGCCGTAAGTTTGTCTTATCTTGTGATGTATCTCAAAGAATCAGTAATATTAGTAGACATCAAGAAATCCCTATGAATTATTCACTCGTTATTGAACCATTTGATGTTTGGGGCTTCGATTATATAGGACTGTTTCCTTCCTCTAATGGGTATATACATATTTTAGTTGTTGTTGAATACGTTACTAAGTGGGTAGAAGCTATTCCAACTAGTAGTGCTGATCATAACACCTCTATTAAGATGCTTAGAGAAGTTAATTTTCCGAGGTTTGGAGTCCCTAGATATCTAATGACTGATGGTGGTTCACATTTCATTCATGATGCTTTTTGTAAAATGCTTGCTAAGTATGATGTTAATCATAGAATTGCATCCCCATATCATCCACAGTCTAGTGGTCAAGTAGAACTTAGTAATAGAGAGCTTAAATTAATTTTGCAAAAGACTGTTAATAGATCTAGAAAGAATTGGTCCAAGAAACTTGATGATGCATTATGGGCCTATAGAACTGCATATAAAAATCCTATGGGTATGTCTCCGTATAAAATGGTTTATGGAAAGGCATGTCACTTACCTCTTGAACTAGAACATAAGGCATATTGGGCCATTAAAGAGCTCAATTATGATTTCAAACTTGCCGGTGAGAGAGGTTATTTGACATTAGCTCACTTGATGAATGGAGAACCAAGGCCTACAAGAATGCCAAACTGTTTAAAGAAAAAGTTAAAAGATGGCATGACAAAAGGATACAAAAGCGTGAGTTTAATGTAGGTGATTGTGTGTTGCTATTCGACTCTCGTTTAAGATTTTTTGTAGGCAAACTTCTCTCTAAATGGGAAGGTCCTTACGTTATCGAGGAGGTCTACCGTTCTGGTGCCATAAAAATCAACAACTTTGAAGGCACAAATCCGAGGGTGGTGAACGGTCAAAGAATCAAATATTATATCTCAAGTAATCCCATAAATGTTGAAACTAATATTATTGAAACCGTAACCCCGGAGGAATACATAAGAGACACTTTCCAGAACGTTTCAGACTCTGAAAAGGAATAGGTATGTGGTACGGTAAGTAAACAGACTCCAAATCAGTTCTAATGGCAATTTTTCTCCGTTTTGGAATATTTAAGAAAATAGGAAAATAAGAGGCAGACCAGAAAGGACACGAGGCTTCCACGAGGGTGGAGGGCGCTCCCCCTGCCTCATGGACACCTCGTGTGCTCTCTGGACTCCGTTTTCTTGCACGATGCTTCTTTTGGTCAGTAAAAATTCATTATATGATCTCCCAAAGGTTTTGACCATCGTATCACGCAAATATCCTCTGTTTTTGTTTCGAGTTGTTTCTGCTGCGGATTAGAGCAATATTTCATCCCAAGATTCGGAGGGAGAAAGCTACGTGGCTGATTACCTTGCAGATCATAAGGTCTATGGGGACTTGGAGCATTGTGGTTGGACCACGGAGGAAGAAGAAGACTATGAGCCTAAAGGAAAGGAGGAGACGAGCTCGGATGAATATGAAGTCCCATTACCTAAACCCGGGGACATGCATGTGGAGTTCAAAAAGTCAAGCCTCCCCAATAGAGCAAAGAAACCTAAGATCGGGTTTATCCCTTTTCGTCTCTTGCAGGAGAACAAACAAGAACTATGCAAAAAGGTACTAAGCCTTGAGCGGGAGATCAAGGACCTAAAGGAGCATAATTCTGTCCTCAAGTGCAAATTAAGGAAGAAGCGCACATCATCAACAACTCCTTCATCACCACCTCCGAGGAAGGAAACATAAACACATGGGTATGGGCACTCCCCTTGGCAACTGCCAAGCTTGGGGGAGTGCCCCGGTATCGTATCACCATCACTTTTATCTTTACAGTTTTTCTTAGTTCGATCCTTTTGATAATATCTTGATCTAGTAGAATAAAGTTTTAGTATGATCTAGTTGCGAGTTTTGCTTTATGATCTTCCTATGTAATCGAGTCCATGAGCTATATATAATAAAGATTAGTGTTGAGTCAAGGGCTTGATTATTTTGCTATTATCTTGAGGGAATAGAATAAAAGAGAAGAAATAAAGAGATCATATGGATCTTATGGAGAGTAATGAGCTCACATATAAAGAGTATGATGAATAAAAGTTGTTGAGAGTTGACAAACATAGTTTTGGTCATCGTTGCAATTAATAGGAAGTAATAAAGAAAGAGAGGTTTTCACATATAAATATACTATCTTGGACATCTTTTATGATTGTGAGCACTCATTAAAATATGACATGCTAAAGAGTTGACGTTGGACAAGGAAGACAACGTAATGGGTTATGTTTTCTTACATCTGAAATAAATTATATTGTCATGGATCGTCCAACATGTTGAGCTTGCCTTTCCCTCTCATGCTAGCCAATTTCTTTGCACCAAGTAGAGATACTACTTGTGCTTCCAAATATCCCTAAACCCGTTTTTGCCATGAGAGTCCACCATACCTACCTATGGATTGAGTAAGATCCTTCAAGTAAGTTGTCATCGGTGCACGCAATAAAAATTGCTCTCTAAATATGTATGATCTATTAATGTGGAGAAAATAAGCTTTATACGATCTTGTGATATGGAAGAAATAAAAGCGATGGACTGCATAATAAAGGTCCATATCACAAGTGGCAATATAAAGTGACGTTCTTTTGCATTAAGATTTTGTGCATCCAACCATAAAAGTGCATGACAACCTCTGCTTCCCTCTGCGAAGGGCCTATCTTTTACTTTTACCCTCTACCTTATATAAGAGTCATGGTGATTTTCACCTTTCCTTTTTACATTTTATCCTTTGGCAAGCACAATGTGTTGGGAAGATCCTGATATATATAGCTAATTGGATGTGAGTTTTCATGAACTATTATTGTTGACATTACCCTTGAGGTAAAAAGTTGCGAGACAAAACTATAAGCCCCTATCTTTCTCTGTGTCCGATTAAAACTTCATACCCATAAATATTGTGTGAGTGTTAGCAATTGTGAAAGACTAAATGATAGTTGAGTATGTGGACTTACTGAAAAGCTCTTATATTGACTCTTTCCTATGTTGTGATAAATTGCAATTGCCTCAATGACTGATATTAGAGTTTGTTCGTTCTCAATGAAGTTTATGATTCATACTTGAAATTGTGATTGAGTTGTTACTTTAGCATAAGAGATCATATGACAATATATATATATATTGTTGTTGTTGTTCTAAGAATGATTGTGATGCCCTCATGTCCGTATTTTATATTATCGACACCGCTATCTCTAAACATGTGGGCACATTTTTCGATTTTGGCTTTCGCTTGAGGACAAGCGAGGTCTAAGCTTGGGGGAGTTGATACGTCCATTTTGCATCATGCTTTTATATTGATATTTATTGCAGTATGGGATGTTATTACACATTATGTCACAATACTTATGCCTATTCTCTCTTATTTTACAAGGTTTGCATGAAGAGGGGGAATGCCGGCATATGGAATTCTGGGCTGGAAAATGAGCAAATATTATAGACCTATTCTGCACATCTCCAAAAGTCCTGAAACTCCACAGGGGTTATTTTCAGAATATATAAAAAATACTGAGCAAAGAAAGTACCAGAGGGGTCCCACACCCTGGCCACGAGGGTGGGGGCGCGCCCTACCCCCTGGGCGCGCCCCCTGCCTCGCGGCCCCCCTGGTGGCCCTCTGATTCCCATCTTTGGCTATATGGAGTCTTTCGTCCAGGAAAAAAATCATAAGCAAGCTTTCGGGAAGAAACTCCGCCACCACGAGGCGGAACCTTGGCGGAACCAATCTAGGGCTCCGGCGGAGCTGTTCTGCCGGGGAAACTTCCCTCCGGGAGGGGGAAGTCATCACCATCGTCATCACCAACGATCCTCTCATCGGGAGGGGGTCAATCTCCATCAACATCTTCACCAGCACCATCTCATCTCAAACCCTAGTTCATCTCTTGTATCCAATCTTTGTATCCAAACCTCAGATTGGTACCTGTGGGTTGCTAGTAGTGTTGATTACTCCTTGTAGTTGATGCTAGTTGGTTTACTTGGTGGAAGATCATATGTTCAGATCCATTATGCATATTAATACCCCTCTGATTATGAACATGAATATTCTTTGTGAGTAGTTACGTTTGTTCCCGAGGACATGAGAGAAGTCTTGCTATAAGTAGTCATGTGAATTTGGTATTCGTCGATATTTTGATGAGATGTATGTTGTCATCCCTCTAGTGGTGTCATGTGAATGTCGACTACATGACACTTCACCATTGTTTGGGCCTAGAGGGAGGCATTGGGAAGTAATAAGTAGATGATGTGTTGCTAGAGTGACAGAAGCTTAAACCCTAGTTTATGCATTGCTTCGTAAGGGGCTGATTTGGATCCATATGTTTCATGCTATGGTTAGGTTTACCTTAATACTTCTGTTGTAGTTGCGGATGCTTGCAATAGGGGTTAATCATAAGTGGGATGCTTGTCCAAGTAAGGACAGTACCCAAGCACCGGTCCACTCACATATCAAATTATCAAAGTACCAAACACGAATCATATGAACGTGATGAAAACTAGCTTGACGATAATTCCCATGTGTCCTCGGGAGCGCTTTCCTTCATATAAGAGTTTGTCCAGGCTTGTCCTTTGCTACAAAAAGGATTGGGCCATCTTGTTGCACCTTATTTACTTTTATTACTTGCTACTCGTTACAAATTACCTTATCTCAAAACTATCTGTTACCGATAATTTCAGTGCTTGCAGAGAATACCTTACTGAAAACTGCATATCATTTCCTTCTACTCCTCGTTGGGTTCGACACTCTTACTTATCGAAAAGGCTACGATAGATCCCCTACACTTGTGGGTCATCAGGGCGCGCCCTCCGTCCTTGTGGGCCCCTCGGGCATCGTCTCGCGTTGATTCGTTTTTCCAAAAATCACATATATTCCAAAAAAATCTTTGTAAGTTTTTATCCCGTTTGGACTCCGTTTGATATGGATTTTCTACGAAACAAAAAAACATGTAACAAACAGGAACTGGCACTGGGCACTAGAGCAATATGTTAGTCCCAAAAATAGTATAAAAAGTTGCCAAAAGTATATGTAAAAGTTGTAGAATATTGGCATGGAACAATCAAAAATTATAGATACAACTTAGACGTATCATACATCAAGATCGTGCCAAATCAAGAATAAGAGAGAGAGAGAGAGATCAAACACATAGCTACTGGCACATACCCTCAGCCCTGAGGGTGAACTACTCCCTCCTCATCATGGAGATCGCCGAGAAGATGAAGATGGCCTCCGGTGATGGTTTCCCCCTTCGGCAGGGTGCCAGAACAGGCTCCCGATTGGTTTTTCATGGCTACAGAGGCTTGCGGCGGCGGAACTCCCGATCTAGGTTTCTTTCTGGAGGTTTCCGTATTTATAAGAATTTTGGAAACAAGTCAGGGGGTGCCCGAGGGGCCCACAAGCCCTCAGGGCCCCCCCCCCTAGGGAGCGCCCTGGAGGCTTGTGGCCTCCTCGAGACTCTTCTGGCCCAGCTCCGGTGTTTTGGGGTTCCCTTTTGGTCCATAAAAAATCACCGTAAGTTTTCAGCCCATTCCGAGAACTTTTATTTCTGCACAAAAAACGACACCACGGTAGTTCTGCTGAAAACAACGTCAGTCCGGGTTAGTTCTAATAAAATCATACCAAAACCATATAAAGTTGTTGTAAACATGGCATGAATAATTTATAAATTATAGATACATTGGAGACGTATCAGCAACCCTAGCTTAATTCCTGCTCGTCCTCGAGTAGGTAAATGATAAAAAAAGAATTTATGAAGTGTGAATGCTACCTAGCATATTTATCAATGTAATCTTCTTTATTGTGGCATGAATGTTCAGATCCATAAGATTCAAAACACAAGTTTAATCTTGACATAAAAACAATAATACTTCAAGCATACTAATAAATCAATCATGTCTTCTCAAAATAGCATGGCCAAAGAAAGTTATCCCTACAAAATCATATAGTCTGGCTATGCTCTATCTTCATCACACAAATATTTCATCATGCACAACCCCGATGAAAAGCAAAGCAATTGTTTCATACTTTTAATGTTCTCAAGATTTTTCAACTTTCACGTAATACATGAGCATGAGCCATGGATATAGCACTATAAGTGGAATAGAGTATGGTGGAGGTTGTGAGGAGAAGACAAAAAGGAGAGAGTCTCACATCAACTAGGCAAATTAATGGGCTATGGAGATGCCCATCAATAGATATCAATGTGAGTGAGTAGGGATTTCCATGCAACAGATGCACCAGAGCTATAACTGTATGAAAGCTCAAAAAGAAACTAAGTGGGTGTGCATCCAACTCGCTTGCTCACGAAGACCTAGGGTAATTTGAGGAAGCCCGTCATTGGAATATACAAGCCAAGTTCTATAATGAAAAATTCCCAGTAGTATATGAAATTTACAACATAGGAGTCTCTCTATCATGAAGAACATGGTGCTACTTTGAAGCACAAGTGGGGAAAAAGGATAGTAACATTGTCCCTTATCTCTTTTTCTCTCATTTTTTTGTTTTTTTGGGGGCTCTTTAGCCTCTCTTTTTTAAGTCCGGAGTCTCATCCCAACTTGTGAGGGAACCATAGCTTCCATCATCCTTTACTCACATGGGACAATGCTCTAATAATGATGATCAACTTTTATTTACTTACAACTCAAGAATTACAACTCGATACTAGAACAAAGATATGACTCTATATGAATGCCTCCGACGGTGTACCGGGATGTGCTATGATCAAGAGTGACATGTATAAAAAATATGAATGGTGGCCAAGCCACAAATACTATGCCAACTACATGATCATGCAAAGCAATATGACAAGATGGTATGTGTCATAATAAACGGAACAGTGGAAGTTGCATGGAAATATATCTCGGAATGGCTATGGAAATGCCATAATAGGTAGGTATGGTGGCTGTTTTGAGGAAGGTAAATGGCGGGTTTAATGCACTTGCGATAATTGCGCGGTACTAGAGAGGCTAGCAATGGTGGAAGGGTGAGAGAATCCATGAACTCAACATTAGTCATAAAGAACTCACATACTTATTGCAAAAATTTATTAGCTATCGAAACAAAGTACTACATGCATGCTCATAGGGGGTAGATTGGTAGGAAAAGACCATCGCTCGTCCCTGACCGCCACTCATAAGTAAGACAATCAAAAAATAAATCATGCTCCGACTTCATCACATAACGGTTCACCATATGTGCATGCTTAGGGAATCAAAAACTTTAACACAAGTATTTCTACCAATCCACAATTACTCTCTAGCATGACTCTAATATCACCATCTTTGTATCTCAAAACAAATTCAAGGAATCAAACTTCTCATATATTCAATGCTCTTTATGAAAGTTATTATTATATTCCTTCTTGAAACTAGCAAACTACTCCAAAAAGATATAAGTGAAGATCAGTGAGTAGTTGAATAATCATGTAGCTATGTGAAGACTCTCTCTCATCAATAAAATTTCAGATCTTAAGTAATTTATTCAAACATCAATAAAAACAAAATAAAATGACATTTCTATAATAGCACATATCATGTGAAGAAGCAAAAAAACTTAGGCTCAACCGAAGCTAACCAATAATTGTTGATGAAGAAAGGTGGGATGCCAACTGGGGCATCCCCAAGCTTAGATGCTTGAGACTTCTTGTAATATTATCTTGGGATGCCCAATCTTGAGCTTTTGTGTCTCCTTAATTCCTTTTATATCACGGTTTCCATAAATCTTATAAACTTCATCCACACAAAACTCAACAAGAACTCATGAGATAAGTTAGTATAAATCAATGCATAACCTTATTATTCTCTACTGTAGAAAATCACTAAAATTATTATTTAACATTGCATACTAAATGCCTTTGCACATTTAAGAGTCCTATCCTCAAATAGAATCATTAAACAAGTAAACATATGCAAACATAACAGCAATCTGTCTAAACAGAATAGTCTATAAAGGACTAAGGAAGATCCATACTTATTTAACTCACAAATTCTAAAAAATTACCACACTATAGAGATTTTATCATTGCATATTGTTTCAAAATTTCAAGATTTTATCACATTCTGACTTTTCTAGGGAATTTTTGCAATAGCGACAAACTTTCTGTTTTGAAACAGCAACTCATATACTTGCAAATTGTGCATGGTGAAGGCTATCCTTGACACTTTTATTGAAATAAAACATACACAAAATTATTCTAAATAGCAGCAAGAAAATCTAAACAAAAGAAAATGACGCTCCAAGCAAAACACATATCATGTGACAAATAAAAATATAGCTCCAAATGAGGTTACCGATAATGTTGAAGACGAAAGAGGGGATGCCTTCCGGGGCATCCCCAAGCTTAGTTGCTTGGATATTCCTTGAATATTACCTTGGGGTGCCTTAGGCATCCCCATGATTAGTGTATTGCCACTCCTTATTCTCCTCATATCGATATCTCACCCAAAAATTGAAAACTTCAATCACACAAAACTTAACGGAACTTTGTGAGATGCGTTAGTATAATAAAGCAAATCATTCAGTTGGGTACTGTTAAAGACAAGATTCATAATTGTTCTCACACAATGCCTACAGTAACTTATCATTTCCACAATTTATATCACTTAATATAATCTATCGAAACCCTAAAACAAGCAAACTATGCATTGAAAACAGAATCTGTCAAAAACAGAACAGTCTGTTGTAATCTGGAAATTTCGTATATTTTTGCTACCCCCAAAATTCTGGAAGTTTAGGAAAACCCGTGCAATTTGTATATCAATCTTGTGTAAAAACTTCAGATCAAAAGCACGCTTATGTGAATTTCTAAAATTCTGGCAATGAACACAAAAGTTTCTGTTTTTCAGCAAGATCAAATCAACTATGACCATAGACCATCCCAAAGGTCTTACTTGGCTCAAACACTAGTTAAAACACAATTACTACAGAAGTAATATTGTGTATTATTCAAGAACAGAAGCAAAAACAAAAAACACAAAATAAAATTGGGTTGCCTCCAAACAAGCGCTATTGTTTAATGCCCCTAGCCAGCATGATAATTTCAATGATGCTCACATAAAAGATAAGAATTGAAACATAATGGAGCATCATGAAGAATATGACTAGCACATTTAAGCCTAATCCACTTCCTATGCATAGGGATTTTGTGAGCAAACAATTTATGGTACCATGAATCAACTAGCATAGGAAGGTAAAGCAAGTAAAACTTCAAGATTTTCAACACATAGAGAGGAAATTTGATATTATTGAGAGACGTAGAAGCATATATCCCTCTCTCATAATAATTTTTAGTATCATCATGAATTAATTCAACAATATAACTATCACATAAAGCATTCTTTTCATGATCCACAAGCATAGAAATTTTACTACTCTCCACATAAGCAAAATTCTTCTCATTCATAGTAGTGGGAGGAGCAAATTCAACAAAATAGCTATCATGAGACACTTGATTAAAATCATGATGACAAGTTTCATGGTTATCATTACTCTTTATAGCATACATGTCATCACAATAATCATCATAAATAGGAGGCATGCTTTTATCATAATAAATTTTCTCATCAAAACTTGAGGGACTAAAATATCATCCTCAGCAAACATAGCATCCCCAAGCTTATGGCTTTGCATATCATTAGCATCATGGATATTCAAATAATTCATACTAACAACATTGCAATCATGCTCATCATTCAAAGATTTTATGCCAAACATTTTACTGACTTCTTCTTCTAACACCTGAGCACACTTTTCCTTTCCATCATTTTCACGAAAGACATTAAAAATATGAAGCATATGAGGCAACCTCAATTCCATTTTTTGTAGTTTTCTTTTATAGACTGAACTAGTGATAACACAAGAAACTAAAAGATTCAATTGCAAGATATAAAGATATACCTTCAAGCTCTCAACTCCCCGGCAACAGCGCCAGAAAAGAGCTTGATGTCTACTACGCAACTTTATCTTTGTAGACATTGTTGGACCTCCAAGTGCAGAGTTTTGTAGTACAACAACAAATTTCCCTCAAGTGGGTGACCTAAGGTTTATCAGTCCATGGGAGGCGTAGGATGAAGATGGTCTCTCTCAAACAACCCTGCAACCAAATAACAAAGAGTCTTTTGTGTCCCTAGCACACCCAATACAATGGTAAATTGTATAGGTGCACTAGTTCGGCGAAGAGATGGTGATACAAGTGTAATATCGATAGTAGATATAGTTTTTTGTAATCTGAAAATATAAAAACAGCAAGGTAACTAGTAACAAAAGTGAGCAAAAATGGTATTGCAATGCTTGAAAACAAGGCCAAGGGTTCATACTTTCACTAGTGCAAAATCTCTCAACAACGATAACATAATTGGATCATATAACAATCCCTCAGCGTGCAACAAAGAATCACTCCAAAGTTTCTATCGAAGAACGGACGACGAAAACGTGCATCGACCCCTATGCATAGATTACCCCAATGTCACATCGGGAGCCTGCGAGTTGAGTGCCAAAACATACATCAAGTGAACCAATATAATACCCCAGTGTCACCACGGGTATCCATATGCCAGACATACATCAAGTGTTCTCAAATCCAATATTCAATCCAACATAACGAAACCTCAAAGAGCAAGACTCGATTCATCACAAGAAGGTAGAGGGGGAGAAACACCATAAGATCCAACTATAGTAACAAAGCTCGCGGTACATCAAGATCGTGCCAAACCAAGAACATGAGAGAGATAGGGAGAGAGAGAGAGAGATCAAACACATAGCTACTAGAACATACCCTCATCCCCAAGGGTGAACTACTCCCTCCTCGTCATGGAGACCGCCGGGAAGATGAAGATGGCCTCCGATGATGGTTTCCCCCTCCTGCAGGGTGCCGGAACGGGCTCCCGATTGTTTTTTCATGGCTACAGAAGCTTGCGGCGGCGAAACTCCCGATCTAGGTTTCTTTCTAGAGATTTCCGTATTTATAAGAATTTTTGGCATTGGAAACAAGTTAGGGGGTGCCCGAGGGGCCCACAAGCCCTCAGGGCACCCCCCCTAGGGCGCGCCCTGGAGGCTTGTGGCCTCCTCGGGACTCTTCTGGCCCACCTCCGGTGCTTCGGGGTTCTCTTTTGGTCCATAAAAAATCACCGTAAAATATCAACCCATTCTGAGAACTTTTATTTATGTAGACAAAACGACACCATGGTAGTTCTACTGAAAACAACGTCAGTCCGGGTTAGTTCTAATAAAATCATACTAAAATTATATAAAATTGTTGTAAACATGGCATGAATACTTCATAGATTATAGATACGTTGGAGACGTATTAATTGACATACTGTTGGATCATCATACCCTGCAAGATGATGCAACCACACAATATTAGTCATGTACATCTCTCTAGGCATACAGAGTTAAGATTTTTTAAGAAGCATACGCCAGGAGATGGTCAATAGTTTGACCACCTCCCTCCTAGAGGATCTCAGTTATGACCATCTTGGAATCATGTTGGCTGCCGCAGATTAAGCACTTCTGAATGTCTTTGGAAAGTGTTTTTCATGGATCATGTGTACTACTAGCCAGCTAATTTCAAAACAATAACTTCTGGTGGTGACGCCCTCCGTGCTCAATAATGTGATGCAACTTGTCCATAAAACATAGGTAAAGTGTACGTTTCGCTAAGATATTATTTCATGAACTACAAAAACACCCTAGAATTTACCTGCACAATGTAGTTTGCATACGGGTCTACAAACAACTCATTCACGCTATCCAGAATATATGTGACAAATGTGCACATAATTTGCGGATCCTTACATACATCCACCATTATCTAGGAAGAACACGAGGACACAAGGTATAGTTAGTGAACAAGGTAAAAACAAAGGTCAAAAGACATGAAGCGGACAAAAGTGTAATTCCCACTAACAACCTTAATGACATGGCATGTAACATCCCCAAATTCTAAATTTTGGAATTTTTATATAAATAAAATAAATTGATGATTGCTTTTT
The DNA here is from genome assembly GCF_003073215.2 of Triticum urartu. Taxonomy (NCBI): domain Eukaryota; kingdom Viridiplantae; phylum Streptophyta; class Magnoliopsida; order Poales; family Poaceae; genus Triticum; species Triticum urartu. Next base: position 660,682,372 of record NC_053023.1, on the reverse strand, counting down.
TTGTCTGAATTTGAGTGAAATTTGAAACTTTTGAGAATTTATTTGAATTTTAAACCAAGAGGGAATAAAATGGCTTTCCCGAATATTTCTGTTGGGTCTTATTTGAATTTTATTCTTTAAAACAAATCTACTCAAGAATATAATAAAATGAGAGAAGGTAATATGATACCTTCAATATAGAAAAGAGTTGGAAAATTATTAGAATATTACTTGGAGTTATTAAAGTTTATGTGGAAACCATTTATAAGACTCAAATCGACCTTATTGCAAAACAAAAGGTTTTCCAAACTATATTAGGCCATAATAAATGTTCACAACACTCTTTATGAGACTAGGTATTTATGTGAATTTTTTGCAAATTTGTTTGAAGTTATTTTTATTTATTTAGGACCCAAAAATCAACTCTGTGAATTAAATAAGGAAACTCTAAACACGGTTCCTCCTGGCTTAAGGCGCCTCCCAGCCGAGTCGCCCATGTCTATCTCTCGCACAACACGCAGCGCAGCAGCCAGGACCATCAGTTATGTATTTCAACAGTGCGAAATCACTTATTAAGGAACACTCATTGTAAAGGTCACTCCCACCTTCGCGACAAGTGGCGCACTGACCTGGGAGTTTTCCTTTTTTTTTCCTGTATCCGTTTATTCAAAACGTATTTGCTCTTAAACAGTGCATCCAAATCTCAAACCGTTTTCACCATTGGATTCCTCACGTCAAGATCTTCAAAACTACATCCCATGTTGATAGGTTTTGACAAACTTTTTTTCAGAAGAAAAACAGACGAAAAAACCGAACCAGGAGTACATTTTTTTCCTTTCCGAAAAAGGCACGAATGTGCCTCTCACATAAGTAAATACGTGCCTCCATGAGAAGTAAATATATGCCTCTCGCAGAAGGAAAAGAATGAGTGAACCAAAAAACCAAAAACACATAAAAGAAAAACCTGGTTTGAAAGCTTTTGTAAGCTTCCCAAAACCGGAGCTTTTGAAAAGCCGAACTATATATGTGCCCACCTAGAGCGCCGACAGAAGAGATGGAGGTGTGCGCCAGTTCTGAGTAACAAAGTAACTGGCGCGTGAAGCGCCAAATAGAGTTTGTGAGCTGGATTTGGGTGGATCTATGATGTTGACTGGTTTGCCGCCTAACATTCTTGCCAATATTTGCCAAAATCATAGGTTGTTAAAACTGTGTAACTTTTGTGAGTTTGGATTGGGAAACTGATAACTAACAAATCTATAGTCAACATTATGCTTTGTCTGTATATATCGCTTCTAGCAATTCGCAGCATAGTCTTCTCCTTTGATTTTTTTTATGTTTTATGTTTTCGTTTTTACACTCCTTTTAGAAAATAGTTTAGGAAATGTACTATTATCTTGGAAACTATTTTTTATCAATCTATAGAAAATCTTTGACTTCTATTTAAAAAAATGTTCATCACATGTTTAACAATTATTATCATTCATTTAAATATGGTGTATTTACAAATTTTGAACATGTAATGACCGAGGTATTTAAAATAATGTTCACCAAGTATTTAGAAAAAATTGTCTGGCCAGTACTTGAAAAATGATGAATGGGTGTTGTAAAAATGTGCACGGTTTCTTTAAAAAAAATGTTCATAGTGCATTTGAAGAATGTAAAGCATGCATTTGACAAATGTTCAACACGTATTTCCAAAAATTTCAACGTGTATTAGAAAATGTTTGACTTGTATCTGAAAAATGTTTGAAGTGTTTCTGTAATGTTTTCAATGCACATTTAAAATATAAAAATATAAAACAGAAATGAATATTAAAAATGTGTTCATAATTTTTTCTAAAAACATCTTCAAGAAAATGTAAAAAATGTTTTAGCAGTTTGTAAAAAATACCATTAAACAGGTTTGAAAATATGTTCATAACATTTTAAGAAGTATTCATAAAATTTAGAAAATGGTTCACTTGATTTTATAAAAATGTTCATAACATATATCAAAAAATCTATGTGCTATTCATAGTAATGTTCACATATTAAAAAAATGTCATGAACATTTTGGAAAAATATTCAACGTGCATCTGAACAAAGTTCAACATATATACTAAAAATGTTCAATGTTTATTCAAACAAAGTCAATATGTATATAAAAAACTAAATAAACAACAAAATGAAGAACGGCAAAATTAAGGAACAAAAAACCCAAAATACAAATATAATAAGAAGAAACAAACCTTAAAATGGAATAAAAAGAAAAGGTGATGATGAAAAGGAAATTAAATACAAACCAAAACACAAAACAGGAAAAAACAAAATAACAATTTAGAATGGTCCACCTGGCTGAGTTGGGCGAGAAGCAATGCATTATGCTCCGAATCAAAAAAATAACCAGTGCGTAAATAAGAAACATGTGAGCTGGACTCGTGCAAAAGGGAAACCACTTGCTAGTCCAACCCACTAGCAGGATCGTCGAAGGCGAGGCGGTGATGTATCTCGTAGTAAGTGAGATATAGTATTGGCAAAGATCATGTATATATGTTGAAGTAAAAAATAATTGAAATATGCTACATCACGAAGGCTCAAAAACGTCCCTCAATCAAATGAGGTAGATGCAATTCTTTTTATCAGATTTTACTCTAAACATAAAATACATCTTATTCAAATTTGGATCAGGCCTCCCGAGCAAATCCAGAGAAAAACCCGCGAAGACCCGACTGCCGCCCGGAAGTTCCCGCTGCGTGGCAGACTGCTCGATTCCCTTCCGCCGCCGCCGTCCGGCCGTCCCCGGCCGGTTCCGGCCAGCTCTGGCACCGCCCCAGCCACCGGGCCTCCATGGCCGCCTCTGCGTTTCTGCTTGCAGACTGCTCGGACGACGCGTGGCTCGCGTTCAAGTCCCTGGTGGTGGCCTCCCTCTCGTCGTCGCCTCCCGTGGCGGTGGCCCTCGCGCGTACCCTCGCCGTCTTCCTGCCGGAGAAGAGCCCCTCCCCGGGGTCGCGCTCGAGGCCCTCTTCTCCTCCCTCGTCGCGTCAGACTCCGATGTCAGCACGCGTGCATCTATGGCTCGATCCATGGGCCGATCTCCTGCTGAGCCTGGGCACATATGGCGGCCGGGTGTGGCAGGGACCAGCCGTGTGGCCACCACTAGCCGCCGCTCTAATTGATGCAGTGTGGCAGTGCTTGATTTGCCCGTCAAGCTTGAGCGGGAGAGCGGCAGTGCTCGATTTGCTCGTCGGGCGAGCAGCAGCATCTGGCCACCAACGCAGCGAGCAGCAGCAGCTGAATCGAGCGCCGGCTATTATAGTACAACATCGCTCGTTTTGCTCTGGTTAGTAACAGCATCGCCATAGTTCCGATAATGTTCAGTTCCTAGTGTCCCTGCTATGCTAGTTTCTGTATGTTCAGAGAGGTACGGTTGTTCGGCCCAGTTCAAGTTCAGTTTAGCTCACATTGTATGTTTGTTTAGGATTAATTTGAGATGATTTTGATATTATTTGGTTCAAATATATGAAATTGTGGAGCGGCTATCCTATTTTACATCATCTATTGGGATGCTATAATGTCCTATTTTACATCATCCTTTGGAGTTGGAGGTTTTTTGTGATGTAAAGCCCACTTTTTGATGATGTAAATTTTACTACAAACACTTTTGTATTTTACATCATTTATTAAAGATGCTCTTAGAGCTGACGATCAGGACGATGGAGCAGCTGCCACCCGGCCTGCCTGAGAGATTATCCTGTCGCGTACCTATAGCCGCTAGATGGTGTTTAGATCTGCAAGGTACGTATGTATGGAGTCGTCTGTTAGATCAATGCACATCAAGTTTTATTTTGTCTCCTTTTTCTTGTGGGAATACATACTAACCTAGGGCAGTAGGAGTGTAGGACTGCTTAAGTCAAGCAAATGAACTGATCAATGTATTGCAGCGTGCATGGGAGGAGCTGCCCTTGCCATTAAGTGGAGACGTGCACCATTCATCCTAGAAACTGACAGTGCAGTTGCCATCTGCCACAGTGCCTACAGCTACGCCTTCGACGACGCTTCGAGGCCCAACTGATACGTTAAATCACATTCCGCCCACCACAACCTAAATGATGCATCACCCACAAAACAATAAACCTAAATGATGCATCAAGTGATATACTGTGTGTATGTTTCTGAATTCAAAGCCTGAATGAGCCGTCTAGCTACATAGAGTATATGTTTTACTGCATGGTCGACCTGGAACATGCATGCCTGTTAAAACCAACCAGCAAGATATTTGAAGTCCTAAACTAAACGGATGAAGCCCTCACAAAATGGTATGGAAAACAAATAGTTCAATTCATAGATAATGGTAGGCTGGGCACCTAACAAATCCTTAGACCAGAGGAGGTTATAGTTCGGTTCTCCTCTACAGAAAAAATTTAGTTCACCTAATGGGGAAAACGAAAGCAACTGAGTTCACCTTAATTCAATTTCTGCCGATCACTAATGCTCCAGGAAGAACAAGAGACATAGAAAGCAAACCATTGTAAAAGAAATTAAAAACACACTAGAGGAACTGGGACGACGACGATGTTTGCCCAAATGAGTTGGGGGACGGTGCCATGCCATTGAGGAGCCGCTTGACCTGCGCGATGACCTGCCTCCCATGGGCGTACATGACCAAAGTGTCCCTGTTGCGCCTCAGCACATCCACGATCATGTTGAACTGCCAATCGTTCACCACGTCAATCATCTGCCGCACCACGCAGTTTGCATACTGGTGGATTATCATGCCCTGCATGACCAGGCAACCACACAAGATTAGTCATGTGTACTATATCTCTCTAGGGATGTCGAGTAACAGCGGTAAGACCTCAAGAGCCACATACCACGAGATGATCTGCAGTTTGACCACCGCCTGCAGAAAGGATCTCATCTATGAGAAGCTTGCAATCGTGGTAGCTGCCATAGATTAGGCACTTCTCAATGACTTTGGAAGAGTGCTTCTGGTGGCTCATCTGTACTATACTTCCAGCAAATTTCAACATAATAATTTGTCGATGACGAGGTCCTCCATGCTCCACAATGTACTGCAACATGTCGATAAAACACATATGTGAATTGTGTGTTTAGTTGCGACATTATTTCATCAATTACAAACCACTACACACTTTACCTGCACAACGTAGTTTCCATATGGGTCTATAGAAAGCTCCCTTACACACTCGAGAATCTCCGTGATAAACCTGTCCATAATTTGAGGATCCTTGCAGAACTCCAGCATTTTCTAAGAAGATCACAAGGACGGGAGGAATAATTAGTGAACAAGGTACAAACAAACGTTGAAAGATAGGAAGCGATAAAAAGTGTAATGCCCAAACTAACAACCTGAACCACATGGCATCCATAAGGATTGGTGGATAACATCTTGGCCTTGCCACATAACCGTTTGTAGATGAATTGGATATATTGTGGCTGCACACACTCCATGCATTTCTGAACGGCATGGTTTGCATGTTGATCGTAGATACATTTGAATAGGTTGCTATCAAGCTCCGTGGCCATCTCTATTTGTTGATCAATGTCGCTTATTTCAAAAGCCTGAACAAAGAGACGCCATCAGTGACCAAGCTCGCAACGAAACAATATGGCATACCAGGGTAAAAACTTAAAACATAATGAAACATAATCATTTTAAACTATTTATGCATTTGATATTATATTATATTTATAGAAGAAGTAATCTAAGATAATGAACATATTAACAAGAGAATAAATGAGAATGAATGGTTTGACTAAATTACATATTCTATCTTACATGACACTACAAAGTAGAGGCCTTCCAAATATAAAAGTGCAGTTTTGCAATCTATAAGCACACCTTAATTCCTTCCATCATGAGATGCTAGAGAAGTGATAGTGTTCAGCTTACCTTCTGGATCACCCGACAACCATAGAGATGAAGGCTTAGGTCTAACACATGCCCCATCAGATTAGCAATTAGTATCCTGAAGTAGATTGCTGGTCCATGCTCAAGAAGCTACACAAAAATTAGAAGGTAAGTACAGACGTTTATGTCCGGTTAATCTCAACGTCGTTAATTAGAGACTCAAGGTACAAAATTCTACAGGAATTGGAGGAACAAAACCTTTTGGATAACATAAGTGGGAAAGGCATTAGTGGCCAGTGTAAGGATGTGAGGCGTGATTTCTTTATATAGCATAACTATCTCTCCGGTAGTTGCTTCGTCAAGTTTCTGCCGTATAAAGCAGCTCCCAATTGGGTCAGCACTGCATGTCAAATACAACAAAGGGTAATGGATGGTTTACCATATAAATGTTGCAATTTCTTCAATGGACGTATAGCACAGTAGGAGGCGTAACCTTAAGAATAAACTGACTGAAACTGATGTTTAGTATGTATTTGTGATATCTTAACAAGGTAAGTATGAAGATAAGGTTGCATGAGTTATGTGCACCTGAGAGCAGGCACGTGACCCTTGACATTGATTAGCCGCATAGACTGGTTTACTGGATTCTTGATCAGCTGAAGAAGTGAATTTAACTGGGAATTCCTAGGAGCATTTATATTTGGCACATGCCCCCCAGAACATGCCATCTCAACGTCGAGAGTGTAGTGATTCTTCAAAGCTTCAGGGGACTGCCGCCATAGTCTGCAGGATAATTCCTGATCTGGGTCAATCAACGCACGAAGGCATGCCTCCTGAATCGCCACCATATTAGCAAAATTACTAGGCACAATCCTTGAAGAAGATGATGATGATTGTGCACGTAAATCTTCAATGACATCCATATTCTGTAGTGGATTTTGGGAGTGTAGCCTGGTATAATCCTTGACCACACTCTTTGTAGAGGCAGAAGAGTTCACATGCTGAAATGGATCTATGTATGTTTCGCCAATTTGGGGCAACTTCTGATTGTGTAGAGTCGACTCTTCTTCGCTCTTTGGATCATCCTGAAAAGGAAACAACAATTTATTATTTCCATTATGGGGAGCACTCATGGTGCAAATATTTCCAATAGGTAAAACAACAATGACAACGAGAAGTTACTAACTCATGATCATGTGGTAGTTTCAAGGGTAAATTCCATCCATATGTTAGATATATGATATTGGTCAATTATCACTGCTCAGTGGATCACACTGAGTGTAGAGTCGACGATAGTAAACTTTTCTCAATGCAAAATTTATCTACAGCAATCAGTATTTCAACTTTCAAGACAATGACAAAAACTGAAAAATATTTGGGTTTTTTGGGCAAAGAATTATCATGTCGTGTAATATATCACAAATGTAGCACTGCCAAATTAAAATCAAGAAAAAATGTAGGTAACTTGAGCAATACAATCAACCAATCGCACAACATCAGTTTTAATCATGCTAAACCAATTTGTCCTGCAATCTTAAAAACAGAAGAAAAAAGTCGATCGGAAGTAGTGGAGAGCACTAGTGCAGTGTAACTTCCACCTCAATCGACCGATTAATCTAGTAACCGAGCAAATTGCAATGAAAAACTTTCAAGAATAATATAGGGAATGCATGGTGCCCGTCACTATTTTCATCTCATAGCACCAAGACACAATTGAGATGAAAATTTCTCACAAATATAAACGAAGGGAGGTGATTCACCACTGTTTGACAAGAAAAGCATCATCCATCTTGCGATGATGCAAACAACGTCCCTCCCGTATGGTACCACTGGCTCCCCCCTTATCTTGGCATGTGCATGGTGGAGATGTCGTAATGCAAGACAAGCAGACAGCACATTGTCACAATGTACCAGGAACAATGCGGAATGTATCTCAATCTTTGCCCCATCAAAATTCATGGGGAAGGAGGCTCTCATCATGGATTATGGTGAGATAAAGAAATAGGGAGCAAGGCAGTGAAATAATGGGGAGAGATCTCGGCGAAAGATAAAAATGATAAGAGATGATAACGATCCAGCAACAAAAACAGTTAATGAAATGCAAGGCCTCATCATGGGTCAATTTGATTGTTTATGGACCATCCACCTAAGTGAAAAATCATTACTTATCCTTCAAAAAGTATTTCATAATTTGATTGTTTATGGTTGCTCGTGTTATTTTGAGAAAATGAAAATCTGCTACCTCGAGGACTACAAGCACAACATAGATAGCGAGGGTCATGTCTGTAGAGACCTAAGCGTTCCTTCGACAAGCAGAATTTATATTGATTTTAACGTCACATTCCTTCTTCATAATTTATAATGCCTTTTTAGATTGACAAGGAACAAGAATAAAAATAACAAGAGATTGAGGTCTATTTTTAGAAATTTAGATGGTTGAGTTAGCAAATTTATGATCAACCTTCTTTATGGTGACTCTGGTGTAACCTTAGTTGTAGGAATATTACATGGGACGTAGGAATATTTTTTGGCCTACCAATTCACACGTCTCTATAGTCATACCGAGGCACTAAGCCCACTAACCCAACCCGTGAACAATTTCAGAGATTACTCACAACATTGATTTAGTTTATGATTCCTACAACATATCAGGGTGTGGTTTGGACACTAAATATAAGTGAGCATGGCTGCAATTTGCAAGTAGTGACCTTCAACAGGGAATGGCCATGAAGAGGCTTGTGATGCTAAAATGAATATAAATTCTCTATGGGTGGGTGTTGTAAATTCTATAGTGGCATCATGGTAGTTGAGAAATTTTTAGCATGTCACATTAGGCCTTTGTTTATTCGGAACTACAAATGTGGATAGTTAGTATCTCAAGTTTTATACCAAATAATTGATGTGATGATGGTGTATTAAGTCGCATAAAAGGTATGTTCCATACATGCCATTGGTCTTAAAATGTCGCCTTGTTATAAGATGTTTTGTAGAAACAAACCCCGATATTGCCATGAAAATCATAACTTCTACGATGAAAATTTAAATATGGAACAAAATGTATACTTGTCCTTTTCTAAAAATAAAACTATTAACACTAAGTCAAACCATCAACTATACTTCATTCTTTGCCATGAATTATTTTATTCCAATTGAAGCTATTTCCTGTAGTGCTTTTGTACCATCACATTTTTAACGAGAGAATTTTTTAAATCAGTTTTCATAAAGAATTTCTACGAAGGGACTTTCTAGAGAGATAAATGCACCATTGGTCACTCAACTCTCGCGAGATGAGCACATTGGTCACACTTCTTTCAAAATGTGATGAACCGATCACATTGGTTTATTTCCTCAGGGAACTGGTTACTCCGCCATTTCCAACCATAACAGGGTTGATGTGCCATGCTGACTTAGCGTGGGACCCAAGGTGCAGTCGCTCGGGAGGCTTTTAATTTGTAGAAAATATCCTGGAAAGAAGTTGAGCTCCCTTTCCCCTTGATTTCCAAATCGTGCACAAAAATCCTAATCCTATGCAGGCGACAATGGGGGCAGCAGTACAAGGTACCTTGCACGGCTGTGTGAACCATGTCGGTTAGGCGTCATTGGCTAGACTAGGACAAGGAGGCGTGACCACCGGTGGCATCTCCCCCCCCCCCCCCCCCCCCCCCCCCGGGCCCTCTGTTGTTTGGTGAGATGGGTGGTGTCACCAAGTAGAAGCGCGCGAGGGAAGAATGGAATCCGATGGCTTTGTGCTACTAGTGATCGAAGACAATCTCTCGGGTAAGTAATTCAAGCCCTCTCTCTAGCATCTATGCATGACTACTCAGGTTTTTCTCAGAAAGATTTCATTTTCAGGAGGAGTTTGTCAAAATTCGACTTTCGGCTACCACAATACCATTTCGATACCGAGTTCAATGGCGTGGAGCGCAAGGCAGACAAATGCATCCACTTACTTCTCCCTGCTCGTCGTGTTGCAAAATAAGGCAGTGACATCATTCGAAGGCTTTTGGGGTGCCAATTTGAGGTAAATTGTTTGATCTCATCGCAAAATGTTTTTAACATAATCAAATCCAACAGTGAAAAAGAACAAAGAAACATGATTTAATTTGATATCATGTTCTGTCTAGCAGTGAACCAAGTCCATCTGCGAGTGTTCAGTACAATGAATAGGCTAATGCATGTTTTCCTATTTGAAATTGAGCACATATAGTTTGTTACTGAATTAACTCAATGGTGTCGGCCTCTTCATCTCTGTCGTTGAGGGCGGCAAAGGCAGCCTCGCTGCAACTCGGCGGCAATGCTTCGGCAGCCTGGTGCCAGATCGCCTCGGCCTGTGCAGTGGAAAGAGATGTCGTGAGCACCGCCTGGTCGAGCTATTGTTGTGCACCACGTGGGCCTCCTATTCATGCACGGTGAGCACAAACGCTTAATACACAGGTGTTGGCAACCCCAAAACCACCTTCTTGGTAGGAAAGAACTTGTCCTGCTCACTGTCACCAACATTGCTGTGTGGTTGTGCCTACACCACCTCGAGCGCCTCCTCTTCCTCAGCATCTTCCTACTAAATCTCAGGGCGTTTAGGAGAGAGCTCTGATGCCGCCAGCTCGATGTCGGGGGAGTTGTAGTATCAGACCGTGCTAGAGGAGGATTTGGATGTGCCGGACTTGGAGCGGCCCATGCCAGATGAGAAGTCACCCATCCTGGGCGTTGGGCAGTGGTGCCGTTGTGGAGCCGCCCACTAATGGAGACCCTTGAGGTGAAAAGCTCCCTCGGCAGTGTGCCAAGCGAGAGAAGAAGTGAGTAATGGTGTTTCTTGGCTATGGCAAAATCATGCAGACTAACCTCATTATAAAGTGAGATGGCCATGGCGGGAGCGGGAGAGGGTGATGGCGGGAAAAGAGCATTAGCAGGAATGGGTGATGGTAGGAAGATGGAAATTGCAGGTGTGGGCGATGGTGGGAAGGCACAGTGGGCATGGGGGCGCTGCCGGGTGTATCCTCTGCCAACATGCGTACGAGCGGCAGAGTAGAGCAGAGATGAAAGAGATTATAGTGGAGGCTTTGCAAAAGACCCCCTCCCCTCCATGATAAAAATGAAGGGGTGCATTGCAAAAAAATAAAAGTGAAGTAAATTCCCTTGAGCTCGGCTTGTTTCCAGGGTGTTTTCTGCAAACTAAACACCTCTTGAGCGACTGCACTATGAGCCCCACACTGAGTTAGCACGCCTCGTCCGCACGGATAATGGTTGGGAACGACCGACCAGTTCGCTCATAGAACATCCCAAAGTGACTGGTTCGTCACATTTTGAGAGAAGAATGACAAATGTGCTCTTCTTGCGAGAGTTCAATGACCAATGGTCTATTTATCTCTTTTGTAGATATTAATTCATATGAAGCTTCAAAACATATCACAAGGAATGACTTAGGTATTAGACAAATAGTTTGTTTCCCATTGATTCACACTAGGCTTTGCGTCTGACGATATGCTTCAAATGAATGAAATCTAGTTCCTTTCTGGGAACAATTCTCATCTTGACAACACCATTAGCTCTTCATATCTCTTATCATTTGAATCTCACAACTAAACAAAGTTACTTAACTCGATACGTTATTCAACATTACAACACAATGTCTATTAATGTTACGTAGGTTCCCAACTGATTGGGAATGTTCTACAAATACGCATCAATTTGGATGTTCTAAAGGGAGCTCGCATAAGCTTGTAGTTAATGATCCTCAATGTCTCTCACATCATAGAACAAGGCTTGCATCCTTGGTAGCTGACAATGGCATAACTGTGACTCGCAGTGGTGCTTCCATGTACTACCCATATTTATACATCTGAAGCAAGCATTGTTAGAGGCTTGTTGATACACAACAAGGAAGTAGAATGTTGTCCCAAAACTCATAATCCAAATGTAGTCATCCCATCTGGAATAACCACACAAGATATTCAACTACACTTGAGTATAATTGATACCATTCAAAGCATCCTGATACATGTTTTACTTATTAATATAGTAACAATATGGATACAGGGTGTATGCCGCTGGTCTCTAATCACAGAGTTGCAATCACTACAACTAGATACCACTTTTGACCACACAAGGTGATCACTTGGTGCTTCCTTCGTAGAGCACAATATTTTAGTTAATCACTACAGACCAACTAAAATACTAAACATTGACGGTTGAACCACCACTCGCTCTAACAAGTAGTCATTTGGAACCGAAGCATGACTTTGAGGCTTCTTTCATCCTTTGGGCATGCTGAGAAATAAGGCTTCAAGGACCAAGCCATGCCTTATATTAGAAATACCGCCGAAAGTAGGTTGTAGGCATTTAAGCATGCCTTTAAGGCATTGCTCGTGTTCCTATTGAGGATTTTGACTATTGATGCCTTTGTGAACTTTAACTTTACATACTTGGGTTAAAGGTATGAATCCAAGTAGTTTTTTTTACCCCTTTTGATCAACTTGGGGTGCCTTTAGAGGTTGTGCTTTGTTAACCATGAATGGGCTAACCTTTATTGTCTCACTTCAAGTGCTTCATGTTTCTATAAAGAATGGTGTCAAGGACAGTGGAAGCACATCCTAAGAGACAAGCACAATGCATGTGACTCAATGTCTGCCATGATGATATGGGTCCCTGTGGCATGAGCGAAAATCTAGGGTCTCCATGAATGTGTTGATTGATAACAAGCCCCTATCAAAATTCACACACGAAATGAAGAGGAGAAGAACCAGACACAACTATTTTTTTAAATGTTAAGAGAAAAATCTAAGATGATTGCACTAACCGAGCACTTTGCAGGAATGGGTACTTGGTTGCAACTTGCCACCACCAATTATAAGGGGAAATTGATATCCTCTAAGGCTACTTCTGACCCATTAAGGAAGAAAACGAGCGATCCAACAACCATTCTCTAAGACAAATGGCCCAACACCAGGATATTTTCTTTCTTCTTGTTTTGGCGGGAACACGATTCTCTTTTCCCTTAGGAGAGAGTACGATATGTATTACTGTCGAAAACCTTACTTAAAAAAAGTCACGATATGTATCTTAGGCATGGACAAAAAAATCCTTTTTAAATGTAAAACTAGTTTCCAAAATAATTTTGGTCACTAGGCAACCACATCTGCGGTAGCTAATAATCAACCTACCATATTAGTAGTAATCTGTGGTAACTATAAATTATGGTGGAAACATATCCTGCTCTCATTGAGTATATGTATAAAGTAGTACCATTAATGATGTACCAAATAATTATACAGTAGTGCTACAACTAGGAACTTAATAATATTCTTTTATATAAGGCTTGGTTGGATACGACACATCGAAGCGTTCCCTACCCTAGCCGCCGCCATGGGCGAGGCGACTAGGGAGGCGAACTTTTTCCACCGATCTCCACCGGCGAGGGCGCTGGCCCCCTCTCTCTCCGACTGCTGCTCCGGCGGCAGGAGGGAGGGGGACCCCGTTCCTCCACTCTGTAGTTAGGATTTGGATTTGTACGTGGTGGTGCGTCGTTGGGGTGGTGGGAGCGGCGCCCGGACGAATAAATCTGCCTCAACTCCACTCCCACACCGGCGGTGTCCTTCATGGCGGCGTCTCGGAGTTGGTGGCATCATGTATTTGTCGATCCTTCAGATCGGTGATGTTAGGGTTCATGGATGGTGTCGGCGAGGTGGTGGCGGCGACTGCATCAGGTGTGTCTCTTCTTCTGCTCTGTCTCCGTTGCTGTGGCGTTGTCTCCGACGTCATGGTGGAGCAGGGAGGTTTTATCGTCCAGGAGCACGCGCATACGCTTGTCTACGCAAGTGACAGCTGAAAGATGGTGCATCTTGTGTTGGGTTTGTGGTTGGAGGCTGACAATTCTGGTTTCCTTCTCCAACGTCGTAGTCGTGCGGGGGTGTCAGTTCTGAAGTTCGATGGCGTGTTCAGGGACACATTGCCCCGGTCTGATTTTTTCAACGACAATGGTTTTGCTTCAGGCAAACTAATTTGGGGGTCCGTAAAGCTGCTGATCAGCGATAGAGCCGCGTCGAGCTCGGGTGAAGAGGTGATTTATCTCCTTTTTCTTAGAGCATCTCCACTAGGCCCCCCAACAGCCCCCCAGAGGCCCTTTTTCCTCGCTGGCGACCGATTTTCTCTCCAGTCGTGCCCCCAAGTTCTCAAAAAGCGCCGAATTTGGCCAGATTTATGGCCGGCGATCCCATCCCAAACCCAAGGAGCTGGGGGCAGTTGGGGGCGCAGGCGCTACTTCTCCCATGCAAAAGACCCACTGTCAGCCTCTCCCTCTCTCTCTCTTATCTCTTTTTTGGCCGACGAGAAGACAGACTATGAGGAGGTCGACGGGAGGCCGGGGCGGAGCTCACGGCGCGGCCGGCGCGGAGCTCACTGCCAGGGCGGAGCTCAATGCCGGGACAGAGCTCGCGACCGAGGCAGAGCTCGTGGCCGGGGCGGAGCTCACGACGCGGAGCTCACTGTCGGGGCGGAGCTCACTGCTGGGGCGGAGCTCGCGACCGATGCGAAGCTCGGTGGAGGAGCTGCTGCAAATGGAGGCGGAGGGGCGGCAGGAGGATGGGCGCACGGCGAGGTGACGGCCGCACGGCGGGGAGGCCGGCCGCGGGCGCACGGCGGCGGCTGGCTGGCGGGCGGGAGGAGCAAGGAGGAGATGGTCGCCGGGGCCTGGGCGTGGCCTGATTTGCCATGGATTGGGCGCTCCACTGCTGTTGGGTGGGGGGCACGGCTGGGTAATTTTTGACCCCCAAGCCAAATTTGCCGCCAGATCGACCCCAAGCGGCTGAAAAAGTTGCTCCTGGGGCCTCAACGGCTGGAGATGCTCTTAGCGGAGAGGGTCAGGCGCTTGTTTTTTTGCATAGGATTATCCTATTTTTTTCAGTCCTGTAATATCGATGTTTACGTGGCTTGTAACTGAATCTTTATGTTATTAATGAGACACATATTACTACGCAAAAAATATATTCTTTTATATGAACAATTATTTTCAAAAATACTATAATTCACTAAGAGTTGGGTGTCTTATCTTAGGTAATTAACAAGCAAGCCCGGCCCAATGCAGTAAAAATTGGAAAATTCCACTACCATTAATTGGTGCCAAATATATGTATATAAGTACTAATACAATAGAATTAGGACCTTCAACCCTCGTGGATGTTCGCCTGGCAAATAAAAGTGGTCCCGTGACAGTTTTCACTGCATTTGAGGGGTGTAGGGCTGGCAGTTTTCAGGGGTGTGGTCCTTGTGGTAGTTCTTTCCATTAAGGGGATTTTTTTGACTAAAAACTGCAAGCCGTGGGATGGAGGTCGTATGGCCAAGGGGAGGAGGGGTGCGCTAGGGTTAGTCTCACAGGGAACGTCACCTAGATAAGATTTCCTAGAACTGTACTATTAGCAGTCCGAATGTTTCACTTAGGACTATATCTTATAATCATGTAACTTAAACAAAAATATGATTTGACATCTTATTTAATGAGGAAACAGAGAGTTACCATATCTCAATCTAGATGTAACTTTCACACCAAAACCAAAAATACTCATATATTTTCTCTCATAAGACCCATTAAATGAGAGATCGTTTAGATAGAACAATAGTATTATACAATGCACCCGAGGAGCTATATCTAAACACATATTAAATATACATGATAGAGTTTATGATATTTGTGTAAAAGAATTAATATACGGGTGTAAATGCATTACTCATATACTCCTTTACCTATCAATATGCATTTATAGCAGTACATTAATTATCGGTCTGAAATAGTTGCATGATATGTATGATGTAAACAATGATATACGGGACTGGCATAAATAATTAATTAATTACCTGTTCATCTAAGAAGCTGAGGAAAAGGCTCCTGTCACGTTGACGCCCGCCAAGAGCAATGGTGGCAGCATCGTCCTCCCATATCTCTTTGCCGCTGTCTATCCCGCTGCTATGACGAAACTGGGATGCCGTTCGCACGTAATCGTCAATGGCCTTGGATTTGCCTTTGTTATCCATCTCTCTGTAAAATTTTACACATTGTCAGCGTGTAAAAACAATGTTCTTTTCCTCACAGGAAAGCTACATGCACAAGTTTAGTCCATTCAAACAAACAAGAGCAAGAAACATGTTTGCACCCAAAATAAGTGAACATGTACCGGTACGAAAAACAGATCTAATTAGCTACAAGTAACAAGTCCAAGAAAACATGATAGATCTAGATAAAATATGTGCAAGATAATACAAGGGAGTTGTAATCAGTGAACAGAAAATTAACTACGCACAAGATCTGATCTAAACTCTTGTATTCCATACTTAGCCTAAGTATTCTGATTCAAAGGAACACAAGCATGAATTTTCAACAAACAAAGGAACACAAGCATGAATTCAACATGTACACTTACTAATAAAGATGGACCAGAGAAAAATATGTAGCGACTGAAAATAGTCAGATCTAGCACAAGAAACATAAGGAGAGGAGACATGGATTAGATCTAGAGTAGTTAAGAAGCACAAGATGTGGAGTGTATACAACTTGCCTTGCGTGAAATTGAAGGAGAGCCCGGTGGAGTATACAAATAGTAGAGGATCTTCCGTGGTTCAAAGGAACACCAATATGGAACTAGTCCATGTTGTAACCAGAGGAGGATGTCCTCTGGTTTAAAGGAACACGAGTAGAGACCGGAGGAGTGTACTGAATGACTTTTTTGAGAATGTGATTGTGAGAGCGAGAGAGATATAAACCGGGGGAGGGGAGGGGAGGGAGGTGCAGATCAGTTTCAACTGGAGAGCTGCCACGTGTATGCGAGTCCAGAGATTAGGCGTACGTTATTACTATCATTGTATCACCACCAGCGCTGCCGAATTGCTGGCTTGCAGCTGCTATTGCGCTGCTTTCCAGCCGTCCGCTGAGAAAAGGACACTAGAAAATATATTTTTGGGAGACGCTTGTGACTTTATGCATACTCAGTTACTCACCACTATTACTGTACAATGCTTTGAATCAAAGATCCAAGAAATTACAAAGTAATATATAACTAGTAAATGCGTATATTAGGTCCATATCAGGTAGGGGATTAATTGAGATTAAAAAAATAGTATTAGATATATGCTAATATTAGGTAGGATATTAATTACAGGTTAATATTTGGGATGGTATGGGTTGCATGCTAAACATGTTAAGCGCTCACTATTGAAGCAATCTAGGTCTTTGGATGCATATGATTTGATGGACGATATTAGTTTGATCGGCCCCTTTGGGTCTTTTAATAGTGGTATAGATTAAGAATTGCAATAAAATCTTTTGGAAATAGCTTCTTCGTGGTATCAATCTTTGCAAGATGAATACCGTCAAGACTTTGGTAAAAAGATCGCAATAGACTGATGCAGCGGTACTGCAACGCCCCCCCCCCCTCCCCACTTGATCATTAATAATGTTTTTTCAAAGCCCCATTAGTCGTGGGAGGCCTTGAACAATGAATGTACTTGAGCAGGGATGATCTCAATTTTCACCATAATGTCGAAGAAAGATTCATACTGCATATAAAATATGACCAACAAAAGGAACATCACACAATGACCTAAACTCATCTTATCAAAATAATTGGCTTTGCAAGGACAATCGCCTCTCTAGGTTCACGACACAGAGAAATGAATGACGTGTACCTGATGAATATTGTTCATTGCAGCCATGCACCTAGGTATGAGGACCATGGGATGTTCCATTAGAAAGTTAAACAAGTTGGAGTGAGATAGAGGTAAAACAACAAGAAGAAAAATGGCAGACGAAAGAGGTAAAACAACAAGAAGAAAAATGGCAGACGAAAAAAATATGATCTTTCCTGACCTGGGCGACGTGAGGGCTCCACCTACCAGCCATAGACACCACCGTCCCAAACTTCTTCCTCCCCGTGAAGCCCGAGCAGCCGTCGGCGGCGGCCGGGTGCTCTCTTGCGGGGCTCCTAGTTATATGGGCGGCGTAGCTTGGTGGCAGTCAGTGGTGTCCCGAGGTGCACGCGATTGGGCCTGCGTCGGCAGGCTCGACAACCGGCGGCATACCACGGGGCAGGCTCGTGGTGGCAGGACTGGGCGTGCTCGGGGTGGTGATTTCGACCAGATGTGGTTGTGGCTCTGGTGGTCTTAGGCAGTCTAGGTCGTTCTCCTCTTCGGCCTGGGCACGTGGCGGTATTCCTCGATGGGCACACGATGCCGGATAGGCCTGGAGGGGCGACGTGGAGGAGCATGGCGACCGCCGGGCGGTGGCGAGTCGTCAATGAAGTTTCTTCCACGGGGTTCCTAGGATAGGGGTGTAACGGAATTTGAGGGTGCGGCCTCGGTCGGGGGATTTCCTATTTGCCGCACGTTGCGGCAAAGTGTCGCTGAAACGCACAGGCAGCGATCGCTATCCATCACAATGGGCCGGCCCAGGTTTCTATTTTCGGTTTTGGGAACATTCTGGATGTTCCAGTCGGGTTTTTTTTGGGTTTTGGCGACGATATAGAATTTTTGTAAACCGTTTTTATCTTTTTATGTTTTTTCATTTTACTTTTTATGTTTACAGTTTAATTTTTCTTTCCATTTCATTTTTATTGCATTTTCACTTTTTAATTTTCAATTTTTTTTTCTTGAAAAATGTTTCTGTTTTTGAATTTGGTTCAGAAATTTCGAAAATGTTTAGAAGTATAAAATTGTTTGATCCTATTAAAGAAAAGCTCCAAAATTCAAAAAAGTATTAAATTTTAAAAATTCCAAAAATGCTCGCATTTTATAATTTGTTCACAAATTCAATAAATGTTCAAGAATTTCAGAATCTTCCTATTTTCAATACTTGTGCACAAATTCAAAAGATGTTTATGTTTCCAACCTTTGTTCGCAAATTCGAAAACTGTTCGGGGAACTTGATAAAATGTTAGCGGTTTGGAAAAAATGTTCGCGATTTTGAAAAAAAAAGTTCGTGTTTGCATATTTGTTCGGTAATTCAAAAGTTGTTAATGTTTTTATATTTGTTCACAATTTTAGAAAATGTTCAGGGAATTTAAGAAAATGTTCATGTTTTGAAAAAAATGATAATAATTTCAAAAAAAAATCGTAATTTTCGAACAATTGACCAGTTTTTTAAATTGTTCACAAATCAATAGATGTTGATGTTTACAAAAAGTTTAGAATTTCAAATTTTGTTCGCTTTCTTATAGAGAAAATGTTTCCACTTTCAAATTTTGTTCGGGAATTTTGAAAAATGTTCCCACTTTCAAATTTTTATCACAAAGTTTAAAAACGTTCATGTTCCTGAACATTTTTTTCAAATGTTTCCAGTTTCAAATTTTGTTCACAAAGAAACATGGATATATTTTCAAAAATTAGAGAATTATAAAAATGTTCCTGCTTTCCAAATTTGTACAGAAATTCAAAAAATGTTCATGTTTGTCAAATTTTGTTTGCAAATTCGAAAAATGTTCGTGTTTTGGAAAATTTGTTCAAAATTTCGTGAATGTTCTCACATTTTTACCCTGTTTTCATGAAATGTTTGTGTCTTTTGAAAAATTATTCATAATTTCAAAAAATGGTCTTGCTTTAATTTTGTACTTTTTCATAAAATGTTTGAGACTCCCAAAAACTGTTCGCTTTTTTCATAAAATGTTCGAGTTTCTATTTTTTCATAATTTTGAAAAGTTTCTCGTTTCTAAAAATATTTACCTTTTCCAAAAAAATAACATTCAAAATTTCAAAAAAGTTAAAATCTGTTTGCTGTTTATAGTTCATATAGAATAGGAGTTGCAGTGGCTAGCTACCTGCTTCACAAGCCGGAGGTCCTCCGTACGATCCCTCACCAGGACTTTTAGTTTTGGGGAATTTCGCGAATATTCGAAGTTTTTCCCGCTGTATTTGGTTTCTTTAGGTTTTGCGCTGCACATTTGTCACAAGAGCTGGCCTATCGCGGTGGCTTGCACAGCGCACGCGTGGGTTCATGGTCATGGTTCGAGTCCGCCCATCTTAGAGAGCTAGTATATTTCGTTTTTTCGCGTTTTCTCACCTCGTTACCCCCAAATGGGCCGGATCTGGAGCTGCCAAATTTGGGCCGATAGTGGTTGTTGCCCTGGATGTGTGGCGTGTTGCCGTGGCGCACAGGTTGTGTCATGCACTTGACGCAAAGACCGTCACACAGGAGCTCCCCTCGGTCGGATCTGGAGGTGCCAAATTTGGGCCAATAGTGGTTGTTGCCCCGGATGTGTGGCGTGTTGCCGTGGTGGCTTCAGTGGTGGCGCACAGGTCGTGTCATGCATGTATGCATGCTACCGGGTGTCGCTGGCGAGGCCCGTCTTCGGCCGCACCATCTGTTTTTTAGATTGTTTACCGTGGTGGCTTCAGTGGTGACCCAGCCTGCAGGTCGCCGCCGGCCACCCCAACCTCCTCCATCCCAGCTCCATTTGCAGGTCGCCGCTGGCCACCCCAACGTCCGCCAAACCAGCTCCACTTGCAGGCCGCCGCCCGCAGGATCTCCGTCATCCCAACATTGCCTTCCCTCCTCCCGGCGTGTGCCCTCCAGGGCCGTCCCTATGTTTCCGGAGGCCCTAGGCGAACTCGACAATATGGGCCCCTAAGTCGTAAGACCGTATATATATTATGTGTATGCGTGATACATAAACAAGTATATATATAACTTCATTTGCATAATATTAAAAGTAAACTTTCAATCACATCTTTAGTTTAAAATTTGACTACAAATAATTATTGCACAATGCAATATTACGATAGAAATACTAAGAGGATTGCAAAATAAAACTAGACATACACACAAAATGAAAAAAAGTATAGAGCTAGTATATTTCGTTTTTTCGCGTTTTCTCACCTCGTTACCCCCAAATGGGCCGGCCGATGTGAGCCGTCTATGTGCGAAACGTCAACACTTTGACGCAAAGAGCGTCACACAGGAGCTCCCCTCGGTCGGATCTGGAGCTGCCAAATTTGGGCCGATAGTGGTTGTTGCCCCGGATGTGTGGCGTGTTGCCGTGGTGGCTTCAGTGGTGGCGCACAGGTTGTGTCATGCACTTGACGCAAAGAGCGTCACACAGGAGCTCCCCTCGGTCGGATCTGGAGGTGCCAAATTTGGGCCGATAGTGGTTGTTGCCCCGGATGTGTGGCGTGTTGCCGTGGTGGCTTCAGTGGTGGCGCATAGGTCGTGTCATGCATGTATGGATGCTACCGGGTGTCGCTGGCGAGGCCCGTCTTCGGCTGCACCATCTGTTTTTTAGATTGTTTACGGTACATCATACTACTCAATATGATGGGTAGTATTAAATTGATGCAACGGTCTGGCTAATTCCTAATTACGGATAAATTTGTCCTTTCCATGCTTTAATTATAATGATTTGTATTTATAAATAATTAAAATATGATTACCCGCCTGCACGCCGCTGTTCCCAACCTCCACTGTATCCCGATGTCGCCAATAATCACAGCCAGACCCAGCCTGCAGGTCGCCGCCGGCCACCCCAACCTCCTCCATCCCAGCTCCATTTGCAGGTCGCCGCTGGCCACCCCAACGTCCGCCAAACCAGCTCCACTTGCAGGCCGCCGCCCGCAGGATCTCCGTCATCCTAACACTGCCTTCCCTCCTCCCGGCGTGTGCCCTCCAGGGCCGGCCCTATGTTTCCGGAGGCCCTAGGCGAACTCGACAATATGGGCCCCTAAGTCGTAAGACCGTATATATATTATGTGTATGCGTGATACATAAACAAGTATATATATAACTTCATTTGCATAATATTAAAAGTAAACTTTCAATCACATCTTTAGTTTAAAATTTGACTACAAATAATTATTGCACAATGCCATATTACGATAGAAATACTAAGAAGATTGCAAAATAAAACTAGACATACACACAAAATGAAAAAAAAGTATAGATCTGATGATTGTTGGCTAATGTCAAAAAATTATGAAGCAAAGAGTATACAAAGAATTAGAAATTTATAGATTGGATGATCAGAACCCTAGATATGTACACAGAATGACAAAAATTAGGATGATAGAATACATACCGTGAAAGATTGAATTGGAAAATTATACATAAAAAATTTAAAACTTCGTGGGATGAATCATCGATGGATAGTTGAATAAAATTGGGGCGGATGGATGAATGGATCAGAAACATGGATACAAGATACA
This sequence comes from Triticum urartu, assembly GCF_003073215.2. Lineage (NCBI taxonomy): Eukaryota > Viridiplantae > Streptophyta > Magnoliopsida > Poales > Poaceae > Triticum > Triticum urartu. Next base: position 660,660,375 of record NC_053023.1, on the reverse strand, counting down.
TATTGTCCTGCGCTGACATACGTATAACATACTGCCGGAAGGGCGGGTTGCCAGACTGCTGCTCGTAGCGGCAAGTAACAACAACGAGCAGGAGCAGCCGAGGCGCCGAGCGAGGAGCGATGGAGCCACGGGCCGATGGGACAACTAAGACGAACCGACGAGCCACGAAAAGGAAAAATCATATCTTTTTTTTTTCGAGAATCAAAAGCCAGATCTTCTGAGTTCCGATTGATTTGTTTCACACGTAAGTGCATCCGTGAGTTGCGTTCGTAGCTATCTGATGGGCCTAGCCCATCTTGTTTTTTTCCTGTCTTGATTTTTTCCATTGCCTATTTTGTGCTGGGCTATACTTATATGTGTACTACATCATGGGCCCCCCTCCGGCCTGGGCCCTAGGCCGTCGCCCCTCTGGCCATACCCCAGGGCGGCCCTGGTGCCCTCATATCTATGGTCGTGTGCATCTCGGAAAGCTCATGTTACAATCCTAGCACACACTAATCCATCACACACGCTACTAATCGGGCGCCCCTTGCGCGCAAACACATTCAAAAGTCAAAACTAAGCTACCAGACGCCCATCATCCATCCATATCGCACGCACACAAGTCAGCAACACACATGCCACTAATACGAGAGGAGAGAGGGGAGGGACTGAGCTACCTACGTGAGGGAGGAAGGGTTTACAAGGACAACGTACGTCGTTCGCAACGGTGGGCGTCGGTGGTGACTGGCGACACAGGGAAGGAAACAATCTTGGAGATTGGCGGCCGGAGGTGGCGTTCACGGTGTGGGGCTCCCGACTCCGTGCGATAGAGAGGCAACTCATGTGCGTCCGAGTAGACGGCCACCAAGCGGCTGCGTCCAACTTCTAGGCCCGCCTGTGTGCGTCGGCGACCTCGGCGTGTGCTTGGGCTGCCTGAGTTTTAATTTGATTAGTACCCAAAATACCCCTAAGATCTTAATATACTACCCAAATCATGTTGTAGTATTTAAAAATTCAGTGCGTTCGTCGACTTAAATGGACGGCCAATATATCTTAGATATACCGTAAAAGGTCTCCTGTTTTGGGGCCTATATCCAGGTCAGAGCGGGCCACATTGCGCCGAAGGTTCCCTCTTCATGTGGACCGGTGGCGGTCCAGCTCCATGCCAATGATGTTCATAGAAAAGTGCTTCCTTGGTGGTAGTCTTGTGTTGCGGTGGCAGTGGGGTGGCGATCTTGGATGTTGGGATAGCAGTCCTGGATTGTGTGCTACACATATGGGCTCTCCAACGAGCAACGTGGTTGCTGGTGTTGGCAAGGTGTATTATGGTGGGAGATCCTGGCAAAGCTGGCGCCGTCGATGGCAACCTAGCCCTGATCTGGAATCCTTATCAAGGACGGGCTTGTGGCTTGTTCCCACGATGTGATAGAGGGTGGCACCACTTCATGTTTTCACCCTCTTAGGGATGTCGCTGATAAGTGTCGGTGCAACTTGGGCACAACTATGGATCTCATGTGTTTCTTCTCGGCAACTCGTAGGAGGTGTATAGTGGTGCCTATAGTGCCTTTTTAGCGTTTTTGGATAGTTTGCCTTTGATAAACTCTTGAGGATTTTTTTTCAATATCTTGTATTGTTTGTCGATAATCCTACACCTACGAAAAGGTCCTACATAAGTTTAATTACCCTTCCATAAATCCCCACCCCTTCCGAATTCAACCAAGGTGGACCGCACCCACTATTCCTGAACCAATAATTACCTCCACATCATCTTTTACGTAAAATCCTCACATAAACTTTCATAGGTCATTAATCATTGTTTGCCGTGTGACTATATTAATATAAAGTGAGGTGAAAGTCTATTTCGAGAGATAGATGCAAAAACCAAATGTTTATATTCGTCATGAGAAAATAGCTCCATACTGTAAAGTGAATACCCCACAGGACCCTTGCTTGAGCATTGGTCAGCACTATATTTCCTGTTTCCGTAAACAAATGTCATGTAGTGACTAGTGAGACATGACCAGTTGGCTCTCCAGGTGTGTTGTTTCTTTATTTACTCCCGCTACGGTGCTGGGCAAGTAGTAGTTTTTTTTCGAAGCCAAAGATTGCCAATTCAGGCTACATATGTCCTTGGAAGATGTGAATACTCCCTCCAGATGGGAATATAAGTCAGGCATGAGTTCTTAGGTCCTGAATTTGACTAGAGAAACATGTGTTGTGTGTAATAAAAGTTATATAATGAATTTTCTAGACATATACTTTTTGCGGCATATTGTACATGTTTGGGAAAAATTTATTTTCGCCACTCTATCTTTTGCCCACTTTGCTTATGCCACTCTAACATTTAACATATCATTTTTTTTCACTCTTAGCTTTTGACAATACATAACAAATGACATTCCATGGCAAAAGTAATAATTTTTCATTTCACTTTTGCCGCTCTTAGCTTTCGACAATGTATCACAATTGCCACTCTGAAAATTTTGCATTTTCACGAAATGACAATTGTGATGTATTGTCAAAAGCTAAGAATGGCAAAATTGAAATGTCAAATTCTAGAGTGGCATAAGAAAAATGGCAAAAACTAGAGTGGCAAAAATAAAGTGTTTTCATGTTTCACTAGTTAAATCGACGACCTAAATTCTAGTGTCTGACCTATATTCCCATCCAAAGGGCAGGGCCGGCCCTGGGGTATGGCCAGAGGGGCGACGGCCCAGGGCCCAGGCCGGAGGGGGGCCCATGATGTAATACACATATAAGTATAGCCCAGCACAAAATAGGCAATGGAAAAAATCAAGACAGGAAAAAAACAAGATGGGCTAGGCCCATCAGATAGCTAGGAACGCAACTCACGGATGCACTTACGTGTGAAACAAATCAATCGAAACTCAGAAGATCTGGCTTTTGATTCTCGAAAAAAAAGATATGGATTTTCCTTTTCGTGGCTCGTCGGTTCGTCTTAGTTGTCCCATCGGCCCGTGGCTCCATCGCTCCTCGCTCGGCGCCTCGGCCGCTCCCGCTCGTTGTCGTTACTTGCCGCTGCGAGCAGCAGTCCGGCAACCCGGCCTTCCGGCAGTATGTATGCCAGCGTAGGACAGTATGTATCTTGTATCCATGTTTCTGATCCATTCATCCATCTGCCCTAATTTTATTCAACTATCCATCGATGATTCATCCCACGAAGTTTTAATTTTTTTATGTATAATTTTCCAATTCAATCTTTCACGGTATGTATTCTATCATCCTAATTTTTGTCATTTTGTGTACATATCTAGGGTTCCGATCATCCGATCTATAAATTTCTAATTCTTTGTATACTCTTTGCTTCATAATTTTTTGACATTAGCCAACAATCATCAGATCTATACTTTTTTTCATTTTGTGTGTATGTCTAGTTTTCTTTTGCAATCTTTTTAGTATTTCTATCGGAATATGGCATTGTGCAATAATTATTTGTAGTCAAATTCTAAACTAAAGATGTGTGATTGAAAGTTTACTTTTAATATTATGCAAATGAAGTTATATATATACTTGTTTATGTATCACGCATACACATAGTATATATACGGTCTTACGACTTAGGGGCCCATATTGTCGAGTTTGCCTAGGGCCTCCGGAAACATAGGGCTGACCCTGCCAAAGGGAGTATTATTAATGTTGTTTGGTCACACTTGGTTATAATCAAATGCCTCTACAGATCTAAATGGTTTGGATTTTTCTCTTAGAAAATATGATTGGATTGTTTGTTGCTTCAAGTGAAGTGATGGATAGGTGGGACTTAATATAGGATGGACCAAAAAACTGGCCATTACACACTGTATTGCAAGCCAACAGCTCAGGCTGGTAAAAAATTCTGACAAAAATGTTCGGAATATCCGAGCAGTTCAAGAAGAATGCGCAAAGTGTTCTGAAGGTTCTGTAGAGCAAGTGCAATGGAGCTCTGATTTACTAAGGTTTTGCAACGAGTATTTCTAGATGTGGTTTAGAGGATCTAAAGGGAAAAGGTTTGTAGGTTTCGAATAGTGTAAATGCAAAGGGATAGTGGGCAAAAAGGAGGACCTTTTGAGGGTTTGAAGTTTGATATTTAAGCATGTGCAATAAGAAACTCAACTTAGCAACCTAGATATCCTTTTGATAGTATTTGTACAACTATGGATTCAATGTGATCTTGAATCACTAAAATAAAAATCTAAGTCCATAGCTTGGCCAGCACTTGTCATTGAAGAATCGAGGAGGGGGTGTCATCATTCCCTTGTTTCATATTTTGGAACTTAATTTAAACTACACTTGATAATTTTTAGTGCCTTTTCTGATATGTTGACACTAATTACCAAAATCCACCTAGGGGATTAAGATGCACTATGAGTTTTTCAGGCACTACAAGCAACTGCAGCCCCATCTGTAGAAAATGTTTTTGTGGTCACCACCAATAGGCACTTACAAAGATGATTGGCAATGGACGTGATCCTCACTTATGGTCGGTAACCTTGGGATCGTAAGTGGGGTGGGCCGCTACTATAGGGTGGGCCGCCCCTCGGTGGAGGGAGCTTCTCCTCTGACATACCCACAGAGATGGGAGGCTCTCCTGTCAATAGAGGGGGGATTTTTTCCATCAGTAGTGGCCCATACTATAGTTGTTAAAATGAATAACCTGAGAGCCTGGCAAGTCTTTATACCAGAGGATGTTGTATGTATTTTGGTTATTCTCTTATAGAAACAACGGAGTTCACCTAATGGAAAATAGAAGTACATGTTTTCACTACACTTCAATTACTACCAATCACTAAGTAAGGAAGAAGAAGAGACGCATACAAAGTGAACTATTCTATGAAAAAATAGATAAATGGGGTGAAGCTAGTGCAAGGGAGCTAGAGAACCCTGTTATAGCTTGGACGAGCATGTTGACTTGCATTGTGATGTGCCTCATGTGGTGTACTTTACCAATGTGACCATGTTGCGCCTCACCACATCCACTATCATGTTGAAACGTAACCCATTAACCACTTCAATCATCTTCTGCAGAACATAGTTGGCATATTGTTGGATCATCATACCCTGCAAGATCATGCAACCACACAAGATTAGTCATGTACATCTCTCTAGGCATGCCGAGTTAAGATTTTTAAGAAGTATAGACCAGGAGATGATCAACGGTTCACTAGTAGAAAATAGCGCATCAGTCCCAGTTCCAGAGGGCATTTAGTCCCGGTTCTGCAACCGGGACAAAATGATCGGGACTAATTCACATCACTTGTAGCCTCGGTTGGCTTACGAACCGGGACTAAAGGAGCTCCACGTGGCCGCTGTGGGGCGCCCAGGCAGGAGGACCTTTAGTCCCGGTTGATAACACTGACCGGGACTAAAAGGCAGCCATGCGTCAGCAGCTGCCAGGCGCTGGGTTTTTTTTAAAGAAGGGGTTTAGGGGTTTTCATATTGTGTTTCCCCCTTTTATTTTTGTGTTTACCCTTCAATTATTTTACATTTAGGGTTTCATTTTTATTTAATGTTTTCCATTCAACTCGACGCTAGCTACTACATGTAGCAATGAAGGAACCATTACACAAGATCGTCATGAACATATATAGAGAGAAGTGACATCTCTTTCTCCGTGCTTGGTCGAACAACAAGTTTTCGTATATCTATCTGACGCTACGACATGTATACAATATAACATCCCTTACAATCCCTAACATCATCTACTACCAAAATCCCATTGCATTTCCATATGGTATTCTCCCCTTTTAGGTAAGACATGGTCAAGAAAGAATCCTGCCAATTCCTCTTGAATTGCTTGTATGCGATCATGTGGTAGGAGTTGATCCCGCATCTGCCAGGTCTAATTTAAAGAAGGAGGTCAATATATATGAATGAAACTAAACCCAATTGATGGTAATAAAATAAAATTGTGAATATTGTTTACGTACTTCTAATTGTTGTCAGATAAGCCCCGCTCAGAGGTCGAGTGGCGAATGAACTTGCAAATATAGTATCCACATAAATTAGTTCTGGGTACCTGCCATAAGCACTTTACGAGAATAGAGTTCAATCAAACTGATAATCAGGCATAATAATGGTATTGATGAAACTAGAATCAATGAGAGATGCACGGAACTAGCTAGTACTACTTCTTTGGGGTGTGTAAATCGCAGCTCCTTCAGACCCGGAACCATTCCGGTGAACTTTTTCCAAACCCTTCCCGACAAAGAAAATGATTACTTGATATCGGGAAATGAACAAAAGTTGCCGATATGGTGTGATAATGATTGAACTTACTTCTAGAGCATCTCACTCATGTCCACATACTCCTTTTTCTCTTTACGTCTCGAGTCTAAGACAGTTACTACTCCCTCGTCAAGCTTAATGGATAGGAGAATAAAGTGGAAGCTGTGCAAGCATAACTCATGAATTACACTTAACCTCGAGTAAGCGAAACCGAATATGTACAAGACAGTAGCACTCACTTGAAGTTGTAAGGAAATAGTATTTCCATTTTGTTTTGATGTCGGAGGAACGCTTTTAACAAGTTTTCCTCAGTATCTACTGCCCATTCATTTACGGTATTTGGGTTAGTGTGTTCGGGAACGCAGTATTTCAACAATAATTCCTATGATCACGCAAGATCTATCTAGGAGATGCATAGCAACGAGAGGGGATAGTGTGTCCACATACCCTCGTAGACCAAAAGCGAAAGCGTTTAGTAATGCGGTTGATGTAGTCAAACGTCTTCGCGATTCAACCGATCCTAGCAGCGAACGTACGGCACCTCCGTGTTCAGCACACGTTCAGCTCGGTGACGTCCCTCGAGCTCTTGATCCAGTTGACGACGAGGGAGAGTTTCGTGAGCACGACGGCGTGTTGATGGTGATGGTGAAGTTGTCGGCGCAGAGCTTCGCCAAAGCACTACAACGATATGACCGAGGTGTGTAACTATGGAGGGGGGCACCCCACATGGCTAAGAGAAGACTTGGTGTGCCTTTGGGGTGCCCCCCTCCCACGTATATAAAGAAGGGGGGAAGAGGAGGCCGGCCCAAGAGGGGTGCGCCATAGGGGGGAGTCCTACTTGGACTCACGGTCCAAGTAGGATTCGCCCCCCTTCCTATTCCAACTAGGACAAGGATGGAAGGAGGAAGAGGAGAGAAGGAAGGAGGGGGGGCGCCGCCCCACCCCTTGTCCAATTCGGATTGGCAAGGGGGGCGCGCGCCACCTCCTAGCTGGCCCTCTCTCTTCTCCACTAAGGCCCATGGTGGCCCATTAACCTCCGGGGGGGGGGGGGGGGTTCCAGTAACCCCCGGTACTCTGAAACTCATCCAAAACGACCCGAACCATTCCAGTGTCCAAATGTAACCTTCCAATATATGAATCTTTACCTCTCGGCCATTTCGAGACTCCTCATCATGTCCGTGATCTCATCCAGGATTCCAAACAAACTTCGGTCATCAAATCACATAACTCATAATACAAATTGTCATTGAACGTTAAGCGTGCGGACCCTACGGGTTCGAGAACTATGTAGACATGACCGAGACACATCTCCGGTCAATAACCAATAGCGGAACCTAGATTCTCATACTGGCTCCAACATATTCTACGAAGATCTTTATCGGTCAAACCGCATAACATATGTTGTTCCCTTTGTCATCGGTATGTTACTTGCCCGAGATTCGATCGTCGGTATCATCATACCTAGTTCAATCTCGTTACCGGCAAGTCTCTCTACTCATTCCGCAATGTAGCATCCCGCAACTAACTCATTAGTCACATTGCTTGCAAGGCTTATAGTGATGAGCATTACCGAGAGGGCCCAGAGATAACTCTCTGACACACGGAGTGACAAATCCTAATCTCGATCTATGCCAACTCAACAAACACCATCGGAGACACCTGTAGAGCATCTTTATAATCACCCAGTTACGTTGTGACGTTTGATAGCACACAAGGTGTTCCTCCAGTATTCAGGAGTTGCATAATCTCATAGTCAGAGGAACATGTCACTAGTGCAGAACCGGGCAATATCACCGGTTCGTAAGGCCCTTTAGTGCCGGTTTGGTAACCGGCGCTAAAATGTAGGCACTAAAGCCCCCCCCTTTAGTACCGGTTCAGCACGAACCCATGCTAAAGGGCAACCACGTGGCACGAGCCAGCTTCGGAGGCAGTGAGCCCTTTAGTACCGGTTGGTGTCACCAACCAGTATTAAAAGGTTGGGGGGGTTGGGTTTATGATTTCTTTTTCATTTAATTTTGTGTTTTCCATTTAATTCTTTTTCGTTTGCTGGTATTTTACGATACTACATATTGTACACGTTATGCATATATATAAATAAAATTTCTAGTAGAACCGATCATAATATATATATATATCATCGAATGTCTCACAACCACCATTAATTAATTCACACATATATACACACATGTATATATATATATATATATATATATATATATATATATACAATTTCTCCTAATTGGTGCCTCCGGAGCCAGTGGCATTAGCCTAGCTAATTGGTGCCTTCGGAGCACGATAACAATTGGAAGTGGTTCATGGGGGTGGTAGCGGGTAATAGTATTCTCCTTTGGGATCTATGACCTGGTCGAGCAAAAATCCCGCTATTTCCTCTTGAATTGCTTCTATGCGGTCCTCTGCTGGGAGCTTGTCCCGCACCTCTTTGAACTATTAAGAAGGAGATCAATATGCATGTGTATTAGTTGTGTGACTAGATATCGATAATGGTGTAAAAATTGTGAATAGTGTTCTGACAATCGATATCGTACCCACTCCTGTCTTTGAGATTTGCTCCTTTCGGACGCCATCATGCGAATGTTCTCGCAAACGTAGTATGCACATAGATCATTCCCCGACGCCTGCTTCAGGGCCTTTACGAGAATGGAATTTGATCAGATAATAATTAATCAAGCATGATAATTAAAGAGATGGCAGCTAGCTAGTACTACTTAATTACTTACCTTGGGTCGATACCATTTCAGATTTTGTTTCCATGGGCCTGGAGTGGCCCTGATGAACTTTGCCCAAGCCCTGCCCGCCGACAAAGAAAATGAATAAATGGGTTATTAAATAGTTGTTATCAGGAAATGACGAACTAATTAAATAGGCCGAGATATATTTAATAATGATTGAAATTACCTATTGACTATCCCCTTCACGATGGTGTAGTCACTTGCTTTCTTAAGTAGTAAGTCTAGTACTTCAACTGTTCCTTCATCAACTTTAATGATTAACAAGATCCAGTGAAATCTGCATGCACACACGTTTGCATGTATTAATTAAGCGGGCATATGTAAGCAAAAACATGTAGCTAGCTAGTAGGGAAAAACAGAATTTGTAGTACAAGACAGTGTGACTCACTGGAAGTTGTAAGGAAGTAGTATATCTTCATTGTATTTGAGGTCCTTGAAGAACTCTAGCATGCTTTCCTCTACACTTTTTTCGTGATATGGATCTATTTTCCATGTGTATTCATTAATGGTATTTGGGTCAACGAACCCAATGCCATAGCGTCCACCTTTTTTCATTTCATAAATCTTCATCCTGCATAATACCACAGAAAAGAATATAGTGAGGATAATTACAGGTAATGATTGGTCAAAATGATCACTACAGCTAGCTTGAGACTTAAATTATAGAAAGAAATCACTTACAGACAATAGCAACTGACGATAGATTTGTCGAGTGCATCTTGATTGTATAGCTGAAATAGTTCTGAATACTCAACGGTCACAACTTTCTCATGGTAGTAATGATCCTTCTTGGCATTCACCATGAGGGACTCTCGATTGGAAATCTTGGTAATGTCCATGTACCATTGATGCAATTCATACATTCTCGTTGGGAGCTTATTGACCTCGTCTGGCTCGACCAAAGGTTGGCCCCGGGCATATTTTCATTTTATTTCCTCCTCTCTAGTCGGAGACATGGGCTCGATATCGAGGAGTTGTCCAACAGTGATCCCGATCGTTTCAGCCTGCGCAATATGCTCCTCGGTTATTACCACATCGCACACCCCGGGAACGTTAACGGTTTGCCCACAATAATATTGGGTGCGCCTACTCTCATGTGTTATTGGCACAAAAAGCGGGGGGATTGATTGCGCCGCCTGTTCTCCCAGCTAGGGAACGGTTTTACCGCTCCTTTTGCTAGCTGATTTGCTCGAGCTTGAGCTCGCCTCTTTCTGTAGACGTGCTCGATTTAACTTCTTGATGTGGCGCTCATAGTCTGTGTCAACAGGCTTGGGAGCTGGTGCTCTAGCCATACGAATGAAGTGGTCAATCTTTTCCACAGGCACTTTCTCCCTTGGCGGCGGTGGCGGTTTCGGTGCAAAATGGGCTTCCACCTCGGCCTTCGATATGGCTACGTTTTCCTCCTCGGACTTGTTGTAAGGCCTCTGCGGAAGAGGCGCGAGGCTTGGACCATATTGAAATCGCTTGCCTCCGCCTGTACCTCCAGTACTACCTCGACTTGTACCGCTACGCACCATAGCTGAGGCGGCTCTCTTCTGTGATTGCTGAGGCGGCGAAGACGGTTGACGTGGCTGAGTTGGAGGAGGAGGAGTGGCCTGAAGCTGTGCCGGACTTGGAGGAGGAGTGGCCTAAAGCTGTGCCGGACTTGGAGGAGGAGTGGCCTGATGCTTTGCCGGACTTGGAGGAGGAGTGGCCTGAAGCTGTGTCGGACTTGGAGGAGGAGTGGCCTGACGCATTGGTGGACTTGGAGGAGCGGGAGTCTGCTGACTCGGTGGCGGACTTCGACGAGGAGTCAGATGACGCGGTGTTGGTGGCCTTCGAAAGATGATGCAATCCTTTCTCCATAGGATGATATGATGGTTGGCCTCTCCCAGTGTGTGCTCATCGTCACCTCTAGGAATGTCAAGCTCTAGCCCCGAATATTGGTCCACCACCTCATCAACCAAGACACGAGCATAGCCCACTGGAATCGGGTTGCAATGGAGGGTTGCCTCGGGGGGATTTGTAAAAGCAAGGGCGTCTGCCACCTTCATGGATATGTTCTTCATTTTGAAGTGTAGCTCGCAGTTAGTGTTCTCCATGATGTCATCCACTGGGTAGCTATCCAGCAATGCGTCGCCCGGGGCGGAACCCACGCTGCTTCTCGGCATGGATGGGACGGTGCTATCCAATGGTGGATCATCTGCTAGCTGCTGAGACCCCATTTGCTGGCTAAGTGAGTCGATCTGCTCTTGCTGCCGCTGGAATTTGACTGCCAAGTCCGCGTGCGCTGATTCTAGGCCTTGAAGGTGTTCATAGTCTAGCTTCCTCTGCTCCTCCTCCATCTTCCTCTTCTTCTCCTCCGCAATCTTCTTTCTCGCACGGGTTCTGTAGTCGGCGTTCCAGTCCGAAAACCCCTCATACCACGGCATAGCGCCCATGCCTCGTGTTCTTCCCGGGTGTTCAGGATTTCCCAGGGCACGCGTAAGCTCGTCGTTCTCTCTGTTGGGCTCGAACACCCCTGATCGAGCCTCTTCTATTGCAACAAGTAGCTTATCTTTGGCTCCGTCCAGACATGCCTTCTTCGAAACTTTGCCTGTCTTCGGGTCCAACACCCCCATGCGCATAGAACCAAGTCCTGCACCTGGGGGCTAGCTCAATGTTTCTGGAGTGACACCTGCATCCAGCATCTCTTTCTTAGAATTATCCCACTTAGGCATTCCCACCGCATAGCCACCTGGCCCCAGCTTATGGAACTTATCCTTTTTTGCGGCATTGGCCTTGGTTATTCTCGACCGTTCCTTAGATAATTCTGAATCCTTGAATTTCATGAAATCGTCCCAATGAGCACTTTGCTTCTCTAGTGTTCCCTCGAATAATGGAGTCTTCCTTCCTCCCTTGACGTACTTGGACCATTCACGAATCTTGTGGTTCTTGAATGCAACCGCCATCTTCCTAAGAGCAGCGTCCTTGACTTTCTCCACATCTGCATCTGTGAAATGATCTGGTAGGGTGAAATGTTCCATGAGCGTTTCCCAAAGCAGAAGTTTTTGTCTGTCGTCGACAAAAGTAACTCCTGGACGTGGCTTTGCTGGCTCTCTCCATTCTTGAAGGGAGATCGGGAGTTGGTCCTTCACAAGAACTCCGCACTGACGAATGAACTTGTCTGCAATCTTCTTAAGCGCTAATGGTTCGCCATTAGGTTTGATGGCCTCGATATTGTACTTTACGCCCTCCTTCAAATTTTTGTTCGGGCCTCGTTTCCTGTTGCATGAAGATTTGCTCGATCCGGATGGCTGAAGAAGAAAGATCGATTCGTTAATATATCTTCAAGTCATTTAAAACATGTGATGATCACCAGATGCCTGCTTATATAAATATATATACCTCGCCGGTCTTTGTTGTTTCAAGATCAACATTTTCTTCGTCATGTTCATAGTTCATGACTTCATCAATTCGGTCGTCGCGATCGAATATCATATCACCCTCCCCGGTGTTGTTTAGATATTCGGAGCCGTCATAATCTTCTTCATTCTGATCATCATCTGGCCTGCGAGGATTGCGTATGATATTGAACAGGGCCTCTTCTCCCTCTCTACCGGTATTGTCCGCCATAGGTTTTGTTTAACTAATCCAAAAGAAATATATTCAAATTACAATGCATGGATGCAATCAATTAATAAGGAAAAACTGAATCAATCATAGTACATAATAAGCATCATCGAATATAATCTCGAATACGTCGTCTCGAATAATAGATATAATCTCGAATACATCGTCTCGAATAATAGATATAATCTCGAATACATCGCCTCGAATAATAGATATAATATTGAATACATCACTAGCTAGCTAGCTAGCAAGCTAATAAAGATCGAATACTACAGAGTAATCTAGGCCACTCGCGGTTCCTGAGGTGCGGGCGGTGGACACCCAAAGAGAAGGAACCATCACAGGATCATAGCTCGGGTGATCTCCCAAAAGAACCTGCCAGGTATTGGAGAACCCGACATCCATAGCAACCATGTAGCGATGGACGTGCTCGTCCTCCTCCCTGACACGACGACGTACCACCTCCGGCGGGGCCGGCTCCCTCTGCACCGAAAGTGGCCCACGCGAACGCCACCAAAGGAGATGTCTATGGTTAGGAAACTTAACCATCTTTGATTAACGAGCTAGTCTAGAAGAGGCATACCAGGGACAAATAGTTTTGTCTATGTATTCACACATGTACTAAGTTTGCGGTTAATACAATTCTAGCATGAATAATAAATATTTATCATGATATAAGGAATTATAAAAAACAACTTTATTACTGCCTCTAGGGCATATTTCCTTCAGTCTCCCACTTGCACTAGAGTCAATAATCTAGATTACATAGTAATGATTCTAACACCCATGGAGTCTTGGTGCTGATCATGTTTTGCTCGTGAGAGAGGCTTAGTCAATGGGTCTGCAATATTCAGATCCGTATGTATCTTACAAATCTCTATGTCTCACTCCTTGACTTGATCGTGGATGGAATTGAAGCGTCTCTTGATGTGCTTGGTTCTCTTGTGAAATCTGGATTCCTTTGCCAAGGCAATTGCACCAGTATTGTCACAAAAGATTTTCCTTGGACCCGATGCACTAGGTATTACAACTAGATCGGATATGAACTCCTTCATCCAGACTCCTTCATTTGCTGCTTCCGAAGCAACTATGTGAAGGAAATATGCCCTAGAGGCAATAATAAAGTTATTATTTATTTCCTTATATCATGATAAATGTTTATTATTCATGCTAGAATTGTATTAGCCGGAAACATAATACATGTGTGAATACATAGACAAACAGAGTGTCACTAGTATGCCTCTACTAGACTAGCTCGTTAATCAAAGATGGTTATGTTTCCTAACCATGGACAAAGAGTTGTTATATGATTAACGATATCACATCATTAGGTGAATGATCTGATTGACATGACCCATTCCATTAGCTTAGCACCCGATCGTTTAGTATGTTGCTATTTTCATGACTTATACATGTTCCTATGACTATGAGATTATGCAACTCCCGTTTGCCGGAGGAACACTTTGTGTGCTACCAAACGTCACAACGTAACTGAGTGATTATAAAGGAGCTCTACAGGTGTCTCCAAAGGTACATGTTGGGTTGGCGTATTTCGAGATTAGGATTTGTCACTCCGATTGTCGGAGAGGTATCTCTGGGCCCTCTCGGTAATGCACATCACATAAGCCTTGCAAGCATTGCAACTAATGAGTTAGTTGTGAGATGATGTATTACGGAACGAGTAAAGAGACTTGCCGGTAACGAGATTGAACTAGGTATTAAGATATCGACGATCGAATCTCGGGCAAGTAACATACCGATGACAAAGGGAACAACGTATGTTGTTATGCGATCTGACCGATAAAGATCTTCGTAGAATATGTAGGAGCCAATATGAGCATCCAGGTTCCGCTATTGGTTATTGACTGGAGACGTGTCTCGGTCATGTCTACATTGTTCTCGAACCCGTAGGGTCCGCACGCTTAAGGTTTCGATGGCAGTTATATTATGAGTTTACAAGTTTTGATGTACCGAAGGAGTTCGGAGTCCCGGATGGGATCGGGAACATGACGAGGAGTCTTTAAATGGTCGAGACATAAAGATTGATATATTGGAAGCCTATATTTGGATATCGGAAGTGTTCCAAGTGAAATCGGGATTTTACCGGAGTACCGGGAGGTTACCGGAACCCCCCGGGAGGTATATGGGCCTTAGTGGGCCTTAGTGGAAGAGAGGAGAGGTGGCCAGGGCTGGGCCGTGCGCCCCTCCCCCCTAGTCCGAATAGGACAAGGAGAAGGGGGCGGCGCCCCCCTTCCTTCTCTCTCTCTCCTCTTTCCCCCCTCCCGAATCCTATTCCAACTAGGAAAGGGGGGGGGGAATCCTACTCCCGGAGGGAGTAGGACTCCTCTTGGCGCGCCCTCTCCTGGCTGGCCGCACCCCCCCTTTGATCCTTTATATACGGAGGTAGGGGGCACCCCTAGAGACACAAGTTGATCCACGTGATCATATTCTTAGCCGTGTGCGGTGCCCCCTTCCACCATAATCCTTGATAATATTGTAGCGGTGCTTAGGCAAAGCCCTGCGACGGTAGAACATCAAGATCATCACCACGCCGTCGTGCTGACGGAACCCTTCCTCGACACTTTGCTGGATCGGAGTCCGGGGATCGTCATCGAGCTGAACGTGTGCTAAAACTCGGAGCTGCCGTAGTTTCGGTGCTTGATCGGTCGGGCCGTGAAGACGTACGACTACATCAACCGCGTTGTGCTAACGCTTCCGCTGTCGGTCTACAAGGGTACGTAGATCACACTCTCCCCTCTCGTTGCTATGCATCACCATGATCTTGCGTGTGCGTAGGAATTTTTTTGAAATTACTACGTTCCCCAACAGTGGCATCAGAGCCTAGGTTTTATGTGTTGATGTTATTTGCACGAGTAGAACACAAGTGAGTTGTGGGTGATATAAGTCATACTACTTACCAGCATGTCATACTTTGGTTCGGCGGTATTGTTGGACGAAGCAGCCCGGACCGACATTACGCGTATGCTTACGCGAGACCGGTTCTCCCGACGTGCTTTGCACAAAGGTGGCTAGCGGGTGACAGTTTCTCCAACTTTAGTTGAACCGAGTGTGGCTACGCCCGGTCCTTGCGAAGGTTAAAACAGCACCAACTTGACAAACTATCGTTGTGGTTTTGATGCGTAGGTAAGATTGGTTCTTGCTTAAGCCCGTAGCAGCCACGTAAAACTTGCAACAACAAAGTAGAGGACGTCTAACTTGTTTTTGCAGGGCATGTTGTGATGTGATATGGTCAAGACATGATGCTAAATTTTATTGTATGAGATGATCATGTTTTGTAACCGAGTTATCAGAAACTGGCAGGAACCATATGGTTGTCGCTTTATTGTATGCAATGCAATCGCGCTGTAATGCTTTACTTTATCACTAAGCGGTAGTGATAGTCGTGGAAGCATAAGATTGGCGAGACGACAACGATGCTACGATGGAGATCAAGGTGTCGCGCCGGTGATGATGGTGATCATGACGGTGCTTCGAAGATGGAGATCACAAGCACAAGATGATGATGGCCATATCATATCACTTATATTGATTGCATGTGATGTTTATCTTTTATGCATCTTATCTTGCTTTGATTGACGGTAGCATTATAAGATGATCTCTCACTAATTATCAAGAAGTGTTCTCCCTGAGTATGCACCGTTGTGAAAGTTCTTCGTGCTGAGACACCACGTGATGATCGGGTGTGATAAGCTCTACGTTCAAATACAACAGGTGCAAAACAGTTGCACACGCGGAATACTCAGGTTATACTTGACGAGCCAAGCATATACAGATATGGCCTCGGGACACGGAGACCGAAAGGTCGAGCGTGAATCATATAGTAGATATGATCAACATAGTGATGTTCACCAATGAAGCTACTCCATCTCACGTGATGATCGGACATGGTTTAGTTGATTTGGATCATGTAATCACTTAGAGGATTAGAGGGATGTCTATCTAAGTGGGAATTCTTAAGTAATATGATTAATTGAACTTAAATTTATCATGAACTTAGTCCTGGTAGTATTTTGCAAATTATGTTGTAGATCAATAGCTCGCGTTGTTGCTTCCCTGTGTTTATTTTGATATGTTCCTAGAGAAAATTGTGTTGAAAGATGTTAGTAGCAATGATGCGGATTGGATCCATGATCCGAGGTTTATCCTCATTGCTGCACAGAAGAATTATGTCCTTGATGCACCGCTAGGTGACAGACCTATTATAGGAGCAGATGCAGACATTATGAACGTTTGGCTAGCTCAATATGATGACTACTTGATAGTTTAGTGCACCATGCTTAATGGCTTAGAATCGGGACTTCAAAGACGTTTTGAACGTCATGGACCATATGAGATGTTCCAGGAGTTGAAGTTAATATTTCAAGCAAATACCCGAGTTGAGAGATATGAAGTCTATAACAAGTTCTATAGCTAAAAGATGGAGGAGAATCGCTCAACTAGTGAGCATGTGCTCAGATTGTCTGGGTACTACAATCTCTTGAATCAAGTGGGAGTTAATCTTCCAGATAAGATAGTGATTGACAGAATTCTCTAGTCACCATCACCAAGTTAGTAGAACTTCGTGATGAACTATAATATGCAAGGGATAACGGAAACGATTCCCAAGCTCTTCGTAATGCTGAAATTGACGAAGGTAGAAATCGAGAAAAACATCAAGTGTTGATGGTAGACAAGACCACTAGTTTCAAGAAAAGGGCAGAGGGAAGAAGGGGAACTTCAAGAAGAACAGCAAGCAAGTTGCTGCTCAAGTGAAGAAGCCCAAGTCTGGTCCTAAGCCTGAGACTAAGTGCTTCTACTGCAAAGGGACTGGTCACTGGAAGTGGAACTACCCCAAGTGATTGGCGGATAAGAAGGATGGCAAAGTGAACATAAGTATATTTGATATACATGTTATTGATGTGTACTTTACTAGTGTTTATAGCAACCCCTCAGTATTTCATACTAGTTCAGTTGCTAAGATTAGTAACTCGAAACGGGAGTTGCAGAATAAACAGAGACTAGTTAAGGGTGAAGTGACGATGTGTGTTGGAAGTGGTTCCAAGATTGATATGATCATCATCGCACACTCCCTATAATTTCGGGATTAGTGTTGAACCTAAATAAGTGTTATTTGGTGTTCTCGTTGAGCATGAATATGATTTGATCATGTTTATACGGTTATTCATTTAAGTAAGAGAATAAATTGTTGTTCTGTTTACATGAATAAAACCTTATATGGTTACACACCCAATGAAAATAGTTCGTTGGATCTCGATCGGAGTGATACACATAATCATAATATTGAAACCAAAAGATGCAAATTAATAATGATAGTGCAACTTATTTGTGCCGTTTAGGTCATATTGGTGTAAAGCGCATGAAGAAACTCCATGCTGATGGGCTTTTGGAATCACTTGATTATGAATCAATTGATGCTTGCGAACCATTCCTCATGGGCAAGATGACTAAGACTCTGTTCTTCGGAACAATGGAGCGAGCAACAGATTTGTTGGAAATCATACATACTGATGTATGTGGTCCGATGAATATTGAGGCTCGCGACAGGTATCATTATTTTCTGATCTTCACAGATGATTTGAGCAGATATGAGTATATCTACTTGATGAAACATAAGTCTGAAACATTTGAAAAGTTCAAATAATTCCAGGGTGAAGTGGAAAATCATCGTGACAAGAAAAAAAGTTTCTACGATCTGATCGCGGAGACAAATATTTGAGTTACGAGTTTGGTCTTCAATTAAAACATTGTGGAATAGTTTCACAAACTCATGCCACCTGGAACACCACAGCATAATGGTGTGTCCGATCGTCATAACCGTACTTTATTGGATATAGTGCAATCTATGATGTCTCTTACCAATCTACCACTATCGTTTTGGGGTTATGCATTAGAGACAGCTGCATTCACGTTAAAAAGGGCACCATCTAAATCCGTTGAGACGACATAATCTGAATTATGGTTTGGCAAGAAACCAAAGTTGTCGTTTCTTAAAGTTTTGGGTTGCGATGCTTATGTGAAAAAGTTTCATCCTGATAAGCTCAAACCCAAATCGGAGAAATATGTCTTCATAGGATACCCAAAGAAGACTATTGGGTACACCTTCTATCACAGATCCGAAGGCAAGACATTCGTTGCTAAGAATGGATCCTTTCTAGAGAAGGAGTTTCTCTCGAAAGAAGTGAGTGGGAGGAAAGGAGAAAACTTGATAAGGTAATTGTACCTTCTCCCTTATTGGAAAGTAGTTCATCACAGAAATCTGTTCTTGTGACTACTACACCAATTAGTGAGGAAGCTAATGATGATGATCATGTAACTTCAGATCAAGTTACTACCGAATCTCGTAGGTAAGCCAGAGTGAGATCCGCACCAGAGTGGTACGGTAATCCTGTTCTGGAAGTCATGTTACTAGACCATGACGAACTTGCGAACTATGAGGAAGCGATGATGAGCCCAGATTCCGCGAAATGGTTTGAGGCCATGAAATCTGAGATATGATCCATGTATGAGAACAAAGTATGGACTTTGATGGATTTGCCCGATGATCGGCAAGCCATAGAAAATAAATGGATCTTCAAGAGGAAGACGGACGCTGATAGTAGTGTTACTATCTACAAAGCTAGACTTGTCAAAAAGGTTTTTTTGACAAAGTTCAAGGTGTTGACTACGATGAAATTTTCTCACTCGTAGCGATGCTTAAGTCTGTCCAAATCATGTTAGCAATTGCCGCATTTTTATGAAATCTGGCAAATGGATAAACAAAACTGCATTCCTTAATGGATTTATTAAAGAAGAGTTGTATATGATACAACCAGAAGTTTTGTCAATCCTAAAGGTGCTAACAAAATGTGCAAGCTCCAGCGATCCATCTATGGATTGGTGCAAGCATCTCGGAGTTGGAATATGCACTTTGATGAGATGATCAAAGCATATAGTTTTATACAGACTTGCGGTGAAGCCTGTATTTACAAGAAAGTGAGTGGGAGCACTACAACATTTCTGATAAGTATATGTGAATGACATATTGTTGATCGGAAATAATGTAGAATTATTCTGCAAAGCATAAAGGAGTGTTTTTAAAGAAGTTTTTCAAAGAAAGACCTCGGTGAAGCTGCTTACATATTAAGCATCAAAATCTATAGAGATAGATCAAGACACTTGATAAGTTTTTTCAATGAGTACATACCTTGACAATATTTTGAAGTAGTTCAAAAATGGAACAGTCAAAGAAAGAGTTCTTGCCTGTGTTACAAGGTGTGAAATTGAGTAAGACTCGAAGCCCGACCACGGCAGAAGGATAGAGAGAAAATGAAAGTCATTCCCTATGCCTCAGCCATAGGTTCTATAAAGTATGCCATGATGTGTACCAGATCTATTGTATACCCTACACTGTGTTAAGCAAGGGAGTACAATAGTGATCTAAGAGTAGATCACTGGACATTGGTCAAAATTATCCTTAGTGGAATAAGGAAATATTTCTCGATTATGGAGGTGACAAAAGGTTCGTCGTAAAAAGTTACGTCGATGCAAGTTTTGACACAGATCTGGATGACTCTAAGTCTCGATCTAGATACATATTGAAAGTGGGAGCAATTAGCTAGAGTAGCTCCGTGCAGAGCATTGTAGACATAGAATTCGCAAAATACTTACGGATCTGTATGTGACAGACCCGTTGACTAAAATTATCTCACAAGCAAAACATGATCACACCTTAGTACTCTTTGGGTGTTAATCACATAAATGATGTGAACTAGATTATTGACTCTAGTAAACCCTTTGGGTATAGGTCACATGACGATGTGAACTATGGGTGTTAATCACATGGTGATGTGAACTCTTAGTGTTGAATCACATGGCGATGTGAACTAGATTATTGACTGTAGTGCAAGTGGGAGACTGAAGGAAATATGCCCTAGAGGCAATAATAAAGTTATTATTTATTTCCTTATATCATGATAAATTTTTATTATTCATGCCAGAATTGTATTAACCGGAAACATAATACATGTGTGAATACATAGACAAACAGAGTGTCACTAGTATGCCTCTACTAGACTAGCTCGTTAATCAAAGATGGTTATGTTTCCTAACCATGGACAAAGAGTTGTTATTTGATTAACGGGATCACATCATTAGTTGAATGATCTGATTGACATGACCCATTCCATTATCTTAGCACGCGATCGTTTAATATGTTGCTATTTTCATGACTTATACATGTTCCTATGACTATGAGATTATGCAACTCCTGTTTGCCGGAGGAACACTTTGTGTGCTACCAAATGTCACAACGTAACTGAGTGATTATAAAGGAGCTCTACAGGTGTCTCCAAAGGTACATGTTGGGTTGGCGTATTTCGAGATTAGGATTTGTCACTCCGATTGTCGGAGAGGTATCTCTGGGCCCTCTCGGTAATGCACATCACATAAGCCTTGCAAGCATTGCAACTAATGAGTTAGTTGTGAGATGATGTATTACGGAACAAGTAAAGAGACTTGCCGGTAACGATATTGAACTAGGTATTAAGATACCGACGATCGAATCTCGGGCAAGTAACATACCGATGACAAAGGGAACAACGTATGTTGTTATGCGGTCTGACCGATAAAGATCTTCGTAGAATATGTAGGAGCCAATATGAGCATCCAGGTTCCGCTATTGGTTATTGACTGGAGACGTGTCTCGGTCATGTCTACATTGTTCTCAAACCCGTAGGGTCCGCACGCTTAAGGTTTTGATGACAGTTATATTATGAGTTTATGAGTTTTGATGTACCGAAGGAGTTCGGAGTCCCGGATGGGATTGGGGACATGACGAGGAGTCTCGAAATGGTCGAGACATAAAGATTGATATATTGGAAGCCTATATTTGGATATCGGAAGTGTTCCGGGTGAAATCGGGATTTTACCGGAGTACCGGGAGGTTACTGGAACCCCCCGGGAGGTATATGGGCCTTAGTGGGCCTTAGTGGAAGAGAGGAGAGGTGGCCAGGGCTGGGCCGTGCGCCCCTCCCCCCTAGTCCGAATAGGACAAGGAGAAGGGGGTGGCGCCCCCCCTTCCTTCTCTCTCTCCTCTTTCCCCCCTCCCGAATCCTATTCCAACTAGGAAAGGGGGGGAATCCTACTCCCGGAGGGAGTAGGACTCCTCCTGGCGCGCCCTCTCCTGGCCGACCGCACCCCCCCTTTGATCCGTTATATACGGAGGCAGGGGGCACCCCTAGAGACACAAGTTGATCCACGTGATCATATTCTTAGCCGTGTGCGGTGGCCCCTTCCACCATAATCCTCGATAATATTGTAGCGGTGCTTAGGTGAAGCCCTGCGACGGTAGAACATCAAGATCGTCACCACGCCGTCGTGCTGACGGAACTCTTCCCTGACACTTTGTTGGATCGGAGTCCGGGGATCGTCATCGAGCTGAACGTGTGCTAAAACTCGGAGGTGCCGTAGTTTCGGTGCTTGATCGGTCGGGCCGTGAAGACGTACGACTACATCAACCGCATTGTGCTAACGCTTCCGCTGTCGGTCTACAAGGGTACGTAGATCACACTCTCCCCTCTCGTTGCTATGCATCACCATGATCTTGCGTGTGCGTAGGATTTTTTTTTTGAAATTACTATGTTCCCCAACACTATGTACTCCGCTTCACACATAGATCCCGCCACGACGCTCTGGTTGGAACTGCACCAACCGACAGCTCCACCATTCAATATAAATATGTATCTAGTTTGTGACTTAGAGTCATCCGGATTAGTGTCAAAGCTTTCATCGACATAACCATTTATGACTAGCTCTTTGTCACCTCCATAAACGAGAAACATATCCTTAGTCCTTTTCAGGTATTTCAGGATGTTCTTGAACGCTGTTCAGTGATCCATTCCTGGATTACTTTGGTACCTCCTTGCTAAACTAATAGCAAGGCATACATCAGGTCTGGTACACAGCACTGCATACATGATAGAACCTATGGCTGAGGCATAGGGAATGACTTTCATTTTCTCTCTATCTTCTGTAGTGGTTGGGCATTGAGTCTGACTCAACTTCACACCTTGTAACACAGGCAAGAACCCTTTCTTTGAGTGATCCATTTTGAACTTCTTCAAAACTTTATCAAGGTATGTGCTTTGTGAAAGTCCAATTAAGCGTCTTGGTCTATCTCTATAGATCTTGATGCCCAATATATAAGCAGCTTCACCGAGGTCTTTCATTGAAAAATTCTTATTCAAGTATCCTTTTATACTATCCAGAAATTCTGTATTATTTCCAATCAACAATATGTCATCCACATATAATATTAGAAATACAGGCTTCTCCAAAAGTCTGTATAAAACCATATGCTTTGATCACACTATCAAAGCGTATATTCCAACTCCAAGAGGCTTGCACCAGTCCATAAATGGATCGCTGGAGCTTGCACACTTTGTTATCACCTTTTGGATCGACAAAACCTTCTGGTTGCATCATATACAACTCTTCTTTAAGATATCCATTAAGGAATGTAGTTTTGACATCCATTTGCCAAATTTCATAATCATAAAATGCTGTAATTGCTAACATGATTCGGACTGACTTAAGCATCGCTATGGGTGCATCGTAGTCAACTCCTTGAACTTGTTGAAAACCTTTCACGACAAGTCGAGCTTTATAGACAGTAACGTTACCGTCAGCGTCAGTCTTCTTCTTGAAGATCCATTTATTCTCTATGGCTTGCCGATCATCGGGCATGTTAACCAAAGTCCACACTTTGTTTTCATACATGGATCCCATCTCAGATTTCATGGCCTCAAGCCATTTCGCGGAATCTGGGCTCATCATCGCTTCCTCATAGTTCATAGGTTCATCATGGTCAAGTAACATGACTTCTAGAACAGGATTACCGTACCACTCTGGTGCAGATCTTACTCTGGTTGACCTACGAGGTTCAGTAGTAACTTGATTCGAAGTTTCATGATCATCATCATTAGCTTCCTCACTAATTGGTGTAGGAATCACTGGAACTGATTTCTGTGATGAACTACTTTCCAATAAGGGAGCGGGTACAATTACCTCATCAAGTTCTACTTTCCTCCCACTCACTTCTTTCGAGAGAAACTCCTTCTCTAGAAAGGATCCATTCTTAGCAACGAATATCTTGCCTTCGGATCTGTGATAGAAGGTGTACCCAACAGTTCCCTTTGGGTATCCTATGAAGACACATTTCTCCGATTTGGGTTCGAGCTTATCAAGTTGAAACTTTTTCACATAAGCATCGCAGCCCCAAACTTTAAGAAACGACAACTTGGGTTTCTTGCCAAACCAAAGTTCATATGGTATCATCTCAACGGATTTAGATGGTGCCCTATTTAACGTGAATGCAGCCGTCTCTAAAGCATAACCCCAAAACGATAGCGGTAAATCACTAAGAGACATCATAGATCGCACCATATCTAATAAAGTGCGGTTACGATGTTCGGACACACCATTACGCTATGGTGTTCCAGGTGGCGTGAGTTGCGAAACTATTCCGCATTGTTTCAAATGAAGACCAAACTCATAACTCAAATATTCACCTCCATGATCAGATCGTAGAAACTTTATTTTCTTGTTACGATGATTTTCCACTTCACTCTAAAATTCTTTGAACTTTTCAAATGTTTCAGACTTATGTTTCATTAAGTAGATATACCCATATCTGCTCAAATCATCTATGAAGGTCAGAAAATAATGATACCCTCCGCGAGCCTCAACACTCATTGGACCACATACATCAGTATGTATTGTTTCCAATAAGATAGTTGCTCGCTCCATTGTTCGAGAGAACGGAGTCTTAGTCATCTTGCCCATGAGGCATGGTTCGCAAGCATCAAGTGATTCCAAAAGCCCATCAGCATGGAGTTTCTTCATGCGCTTTACACCAATATGACCTAAACGGCAGTGCCACAAATAAGTTGCACTATCATTGTTAAAGTTATATCTTTTGGCTTCAATATTATGAATATGTGTATCACTACTATCGAGATTCAACAAAAATAGACCACTCATCAAGGGTGCATGACCATAAAAGATATTACTCATATAAATAGAACAACCATTATTCTCTGATTTAAATGAATAACCGTCTCGAATCAAACAAGATCCAGATATAATGTTCATGCTTAACGATGGCACCAAATAACAATTATTCGGCGGTAGAAGGGAAGTCAAAATAGTTTAAGTTAAAGTCCAAGTTGGACTCCACATGTAACCTTCCCCTTCAACATATATAAGGAGGGGCAGGGCTCCTCAAAGGGAGACAAGCAAGAAACAATCTCTAGGGCTAGACACAACTAGAGGAGAGCCGGTTTACGGCGACTCCCTCGTGATGATAATGAGATCTAGCCTCAAACAACATGTAGGGTTGTTACCGGATGATGTTTCCCGGGGCCCGAAGCTGTCTAAACCCTTGTCTTGTGTTACGTCTCTCGATTCCGCTCAACCCCTCTCAAGCTACCACATAGATGCATTGGCCTCGCGACTAAGTCCTCACACTAAGGACATCTGACGTGTTAATCCCACGACAGTTGGCGCCCACCGTGGGGCGCGCGCACGGTGGTATTGAGTTCTTGAAGGGATCTCTCCCAGGGATCAAGGAGCTTGTAATCATCCGGTGTAGAAGAGTCATCATATACAAGTTTAAATTTAAGAGGTTAGGGTTTCGTACGTGCAGTCGCACACGACCCGGAAGGCAGATATGTTTTCTTTCTGGTGCGCCGCCGTCAAAGTCATTTCATTGGTTTTCGGCGATCTACCAATAGCAAGCTGCGTCGAAACGGACAAGAAATTTACATCGCAGGTGTTCTGTCCAAAGTCAAGTGGTGCTAGCCGCTTCACGCCTCCATGCATATTCGATTGATGGATCAAGTCCCGAAGAAAACAATGGTGCTGCTACTAGTACTTGCATGGTTTAAAAAAAAGAAAATCATCAATCACGATCCGAAAGAGGATATAACCACGACCTGGAGGTGGATACAGCGTTGACCCGGCCTCGTTGCGCTGCTGACCCTGGCCGGTACTGCTTCTAAACCGCCGCGCTGCCGTGAGTGTACCACGATCTAAACCGTCGCGCTGCCATGGGTGCACCGCGATCCAAACCGCCGCGTTGACCTCTCGCCCCGCCCTCGGTTCTGCTTCTGACTGCCGCAAATTGCGGCGGCTTCGGAGTGCCTTGGCCTTGCTTGACGACCTCAATTGCGGCTCCGCTTTGATGCTGCTGTACTGCTACTCCGCGTCAGGCCCAGCGAGCAGCGCCCCCGATTTGCCATGGTTCGCTTCAAGCTGGACTCACCTCACCTTGCGGGCCCTCTTCTGCGCAGGCCTTGCTGAACCGGCCACGGTTGTGGCTCTCTAACCCGCCTTCTGCACTGTGCCTTGAGTCGCCAAGGACGCCGTGAGTCGTCATCACGTGTTGCTGCTCTGTTGTAGCCTGCTGCTGTTCTGCCGCGGCGCCGGCTTGCTCTGCACCGGCTGCTCCCGCATTGTTATGTTGTTTTCGCCCATTCCACAAACCGCCAGGGCATCGACGCCCAAACCGCCGCGGCCCTCTGCGCCGCGCCTCCACTCAGGCGACCCGGCTCCCGAGCCCCATGAGCCGGCCCTGCTCGTCTCGCTGCCAGTGAACCGGCGCCGGGCCATCCTGGATGTGTCCCCAAACCGCCAGACACACCCCCGCCTTCCGAGCCGCCGGAGACAGCTACCCGCTGGCTCTTGCCGCCGCTCCATCGCTGCGAGCCGCCACGACCAAACAAGTCACCGCTGCTGGACTCCGCCTCCGCCATTGCCTGCCTGACCCGCCAGGTTTCCACCAGGTCACCTTCGCCGCTGAACTAGATCGCCGCATCAACTGTCGACCCGGACGAGGACTGGGACGGGGGTCGGATCCGGATTACGTTGTCATCGCCCCGTTCCGAGACGCCCTGCAACCCTGCCGACCTCACCATGGCTCACCTCTTCTGTAACCCGCATCGCTGCTTCAACTGTCGCTGACGCATCCATAGCCATCGCTGTGCCACAACCTCACCACACCTCTAGTCTATTCTGCGACCTTCGCCGGAGCAGGTCTTGAGGCCCCTGCCACCTCGTCGTTGTGGCCGCTTCACCGGCAACGCCTAAACCGTATCACTGTCACTTCGTCTGCCCCGAGTCGGTCTCGAACCACCGTGCTGTTGAGCCGCCCGGCCTTGTCCTCTTCCTTTGTCACAAGCCGCGGTGGCCTCGGGCCCGACCTCGTGTCTCCTGCCGCCATCTCGGCCTCGGACCAATTCGGTCGCGCCCCTCAACAAGTCACCATAACCGCACACCGTTCTGAGCCACGAGCCGCATCCTGCGTTGAACCGGCCATGGCCGCGCGCCATTCCACCCGACGCCCTTCAAACCGCCTTCAATCACCGCTGCGCCCTGACCCGCACCGCAGAGCCTTGAGGCCGTCTCCGTCGAGGCTTCAAGCCGGACCCGCCGCCACGCGCCTCTGCGTCGCGCCTCTTCTCCGAGTCGCCGCCCCCTGCTCTGTTGAAGCGCCGCAGCCCGCCATGGATAAACCGCCATTTTCTGAGCCACCTTTGAATATCCCCCGCCGGGTCAACTCTTCTCTGGTTTCCTCTTTGCTCCCCTCCGAGCCGCCTCTGCCCTTCACCTCAACTACCGCATCTGAGCCACCACAGACGCTCGTGTCAAAACTGCAGTCGGGGAGAGCCGCTGGCTGCCTGGCTGCCCTTCACCTGTGGCCGGCTCCCTCGCAGCCCTGCCCGACGCCCTTCTGGCCGCGGCTCGCCTCGCGCCTCCGCTTCCTGGCCAAGGCCTCGCGCCATGGTTGCGCAGAGCTGCTGCCTCTGCTCCCGCTTCTACCGGATCCCGCGCGTGCTCGTGTGGCCTGCGTGCCTTGCTTTCGAGTTGGCTGATGGATGCAGTTGGAATAAAAACAGAACAAAGAGTGCTTCAGTCAGGCGCATGCACAGAAGACAGGAAAGGCAAAACAACTTTACCACATTGTTTATTAGCACATGTATCAAGGCTTGACAAACACTAGGCCTAATGGATGGCCATACGTGGAGTCCGTGGAGCCGGGCATTGTCTGGATGTTCTAAACTCCAATTTGATACTCAGAGATACTAGCGGTTCAAGTACAATTCGGACCAGTTGGAAAACCAACGACGACCAACATGACTGGCTCGACATCCCAGGAAAAGATCATGTTCTATCCATCTTATTTATTTATTTTTCAATATGCTTTAAAGTTCCTTCGGGAACAATTGTCCTCCCTTTAATATGTTTGTTCCATGATCGGGATAGAGACAATAAGATCATCTGTCATCCAAATACATCAGGACAATTATTCATCACTGAAGCGGAGTTATATCACGGGTATGGAGTGCATAGCATTGTCATTTTTGCATTACATCTATCCGTGCTGCCGTGCTCAACGGAAGTGCTTACGCTATCGCCCTTGCGGTCTGGTCTACATCAACATACCGGGCCGCACCTGTCTACACGAGCTGTTATTGAGTATGAGCAAGTCACAGCTTGGGTAGCCCGGTTTTCTTTCAACAAAATGAAGGAAAATTATCATATACTATCAACCGCCGTCTGCACTGGATGGCTCAATGGACATGCACACAAGTTGCTGCCACTACAGTTTGGTTAAACTTCAAAACAGCCAGTTGGAAGGAACCATTGGCCGAGTTGCTGACACGGTTCATATGGGATCATTTATAACCCGCCGCAGTCACCTCAACCTTCTGTGGATTTACATCACGTTATTAACACCGATGATATATAACTTCTGCTATGGTCAAGTACGGAGAATCTCAAGACAACTCCTTGAGTCATCTTAAGACTCGGGGGCTACGATGATATGACGCAGCAAGTTTTGCCAGTTTCAGCAAATTCAAGTGCCCCAGAATGTTGAAGGGAAACCCGATCCCAGAGGCTACGGTTATATTGGTGCAAATTTAAAGGCCGTCAGAAAATTTCCGGCTTAAAAAGAAGGATTTCGGTTTGAAATCCGGTTCAAGGGAAATTTATCTCCCAAGCTTTGAAGCTCTCAAATCCGGTTTAAGAATTTCCGGTTCAAAAAGGAATTAACTTCTCGCAAGTTCGAGTTTAAAGGCCGTCAGAAAATTTCTGGCTGAAAATGAGGATTTCGGTTTAAAATCCAGTTCAAGGGAAAGATGTCTCCCATAAACCTTTGAAGCTCTCAATATCCGGTTTAAAATCCCGGTTCAAGAAGAATTTATCTCTTGCAAAAAGTCAAAAGTTGCCGAAGAGGACCTGTTGCCATGATGTACGGTTCAAACATGGGTATCCCGCCTTATTGGCTTATCATATTATTGATTACATGGGGGCTTCAGATGACAAAGCGGAAGTCCTGTCCATTAATCCAGCTATCACGCCACAACGAAGCTCAGGAGCTTCACACCCAAGGGGCCAAAGAGAGTATTGTTGCTATGCACAACTCAAACATAGGCACCCATTGAGCACAACTCACAAATTTACTTGGGGGCTCTTTGTGTAAAATAGCAAAGAGCTTGAAAGGACCCTTGTAATTGGGTATCGACCCACGGCTTGGAAGCCTGGTGTATTCACCTAAAACCCCGAGTTAACCTGCCTTCATCAAGTAAGCCACTCATATCCATGTAATCCTGGCATGACCCGCAGAACGTTTGATAGTTACTCTCATTGAGACCCTGAACTTGTCAAAGTTAAAACGATGATTGGTTAGTTGGAGGCCCATCTTAAAAGGCTTTGTCAAATGGTTTAACTCAGCGGCCTGGCAGCCCATGAAAAGCCTCGAATTTGGGCCTGGCAGCCCTTGAAAAGCCTCGACTACACGGTTTTATTTGCCTTTGTCAAGATTTTTTCTTTTGATAAATTTATGTTGAACCGGTGTCTATTGACCCGGCATGACTATCAGTCATCAAATTAACCCGATGTTCGTTAACCCGGCTCGACTTTCAACTACAAGTTGTCAGTACATAATCACTTATAATCTAGTGTTTATTGACCCGGTCTGGCTTTGGACTATATGTCGCCAGTATATATTTGGATTGCGCCATTGGAATTATGCGCTCATAAATCATTGGGTATATTATTCAAATAGCCAACATGGCTGGATTTTAATTATGGTTATCAATAACCAGTATTATGATTAAGGTTTCCAAAGTCGCCGTTGCGCAATGGCTATCATATTATCAATAGATATGATTTATTATACAATTGAAGGAATAGTCCCGAGTTGCTGCAGGCTTACGACCCGGCACTTGGGGGCTACATTATTTCAGTTGAAATTACATCAAATACACAAGTCTCATGTCGCTGCAAGCATGCACCATGACACTTGGGGGCTAATGCAAAGTCATTTTTTGCTCACCTCATTGAAGACCCAACTCATCACATCATAATGAGCCGGCCCTTGGAGGCTACCAATTGCTCTTGTCAACAATTCAAGGTACACAAATTTTCATTTATCATTGAAGGGTCCACTGCTTAGTTGGTAAAGCACAAGGCTCTTAACCTTGTGGACGTGAATTCAAGCCCCATGATGGGGGTTACGTCATATGATGTTATTTTCATTGAAGAATATATCAAAGTCCCAGCTCAATATTATCTTACTGAGCCGACCCTTGGGGGCTACACGTTGATGATCAAAGTTTACAAAATTATATTTACAAAGTCCCTGCTCATTATTGCATAATGACCCGGCCCTTGGGGGCTACACTGGTTGAAGTTTTTATGAGAATAAGGCAATTTCAAGTCCCAGGTTGCTGCAAGCATGACAACCCGACACTTGGGGGCCACATATGTAGAATACTCAATTCTGACTAGTGATTGATGAACAACCTGGATTTCTTCAAGATTGTGATATTCATATTGAAGCAAGTCTTAAGCTGTTGCTATGCTACCTTCTTAAGACTTGGGGGCTACAAGTGATAGGCATATAAAAGGTATATTTTCAAGCTTCATGTTAACTACAATTATGACCTGGTGCCATCAATATTTGTAAACTGGCAATGATAAATAGGCAAGTTCAAGTCTTAAACCGGCACAGTTCTACATTCTCAAACCGGCAAGTTCTACATTCTTAAACCGGCTGAAGATCAAATGAGTATTTCAAAGGCCAATATTTTTGTTAAGCATTGGGAGCTGAAGTCAAAGGAGTTATTCTTCACAATATTTCACTATGACAAACCGATGTCGGCAAAATTGATTATGAAGCTGGTCTATTGACTCGGATTTTATAGAAGTAGGAAGTGACAAGGACTTAAGGATAATCAAGATCAGTTTAACATGGATAAATCCAAATTAAACTGGGGGCTAATGTCGGGGATATACCCCGCGGTATGACCCGGCTAGAGTTGTAAACCGGCTAGGACTTGGTAAACCGGCGGATGGTAAACCGGCGGAGAGTTAAGACAGAGAGTCAAGAAAGATGGCTAAGACAGACGGTAAACCGGCTGGAGTTAAACCGGAAGACAATGTTAAACCGGCAGATGTTAAGAAGCCCAGGAAGGGAAGTCAAAATAGTTTAAGTTAAAGTCGAGTTGGACTCCACATGTAACCCGCCCCTTCAACATATATAAGGAGGGGCAGGGCTCCTCAAAGGGGGACAAGCAAGAAACAATCTCTAGGGCTAGACACAACTAGAGGAGAGCCGGTTTACGGCGACTCCCTCGTGATGATAATGAGATCTAGCCTCAAACATCATGTAGGGTTGTTACCGGATGATGTTTCCCGGCGCCCGAAGCTGTCTAAACCCTTGTCTTGTGTTACGTCTCTCGATTCCGCTCAACCCCTCTCAAGCTACCACATAGATGCGTTAGCCTCGCGACTAAGTCCTCACACTAAGGACATCTGACGTGTTAATCCCACGACACGTGGTCTTCTTGACCATCACTTGATGCTCCTTCTTGATTTCTACCTCCGCAGCCTTTAGCATTGTGAAGAACTCGGGCATTGACTTAACCATCACACCCATATCACATGTCATCACAAAGACCTTGCAGCAGTGCCAGTGAGGGAGAACACAATCATGACACTATAATCAGGGATAATCCCAGTTAAGTAAACAGCACATGCAACCAAATACTGACTATATGGCCAATGACAGAACTATTCTGCTCCACCTTGCACCTATAGAACTTACCGGAGACACCATATCTCTCAATTTCAGAAGTTTCTCGAAATATTACTTCAACTAATGGAACAGCTCATATGCTACATGACGTTCAAAACGTCATTGAAGACCCGATGCTAAGCCGTAATCATGCCACACTGAAAATCGAGAGTCATCAGCTTTGCTCTGCCAGACGTTCACAACGTCCGGAGTTGCTCCTGCAGCGGGTCTTACACCTAGCGGTGCTTCCATGACGTAATTCTTCTGTGCAAAAATGAGGTTAATCCTCAAGTTATAGACCCAGTCTGTGTAGTTGCTACCATCATCTTTCAACTTAGCTTTCTCTAGGAACACATTAAAATTCAAGGGAGCGGTAGCACAGGCCATTGATCTACAACAAGATAGACATGCAAAATACTATCAGGTACTAAGTTCAAGATAAATTAAAGTTCAATTAATCAAATTACTTAAGAACTCCCACATAGATAGACATCCCTCTAGTCATCTAAATGATCATGTGATCCATATCAACTAAACCATGTCCGATCATCATGTGAGATGGAGTAGTTTTCAATGGTGAACATCACTATGTTGATCATATCTACTATATGATTCACGTTCGACCTTTCGGTCTTAGTGTTTCGAGGCCATATCTGCATATGCCAGACTCGTAAAGTTTAACTCGAGTATTCTGCACGTGCAAAACTGGCTTGCACCTATTGTATGTGAACGTATAGCTTATCACACCCGATCATCACGTGGTGTCTCGGCACGACGAGCTGTAGCAACATTTCATACTCAGGGAGAACACTTATACCTTGAAATTTAGTGAGGGATCATCTTATAATGCTACCGCCATACTAAGCAAAATAAGATGCATAAAGGACAAACATCACATGCAATCAAAATAAGTGATATGATATGGCCATCATCATCTTGTGCCTTCGATCTCGATCTCGAAAGCACCATCATGATCACCATCGTCACCGGCTTGACACCTTGATCTCCATCGTAGCATCGTTGTCGTCTCGCCAACTATTGCTTCTACTATTATCACTACCGCTTAGTGATAAAGTAAAGCAATTACATGGTGATTGCATTTCATACAATAAAGCGACAACCATAAGGCTCCTGCAAGTTGCCGATAACTTTTACAAAACATGATCATCTCATACAACAATTTATATCTCATCACGTCTTGACCATATCACATCACAACATGCCCTGCAAAAACAAGTTAGACGACCTCTACTTTGTTGTTGCAAGTTTTACGTGTCTGCTGATGAAGATATGTACCTAGGGTAGGGTCATAGGCCTGACCTAAACACCCTCCCCTAGGACACCATCTTAAAACCAGAAACATTCAAGGGATAGCGTCATCCACTCGACTACAAGTCGTTCCACTCAGAAGATTCAAAGTCACTCGACCACAGCAATTATCACTCGACGGCAGAAGACCTAAAGTCACTCTGCACGGCAACGGTCGGACGTTTACTACATAGACTTAATAGGCATTTATATCACTTAATTGCTAGCGTTACCAGTAACGCCTCCTTCTTAATGTACTTTAAACCCTTTGTAACATGGGCTGGCTGGGGTCCTGGCGCACTCTATATAAGCCACCCCCCTCCACTAGCACAAGGGTTCGCACCCCCTGTAAACACACACATACATAATCCAGTCGACCGCCTCCGGGCACCGAGACATAGGGCTATTACTTCCTCCGCGAAGGGCCTGAACTCGTAAAACTCGTGTGTACAACTTCGCCAGAGCTAGGATCTTGCCTCCTCATACCTACCCCCCATTCTACTGTCAGGCTTAGATCCACGACAGTTGGCGCCCACCGTGGGGCAGGTGTCTTAGCGACTTTCTGGTGGAGTTGCAATTTTTCCGATTCTCATCATCATGGTTTTCGCCGGCGGACTGGTTGAGGGCCGCGAGATCCGTCTCGGCGCGCTTGTATTCATCGCCGATGATTCCGCATGGCTCCTAGAAGCTCCACTCGACATCGACGCGCTCCTCGTCCGCGGGGCGACGCACTTTCGCGCGTGCGTCCGCGGCGTCCTCCTCCGGCAACCGTCGACTCAGTATCGGTCGGTCCCTATGGTGTCCTCATCCCCCGCCACTCGCCGACACAAGCGTTCCGGTCGGTCACGGCTCCAGCGGTGGGTGAGGCACGCGGTGGCCCGCCGGTCGGCGACCACACATGTCGCGGCAATCGAGCCCGACGAAACTCTCTACGGCATGTTCGACTGGCTCCGTCGAGACCGTATCCGAATGCGACAGCAGCGATCCCGCGGCAGAAGTCTTGATGGTCGACGGACCACCCAGTCCCCCTGGCTTCCCCCACAACGATGGTGGCGATGGTGGCGGCGATCCGTCGCGCGTCCACGAGGAGTACCGCCCTGAGATCCTTTCTTCGCAGCGGAGGGAAGAGCTTCGCCGCCGCAACATGGATGCACTTCACACTCCTATCGTCGGAGAAACCCCCGAGGCCCGGGCCTTGGAGGAAGCGCGCTTGGCCAACTTGGCTGAGCGCACTCGACTGGAGAACCTGCAGTATGCACTCGACGAGCATGCTCGGCAGCGGATCCTCGAATCCAGTCGACGGCAGCTTTTTACACCTCAAACTCAGGTATACCGCACTCCGATCCAAAATCTCACAACCGCAGCCCGAATAGCGGAGTCAATCCAGCCCTCCCAATTAGAGGCAGGCAGAGGTTGATGCAGATCTGGGCCTTGCTTCGAGCAGCTGGAGAGCAGAATACAGCAGTATCTCAGTCGCAGAATAGGATTCATAGCAGGTCTGTGGTGGCAGACACGATCCAGTCGGCTCACGGCCTAAGATCGCCTTCGCGGCGTGAAGGACGTGGGCACCGGCAGGATTAGTAGAGAAACCAGGAGCAGTATGATCATCGACTCGACCACGATGACCGTCGTCGAGTGCCCACGCCTCCTCCGAGGAGTGGGTCATACGTGCCTCGGCGGCAAGATGACAGGCGCCCCCACAGCAGCGAGCGAAGAGTACCAGTCGACCCGAGGGAGCCAGGCTTCGATGCGAGATCTATTCTCGTTCAAGGTCTGGTCGACAGGAACAGAGCGCATAGAGAAGGTCATGACAGAGATTATCCGACTGGCAGCAGAGTGCACGTCTCTGGT
The DNA here is from genome assembly GCF_003073215.2 of Triticum urartu. Classification (NCBI taxonomy): domain Eukaryota; kingdom Viridiplantae; phylum Streptophyta; class Magnoliopsida; order Poales; family Poaceae; genus Triticum; species Triticum urartu. The sequence continues at coordinate 660,625,530 of NC_053023.1, read as the reverse complement.
CCCGAGTGTTTCAGCAGAGCTATCAGGGCCGCAGTGATTCCTCCCAACTTCAGGCTGGCGACTGGAGTCAGCAAGTTCACCGGCGAGTCTAAGCCTGACACTTGGCTTGAAGATTACCGAGTGGCTATGCAAATTGGTTGTGGCAATGATGAAGTGGCAATGAAGCACCTCCCTCTCATGTTGTAAGGCTCAGCCAGGGCGTGGCTGAACCAGTTGGCGCCTGGTAGCATATACAGTTGGGAAGAACTCACCAAAATGTTTGTTAGAACTTTTGAGGGTACTTGCAAGCGACCAACAGGGTTGACAGAATTGCAGTGTTGTGTACAAAAACTGAATGAAACCTTGAGGGACTATATCCATAGATGGATCACGTTACACCATACGGTGGAGAATGTGCCAGATCACCAAGCAATCTGTTCCTTCAAGGAAGGCGTTAAGTATCGGGAGTTGAATCTGAAATTCGGTCGGACAGGAGATATGACTCTGACTCGGATGATGGAGATCACCACAAAATACGCTAACGGCGAAGAGGAAGACCGACTCCGGAGTGGCAAGCACAAAGCAGTCGCCCAAGACATTGGTGGAGGTACTTCCAATCGGAAACAGAAACGTAAGGCCGAGCCAGTTGCTCCTGGTGAAGCCTTAGTTGTGGCTCAAGGGAAGTTCAAGGGGAAGCCCAACGGGCCTTGGAATCCTAAGAAAGTGAAAGATCAAGACGGAAATGATGTGTTGGATTTGCCATGTCACATTCACACCAAGAAAGATGAAGTGGGTAATTTGATTTATCCCAAGCACACCACTCGGCAATGTCGACTCCTGATCCAGCAATTCCGAGAGAAACAACCCAAGGAGAAGGAAAAGGAGTCGGACAAGGATGAGGACAAGGAAGAGGATAATGACGGTTTTCCCAACGTCAACTCCACTCTGATGATTTTTGCTGATGTTGAGAGCAAAAGTCGATTGAAATTTATCAACAGGGAAGTGAACATGGTTGCTCCGGTAACACCAAGTTATTTGAAATGGTCCTAGGCTACCATCTCATTCGACCAGTCTGACCATCCAGCACGTATAGCCACCCCTGGGAGGCAAGCGTTGGTGGTCGACCCAGTTGTTGAAGGCACTCGACTGAGTAAAGTGCTGATGGATGGTGGTAGCAGCCTGAATATCCTTTATGCTGAAACCTTGAAGGGAATGGGAATTCCGATGTCCAAGATCAGAGAAAGTAATATGAGTTTACATGGTGTTATACCCGGCAAGAAGGCTGAGTCACTTGGCCAGATCACCCTTGATGTGGTTTTCGGTGATTCCAATAATTACCACAAAGAAAAGTTGACATTTGAAGTAGTGGGTTTCAAGAGTTCTTATCATGCCATTCTGGGTAGGCCTGCCTATGCACGTTTCATGGCTCGACCATGTTACATGTACCTCAAATTGAAAATGCCTGGTCCCAGAGGAGTGATCACTATCACTGGCAATCGACAGAAAGCGGAAGAGTGCTTCTAGAAGGGCTCAAAAATTGCTGATGCACAAATGGCGGCAGTCAAAATGCAAGAATACCAGAAAAATGAAGATCCGAGTGATTTGTTGCGCTGCAAGAAGCCTGCCACTGATTCCGCATTTCAGTCGTCCGGTGAAACCAAGCCGATTCATATTCACCCGACCGATCCTAGTGCTGCTCCTACTCATATTTCAATTTCACTCGATAGCAAATAGGAAGAAGCGCTCACCCAGTTCCTCTGTGAGAACTGGGACATCTTTGCATGGAAACCTTCTGACATGTCGGGTGTACCCAGGGGACTGGCTGAGCATCGTTTGCGAGTCGACCCGAAAGTGAAACCAGTCAAAGAACATCTTCGACGGTCCGTTGTATAGAAGAGAAAAGCAATTGGTGAGGAAGTGGCTCGACTCCTGGTAGCTGAGTTCATCCGTGAGATTTACTGCTCCGAGTGGCTCGCCAATGTTGTTATGGTCCCCAAGAAGGACGACTCACTTCACATGTGCATTGACTTCAAGCATATCAATCGGGCCTGCCCAAAAGATCATTTTCCTCTCCCTCGAATCGACCAAATTGTTGATTCGACTGCGGGGTGTGAGCGTTTGTCTTTTCTAGACACCTATTTCGGGTACCATCAAATCCGACTATATGGACCCGATGAGATAAAAACAACTTTGATCACTCCATTCGGGTGCTTTTGTTATTTCACCATGCCATTTGGTCTCAAGAATGCTGGGGCCACATTCATGAGGATGATTCAGAAGTGTCTACTCACTCAAATCAGCCAGAATGTGGAAGCATACATGGATGACACTGTGGTCAAGTCGCGTAAAGGTTCCGACCTGCTGACTGACCTTGCTGAAACCTTTGCCAACCTGAGAAGATATGATATCAATCTTAACCCATCAAAGTGTACTTTCGGAGTTCCTGGTGGAAATTTACTCGGCTTCCTCGTTTCCGAACGAGGGATCGACGCGAACCCAGAGAAAGTTGGGGCCATACTCCGGATGAAGTGCCCTGTGCGCGTGCATGATGTCCATAAGCTTACTGGTTGTTTGGCCGCCTTGAGTCGATTCATTTCTCTCCTCTGTGAAAAGGCATTGCCTCTTTACCGAATGATGAATAAATCTGACAAGTTCGAGTGGACTCCTGAAGCTGATGCAGCGTTTGCAGATCTCAAAGCACTTCTTTCCACCCAGCCGGTGCTCGCTGCCCCAATCAGCAAAGAGCCTTTACTGCTTTGCATTGCAGCCACTCGACAAGTTGTCAGTATAGTACTCACGGTCGAGCGGGAAGAAGAAGGAAAAGCCTATAAAGTTCAGCGCCCAGTATACTATGTTTCTAAAGTTTTATCTCCATCCAAGCAAAGTTATCCACATTATCAGAAGCTGGTTTATGGGATTTACATGACCACAAAGAAGGTTGCACATTATTTCTCTGATCACTCCATTACAGTCGTCAGCGACGCACCATTATCAGAAATTCTGAACAATAGAGATGCAACTGGTCGATTGGCAAAATGGGCGATTGAACTCCTTCCCTTAGATATCAAGTTTGAGGCAAAGAAATCTATCAAGTTCGAGGCAATAGCAGATTTCCTCGCCGAGTGGATCGAACAACAACTGCCGACTCAGATTCACTCGGACCACTGGACCATGTTCTTTGATGGATCTAAGATGCTGAATGGTTCTGGTGCTGGGGTGGTATTGGTATCCCCCCGAGGCGACAAGCTCCGCTATGTTCTCCAAATTCATTTCGATTCCTCCAACAACGAAGTTGAATATGAGGCACTTTTGTATGGTTTGTGTCGTGGGTTTGTCACGGCAGATGTCCTCGTGAAAGGACTTAGTCGTGGAGCCATCGCAACGGGTTAGCTTAAAGGGGTTAAACCGGACAAGGGGACACGGGAGTTTATACTAGTTCGGCCCCTTCGATGAAGGTAAAAGCCTACGTCTAGTTGTGATTGGTATTGCTAGGGTTTCGAAGGCCAGGGAGCGAATCCGCTTTGTCTGGCTCTCGAGTTGTTGTTGTCTGTCTCTAAACCACGGCCGGGTCGTCCCTTTATATACATAGGTTGACGCCCGCCGGGCTACAGAGTCCCGAAGCCGGATTATAAATGTTTCCGGTTCGGCCTCTCTCTTTCTATCTTACTATACAAGTTACATGACTAGGCCGGTTTACATTTACAGACTGTAACCCGCCTTTGGGCCCTCCGTAAAGCGCCAACATCTTTACATCTTCATAGACTTCTAATCTTCAAAGAGTCAACCCGGCTACATAAGGCCGGTTTACCTCCAGTAGTAATATCCCCAACATTAGGCCGCAGATTGGTTTGAACTTGTTCATGTCAATCTTCCACACTTTAGAAAAAATATTCTCTCTTATCTTCATTTTTGATCTTGTAAACCGCCGTGACGTCATACTTCAAAATTACGATAAACCACCGTGACATCATCCATCCGTTGATGTCGGAGATTTCCTTCATTTAATACATATCCAGTCATCAAGGCGACACCTTTATTAACTTATCCATTTTTTGGGCTCCTCGATTCCCGTACTTGCCATTTTATCACTTTGCCTTATAAATAGGACCGAGGGGTCATTTTCACCGTTTCCCCCCATGCCTCTTCGCGTCATCTTCCTCGCGCCGCTCAGCCTCTGGAGCTCCGCCGCCACCGTCGACCGTCGCCTCTGCTTCGACCTTGGCTGCTGCATCAGCCTGAACGCACCAGAATACTGCGGCGCCCTTCCGCTTCCTCACCAGCTTCGGTAAGTTCTCTGCTTTTTTCACCATAGATCTGTTCTAGGGTTTCGACATTCTTCACCGTTCTTCCGAAGTTCATCAGTGCTATTCTTCCCTATTCTTCCTTTAATAGATGGACACTTCATGGTTGATGCATCTCTTGCCGTAGCTTCCTACCATAGTCATCACAAATCCTTATGCGCAAAGAACTGATCTAGTCTGTCAAAAATTGCTTCAGTTCTGCACCCCTTCAAGATCCAATTATTTTTGCTTTTCTGTCTTAGCTTTAGATCCGAAAGTTTTATACATCACTGTGAGATCTGTTTCTATGTTCCTGCGAGATCTGTTTCTCCTCGCACCCATATAAGCGGTTTAGCATTGTATAAATAGTCTATGCCATTAGCCCTCTGATAAACCGGAAGAGCATGTTACCTTCACAATTATGCTCCGGTTTAACAGTGTTTGATCAACCCTGTGCTAGCATTACCTTTCTCTCTTATTATACTAGTCTCCGGGTTGTACCATTTATCATATGAGCACGTTTCTTACTCCCTTGTCTCTCGTGTATAATTATGCATAATCTATAAACCGGCCTTTCATTTTCAGTTTGTTCGCTTTGCAATGGCCAAACAATTCACTGCTAGCAACTAGGCTCGTTCCCGGGTTACTGAGGATCAATTGAATGAGATGGTTAGCATCGGCTATCTGCCTAGGAAAACTGAGATCAAATGGCGAGTCCCAGGAACAGAGAATCCTCCAACCCCAAGACAAGGTGAGGTAGTAATCTTTGTTGACCATATAGGCCGTGGTTTCAAACCGCCAGGGTCAAAATTTTATCGAGATGTACTTGCCAGCTTCCAACTGCATCCACAAGATATTGGTCCCAACTCAGTCTCCAACTTATGTAATTTCCAAGTCTTTTGTGAAGCCTATTTACAAGAAGAACCAACTGGAAAATTGTTCCGGGATTTCATTCACTTAAACCGGCGCACAGAGTTTGTGAATGGCCCGAACACAGAGCTTGGTGGTGTCTCGATTCAAAAGCAGAAAGAAGTGGAATTTCCTCATGCCAAACACCATAGCCACCCAAAGGAATGGAACCAGACATGGTTCTATTGCAGAGACACTTCGCCTGAGGATGAAAATCCCCTCCCCGGCTTCCGTGATCATAGATTATCCAATACTCACCCAATGCCACAACGCCTGAGCTCTTCAGAAAGGGAAAAATACGCTCCTCAAATCGCCAAGCTCCGGGCCTTTATGGCAAACGGTTTAACACACGTGGATTTTGTGCGCTGTTGGATATCCTGGAGTATCTTGCCGCTAAGCCGGCGTCCGGTTTAATGTGCGAATATACCGGTGAAGTTGACGATCCTCAATGCCACTGCAATATCCAATTATCTGAGGAAGAAGTTACCGAAGGTGTAAAGAAAATTTTGAATGAACCGGAACTGGTCTGTAGTCAAACCGGCCTGAGTCCCTTCTATACCAAGAACAAACCGCCTGCTGTAAGCATTACACTTCCTCTTCATCTCTAGTATCTTTAACTTATACAAGCTGTAACCCCTTCTTCTTTATATATATATAGGGTGATGACCCTTTCTGGAAACAGAAATCCATAGAGAAAGCGGCAAAGCCAACTGGAGACAAAGTGGTCAAACCAACCCGCCCAAAGACCAAAGCCGTAAAACGGACGTCAAAGCGGAAAATGGCTGACCGGATTAATATGGAACTTGATGATGATACTGATGACCCAGAAGTTGAGGTAGAACTTGACTCACTTGGATCTCTTTTTATGCATCTTGTTAACAATGATCTTCCTCAGGAGGAGGCAGAAGCTAGTCAGGCTGATGACGTAGAGGTAATTACCCTTTCCTCCGGTTCAGACTCCATGCCAACACAAAAAACTCGCCAAGCAATCCGGAAAGTAAGCTTTTCTCATCCTCTTGATCACTTGGATCCAACATTTATTTTGAAGACTCAACAACATGAAGCTCGCCGGACAACCCGGCACAGTGGCCAACAGGTCACCTCTACCGGTTTACCTGATACTCCGGTTCGGAAGCGCTGGTCTGAGGTCTCTCCTACTTCTGACCATTCTTACCCCAAGGAAGGTTATTTCAGACAGCCTCTTAATCCGTCCGATTCAAATTATCAGGTGACACCTCCTTCCTCTTCTGGTGAATCGACAGCAACTCAACTCCCCCCTTTGAAAACTGTGGCCGGGTGAGTTATGAAAAACCTTTCCTTTCAATGTGCCCTATATCTTTTGAACAAGATGTTAATCCTTTTTTATTCTATTTGTAGGGCCAAAGCTAGACCCAGCAAGAAAGCTCGGGTCACCAATCCACCAGAGGACCCTGTTGCTGAAGAAGAAGAACCAAGAGGTGAATCGGAGCAGACTGGTGAACCGGAAGGCCTTCATCCTGAAACAACTTTTGATGATCCGCCCCTTGACGGCCAATATACTGACAAACCAATAGATGTTGAACCTGCCGCCCCTGATACTGAACCAGCAGAACCAAACCGGGCTAATCCATCATCATCCACCAAAAATCCTGAAGGCCAAGGTGATGACGTTATTATTACTGGAACAGGCCACAGCTCTCCTGGTCATCCCGTCATTTTGGCTCAGCATAGTGCCAAAGAAGATCAAATTGCCAGGGATAAAGGTAAATGGAGCAGCGACTTATCAAACTATGCTCATCTTAACGCTGATGAACTTCATTCCGGCTTCCTGAACCGTCTGCACTCAAACCAGGATTATGAAGCCAGTTTGGTGAATTTGATGAAAGAACGATATGAGGTAAATGCTTCTCCTTTGTACATTGATTTATAGCTGAAATACTATTCCAAGTAGCCTCCAAGAGCCATTTTATGATTGTTAATCATAAACTGGGTCTTTGTAACACTTAAGCATCCCATCATTGATCCTTGCAAAGGCGTGTCCTCAATCATAGATAAGACTCATGTTTGAGGAAAAAATTAGATAACGTTCTGCAGCATAGCCCCCAAAGGCCGGTTTAACTTGGCAAGTTAATCCGATTTTTAATCCACACCGCCGGTTTAGAACAAACGTACATTAGCCCCCAAGTGTCAAGGATAATGCTTGCATTGTTCTGGAGACTTGTATAGAGGGTAGTATTTGAGAGCAAATAGGCATTAGCCCCCAAGTATGAAGTGGATAACTTGTTATATGCTTTATACTTAGTGCATAAATATGTTGTTCTGTTGAATATACCTTCAATGTTGCAGGCTGAACTGAGAAGCAAAGATGCCCAAAAATCTGACTTGCAAGAAAATGTGAAGTCTCAACAGGCTGAAGCTGCAAAAGCCAAAGAGGAGCTGACGCAGGCCCTGGTCGAAATGGAAAAATTGAAGGAATCCTTCAACCGAGATCGTGCTGAATGGGAAACCGAAAAAGCCGGTTTGACCAAAAGAGCTGTAGATGCCGAGGAAGCCCTGAAACCGGTGGTTGAAGAACTAGGCGGTTTGAAGCGCCAAATCAATGCTATGACCTCTGCTATCTTTGGTAAGTGTCTGCTTATGTATGTTGCACCAGTCAATGAATCTTAAAACTGACCAAAATATTGATAAAATCTTTGGCAGGAACTCGGATCACTCATCTTGGTGCAGATATGCGGATGAAGCTCAAAGCGGCATATACATTGGTTGAGTAGCTATACTCTGGATCTCAGCGAGCCATTAGTACAGCGGCTTATAACAAACCGGCGCCAACGTTGATTAAGGAGACCCTTGAGAAGCTGGGCATGTTATCGGTGCGTATTGGCGAGTTGAAAAAAGCCGCTGCGAGAGCAGGAGCATTAACCGCCCTTATTCGAGCCAAGGCCTGGATTCCAGACCTTGAAGCGGAGGATATCATTAAAGGATATCCAGGCGTTAAAGAAGACGGTTCAAACTTTGACAATGATGATCGTCGGTGGCTGACCAAACAGATGCGGCCAACGGCCAGCAAATTGGCCGAGGACACCGATTTGTCCCATTTTCAACCGTTTTATGATGCAGAAGGGAAAAGACAGCCGGCCGATATCCATGAAGTCGAAGAACTTGTGCCTCCGATTCGTAAGCACACTTATGCCCCTGATATTAACCCTTCTGATCTTATCCATGAGGAGGCAGTGTTCCAAGCTTTAACCGGAATCGACTGGTCAACGTTTGATTTCCAGTGGCTGGGGAGGGATGAAGAAGTGCCAACACCAACTAATCCACAACCGTCAAACCGTCGTGATGAAGAGTCCTGATCCGGTCACCGGTTTATATGGCTACTATGAAAAACAATGGCACTGTTTGAACCGCTTTGAAGCTTCATGTAATAGGATAGCTGAAACTTTGTTTATCTGCCATGCCATCGAGCATGTTTCATAATGCTTTGTGACAATCTGTGCCGTCCTTCAGGATATATTTTATGCATAGCCTATGATGACTTGCCTTCCTGGGTCCAAAAAACTTAAAAGTGTCTAGCGGTTTACCGCTAAACATGTCATAATATCCAAGAAGTATATAGTACTTTAGCTGAATAATCAAGTGTTTGTACAAAAAATAATGTACAGAACATACCTCATTGATTGACCAAACGTGTATACAACAAAGGTGTTTAACACCAACCCGACCCGTCTGGTAATTTCATCTTCATAATGCCGGTCTATCTATTAAACCGGACCGGTATAACTACCGGATTTTCTTTATAACACTGGTGATTTAGTCAAACCAGACCGGGTCAATGACCACTAGTTTATAATTGATCATGTACCAACAACTGGTGGTTGGAAAGCCAGCCGCGTCAAGGACGCCGGTTTATCAAAAAATACTTATGATTGTCAACAAACAAAATTCAAATAGGAAAATATGCGAGGCTTTTTATGAGCTGCTAGGCTCCAAATCGAGGCTTTTCATGGGCTGCCAGGCCTCTGAGTTAAACCATTTAACAAAGCCTTTTAAGATGGGCCTCCAATTAACCAATCATCATTTTAACTGTGACAAGTTCAGGGTCTGTAAAAGATTGACTTGTCAAACGTTCGATGGGTCATGCGAGGATAACCTGGATAGGAGTGGCTTACTTGATGAAGGCAGGTTAACCCGGGGTTTTAGGTGAATACACCAGGCTTTCAAGCCGTGGCTTGATAGCCAATTACGAGGGTCCTTTCAAACTCTTTGGTGCTTTGCAAAAAAGAGCCCCCAAGTAACTTTGTGAGTGATTCTCAGCGTGTGCCTATGTTTGAGTTTGTACTGTGTATAATACCCTCTTTGGCTCCACAAAATTTTCCTTGTGTGGCTGAAATGGCTATCAAGAGGTGTAGCTGTGGTTCAGACATGACCAAGCCCCCTAGTGATTTTCTGTATCTTTATGCAACTGCTAAAGCCGGTTTAACAAAGACTCCGCTTTGACCGTTAACTTGTAAAAGCACACATATGATACAAGAAAGAACAAATACCCCGCTTATAACGGAGGCTCCGGTTTATTATATGGTATATACACTGTCATAAATATGTACAGGTGAAGAGCCTATGGCTTCAAGTATAGTAAGGCCGAAGGAGAGCTATGTTCCATGGCCGCTTTGTCTCCTCCTTCGATTGACGTGAGTCTTCATGCTCTCGAACATCAATGAGGTAGTAGGATCCGTTGTGCAAATTTTTGCTGACCACAAAGGGTCCTTCCCAAGGGGGGGGGGATAACTTGTGCATATCAGTCTGATCCTGAATGAGCCGGAGCACCAAATCACCTTCTTGAAAGGTTCTAGTTTTAACCCGGCGGCTGTGATAACGTTGAAGATCTTGTTGATAAATCGCTGAACGTGCTGCTGCAAGATCCCGCTCTTCATCCAACAGGTCCAGAGAATCCTGACGTGCCTTCTCATTATCAGCTTCAACATAAGCTGGCACACGGGGCGAATCGTGACGGATGTCACTAGGAAGAACCGCCTCCGCTCCATAAACCATGAAGAAAGGCGTGTAACCCGTAGACCTATTGGGTGTGGTGTTGATGCTCCATAACACAGAAGGTAGCTCCTCGACCCAACAACCCGGCGTCCGCTTTAAGGGAACCATAAGCCTTGGTTTGATACCCCGTAGAATTTCTTGATTTGCCCTTTCCGCTTGACCATAAGATTGGGGGTGAGTCACTGATGCTAGATCAAGCCGGATGTGCTCACGTTGACAGAATTCTTCCATCTCCCCTTTTGACAAGTTAGTACCATTGTCCGTTATAATGCGATGTGGAAAGCCAAACCGGAATATCACCTTTTTGATGAATTGAACCGCCGTGGCTGCATCACACTTGCTGACTGGCTCTGACTCTACCCATTTAGTGAATTTATCAACTGCTACTAACAAATGGGTCTTCTTGTCCTTGGAGCGCTTGAAGGGTCCAACCATATCCAGCCCCCAAGTTCCAAACGGCCACGTTATTGGAATCATCCGCAACTCTTGAGCCGGAACATGCGCACGACGGGCAAACTTTTGACATCCATCACATCTTTTGACTAAATCCTCCGCATCAGCATGCGCCGTCAACCAGTAAAAACTGTGGCGAAAAGCTTTGGCAACCAACGACTTTGAACCGGCATGGTGACCGCAATCCCCTTCATGAATTTCTCACAAAATCTCACAACCTTCTTGAGGAGAAACGCATCGCTGAATTGCTCCTGAGACACTGTAACAATGTAACTCCCCGTTGAGTACGGTCATGGACTTGGACCGCCGGATTATATGTCGAGCCAACGTTTCCTCAGCCGGTAACTCGCCCCGTTTCATGTAATCCAGATATGGGATCGTCCAATCCGGTATGGCATGCAGAGCTGCCACCAATTGAGCCTCCGGATCAGGAATAGCCAAATCTTCTTCGGTTGGTATTTTGACTGACGGATTGTGCAATACGTCAAGAAAGACATTGGGCGGAACCGGTTTACGTTGGGAACCAAGACGACTTAAAGCGTCCGCCGCTTCATTCTTCCGCCGGTCTATATGGTCCACCTGATAACCTTTAAAGTGACTAGCCACTGCGTCCACCTCTCGCCGATATGCAGCCATGAGTGGGTCCTTAGAATCCCAAGTGCCAGACACCTGCTGAGCCACTAGATCTGAATCGCCGAAGCACTTAACCCGGCTCAAATTCATCTCTTTAGCCATCCGAAGACCGTGGAGTAAAGCCTCATATTCAGCTGCATTGTTAGTACAAGGGAACATTAAGCGGAGGACATAACAAAACTTGTCACCTCGTGGAGAAGTTAATACGACTCCAGCCCCCGAACCCTCTAACTGTCTGGATCCATCAAAATGAATAGTCCAATATGTATTATCTAGTTTCTCCTCAAGTGCCTGTAACTCTGTCCAATCATTGATGAAATCTACAAGTGCCTGGGACTTGATCGCCGTGCGGGGTATATATTTGAGCCCGTGAGGTCCAAGCTCAATGGCCCACTTGGCAATCCGGCCAGTTGCCTCTCTGTTTTGAATGATGTCACCCAGAGGGGCTGAACTGACCACTGTGATAGGATGGCCCTGAAAATAGTGTTTGAGCTTCCGGCTTGCCATAAATACCCCATACACCAGTTTCTGCCAATGTGGATACCTCTGCTTTGACTCAATGAGCACCTCACTGATATAATAAACCGGCCGTTGAACCGGATACTCTTTGCCAGGCTCCTTGCGCTCTACCACAATAGCTATGCTGACAGCCCGGGCATTAGCAGTCACATATAATAATAATGGCTCTTTATCGATCGGTGCTGCCAGCACGGGCAGTTCCACTAGCTGCCTCTTCAGATCTTCAAACGCCTTATCAGCTGCCTCACTCCAGAAAAAGTTATCTATTTTCTTGAGCATCTAATATAAGGGGATGGCCTTCTCTCCAAGGCGGCTGATAAACCGGCTCCAGGCTATAATCTGGCCGGCCAGACGTTGCACATCGTTAATACACGCCGGTTTAGCCAAGGACGTAATTGCTGCAATCTTTTCCGGATTAGCCTCAATGCCTCTGTTTGAAACCAGAAAGCCTAAGAGCTTGCCTGCCGGGACACCGAAAACACACTTCTCCAGATTGAGCATCATCTTGTAAACCCAGAGATTGTCAAAGGTTTCCCGTAGATCATCTATCAATGTTTGCTCCTTTCTAGAGTTGACCACAATATCATCCACATACGCATGAACATTGCGCCCAATTTGCTTATGAAGGCAATTCTGAACACATCGCTGGTAAGTTGCCTGGGCACTCTTGAGTCCAAAGGGCATGGAAACATAGCAGAAGGCTCCAAAGGGAGTTATGAAGGCTGTCTTCTCCTGGTCCTTAACTGCCATTTTGATCTGATGATAACCAGAGTAAGCATCCAAAAAACACAAACGGTCACAACCTGCCGTAGCATCAATTATCTGATCAATGTAAGGGAGAGAAAAGGGGTCTGCAGGGCAAGCCTTGTTTAAATCTGTGTAGTCCACACACATGCGCCAAGTGCCGTTTTTCTTAAGAACCAGCACCGGATTGGCTAACCACTCTGGATGAAAAACTTCCACAATAAACCCAGCAGCCAACAAACGGGCTACCTCTTCACCTATAGCCTTGCGTCTTTCCTCATTGAAACGGCGGAGGAACTATCGGACCGGTTTGAATTTAGGATCAATGTTGAGTGTGTGTTCAGCGAGTTCTCTCGGTACACCTGGCATGTCAGAAGGTTTCCATGCAAAGATGTCCCAATTCTCACGGATGAACTCGATGAGCGCGCTTTCCTATTTGGGATCCAGGTTAGCGCTGATGCTGAACTGTTTGGATGAATCGCCAGGAACAAAGTCAACCATTTTAGTGTCTGTAGCTGATTTGAACTTCAATGCTGGATCATGCTCCGTGGTTGGCTTTTTTAAGGAGGTCATGTCTGCCAAATCAACTTGCTCCTTATAGAATTTTAACTCCTCCGTGGCACAAACTGACTCAGCATAAGCCGCATCGCCTTCTTCACACTCCAAAGCAATCTTTCTACTTCCATGTACTGTGATAGTCCCCTTATGACCTGGCATTTTAAGCTATAGCTAAACATAACATGGCCTTGCCATAAACTTAGCATAAACCGGCCGCCCAAACAAGGCGTGGTACGGACTTTTGATCTTCACCACCTCAATTGTTAATGTTTCTGACCTTGAATCATAGTCATCTCCAAAAGCTACCTCCAGAGCTATCTTACCAACAGGATATGCAGACTTACCAGGCACCACACCATGAAATACCGTATTCGACGGTTTTAGATCCTTATCTGTCAACCCCATACGGCGGAATGTATCATAATACAAAATATTGATACTACTTCCCCCATCCATGAGCACTTTAGTGAACTTGTATCCCCCAACTTGAGGGGCTACCACCAAGGCCAAATGACCTGGATTATCAATCCGGGGCGGGTGATCCTCTCTACTCCACAAAATAGGTTGCTCCGACCAGCGTAAATACTGAGGTACTACTGGCTCAACAGAGTTGACCGCCCTTTTGTGAAGCTTCTGATCACGTTTGCACAAACTAGTAGTGAAGACATGATATTGTCCGTTGTTCAGCTGTTTGGGATTGCTCTGATAACCCGACTGCTTTTGCTGCTGCTGACTCCCCTGATGGTTGTAACCTCCCTGGTTGCCTTGGTGTCCTTGATTGACGTGTCCGGTTTGATTGCCTGGAAACCCTGAACAGGAACCACCACTTCCGTAACCCGGCCCGTGGAAACCTCCTCCTGAACCACCAGGCGGGCCGTTGTCATATTGGAACATGTTGGAATTCTTGAAATCCCGCATGATATAACAATCTTTCCAGAGATGTGATGCTGGTTTATCCTTCGATCCGTGCTTTGGACAGGGCTGATTTAACAAACGCTCCAAACTGTTACCTGGACCTCCACCCCTCTGGGGCTGCTTGCCTTTACGGTGCTGGCCATTCTCCTGCGCATTGGTATTTGCAACAAAGTCCAAACCACTGTCGGCCTTGCGCTTACCAGCGTTTCCATGGCCTACCGGATTATGTTGTTGGCCTTTGGCATTGCCGTTATTCTTACCCTTCTCTGGTTTGTCTTCCTCTGAATCTGGATCCTTGGTATTATCTGAATCGGCATATTTAACCAAAGCGGCCATGAGTGTTGACATGTCGTTGCAGTGACATTTGAGCCTTCCCAACTTCTGTTTCAGCAGTTCAAAATGGCAATTGCCCTCTAATGTTAACACTGCGGTGTCTGCATTGATACGATCTGATGAATGCAAAATCGCCGAGACCCGTTTGACCCAATGGGTCATGGACTCCCCTTCCTCTTGGACACAAGCGGACATATCTACAATTGACATTGGCTGCTTACACGTATCCTTGAAGTTCTGGATAAACCGATGCTTCAGTTCGGCCCATGATCCAATAGAGTTGGTCGGCAAGCTCTTCAACCAAGTGCGAGCTGTTCCTTCCAACATCATGGTGAAATATTTAGCACACACCGCCTCATCCACATCTAACATCTCCATTGCCATCTCATAGCTCTCCACCCACGCCTCTGGCTGCAAATTGGCAGTGTAATTTGGTACCTTACGAGGCCCCTTGAAATCCTTGGGTAGTCGCACATTACGCAAAGCGGGAGTTAAACACGGTACCCATAAGGAACTGAACATCACCCCTGGCTCCACGGAGGCGGTGGGGTGAACCGGAGTATGATGTCGTGCTCCGTGTCGAGCTGTCAACTTGGCCTCTCGACGTGCACGGCCATGGTCCACAACATCTTGTGCATAAGCACCTCCCCCAGCCGGGTTGTTCCCTCGTGGTGAATTTCAGCAACATGCACTACTGGACATGGCCGGTTCGTCCTCCACGTGTCTGCTATAACTCCGGCTTGGACAGGGAGTGGAATGAATCCTCTCACGGCTGTGTGAATATGCTTGTTGTTGATTTAGTGCTGTCTGAAGGAGATCCTTGGCCCGACGCGCTTCCACTCCAACTGGTGACTCGCCGTCGGTTGGGAGGGCCGTCAGGCGTGAAGCGGCGGCTACAATGTTGTCCAACGGGTTGGAATAATGCCTGGGCGGCGTTGATGGCACAACGTTGTTCTGGCGAGGCAGGTCCGTCGTGCGCGGTTGAACCGGCGCTCCTGCTCCCGGCGCCCCCGCCCGGTTTAGTGTGGGTTGGTTACCAGCTCCTGCACCTGGCGTGTTGAAAAGATTTTGCGGCTCATAAACCGACAGGAGATGTGATCGGTACCTTCTTCTCATGACTTCCTCTGAAGCATTCTGATCCAATCTAATCCGGTAAGCCTGTGCTTCCAACTTGGCCCGCTCCATAGCCATCCTGGCGTTCTCTGCTGCCAGGTCCGCTTTAGCCTGGGCTATCTGATCTTTCACTTTTACAATCTCCGCATCGTGCTGATCCCTGGATGCTGCATCTACCTCCGCGGACATCAATGTTGCCAGAGCGTCGAACAAATCAGACAAGACTTGGGCCGGAGGTGGCGCCGAGCTTCCTGCCCCTCCTGGTGTGGCCGTCGTTGAATCGGAGAGCATTGCTACGGCGGTAGATGAATGAGGCGCCGATTGTGTGCCGGCCATGAAGATGGCGGCCCGGTTTGGCAGACCGGGGGAATCCGGAATACTGTTGCCCTCGGATCCTCCCTCAATCCGGCCGTCCTGCAACTGGTAAAGCGATTCGGTTTCTCCAGAAGACTTGTCATCAGAGCAGACTATGGTTTCTCCATCGGACACCGGTCCATCCTCGTACCCCGATCCATGGACGACACCTATGAAGACATGCCTTGCCTCGGGCTGAACCAGCAAAGAACTTGCACGCCGAGCCATTTCGATGATGTCGGTGCAGATGTCCGGCTCGGGGGCTGGTTCGCCGATCTTGCTGATGAAGACGTGAATCCCACCAAAGGGGACCCGGTACCCGTATTCGATTGAATCGGCCTTGGGACCCCATCCTGCATTGTCGATGTAGAGCTTGCCGTGGCGACTCTTCGTCATCCGGCCCACAGCCTATCCCTTGAGTCCATCGAAGCTGCCCTTAAAGAACTCAAAACCATCGTGCGATAGCCCCACGGTGGGCACCAACTGTCGTGGGTTTGTCACGGCAGATGTCCTTGTGAAAGGACTTAGTCGTGGAGCCATCGCAACGGGTTAGCTTAAAGGGGTTAAACCAGACAAGGGGACACGGGAGTTTATACTAGTTCGGCCTCTTCGATGAAGGTAAAAGCCTACGTCTAGTTGTGATTGGTATTGCTAGGGTTTCGAAGGCCAGGGAGCGAATCCGCTTTGTCTGGCTCTCGAGTTGTTGTTGTCTGTCTCTAAACCGCGGCCGGGTCGTCCCTTTATATACATAGGTTGACGCCCGCCGGGCTACAGAGTCCCGAAGTCGGATTATAAACGTTTCCGGTTCGGCCTCTCTCTTTCTATCTTACTATACAAGTTACATGACTAGGCCGGTTTACATTTACAGATTGTAGCCCGCCTTTGGGCCCTCCGTAAAGTGCCAGCATCTTTACAACTTCATAGGCTTCTAATCTTCAAAGAGTCAACCCGGCTACATAAGGCCGGTTTACCTCCAGTAGTAATATCCCCAATAGTTTGCGTATGGCCATTTCACTCGGCGTTTGTCGCCTCATGGTCTACGGTGACTCAGATTTGGTTGTGAATCAAGTGATGGAGTGGGATGTCAGAAGCCCAGCTATGACTGGATACTACAATGCGGTGAGAAAGTTAGAGAAGAAGTTTGAAGGTTTAGAACTCCATCATATACCCCGACTGAAAAATCAAGCAGCGGATGATTTGGCGAAGATAGGCTCCAAGAGGGAACCATTCCCAGTAATGTGTTTTTGGAGCATATTCATACACCTTCAGTCTAGGAAGATCCTTTCACTGAAGAGCCCTCGCAACCAAAGAGCACCACTGATCCGACTGAAGTCGAAGTCCCGGCCGTGGTCGACTTGATCATGGAGGTTTTGGTCATCACTCCCGACTGGACAGTGCCGTACATTGCGTACATCCTCAGGAAGGAACTCCCAGAGGACGAAGAAGAGGCTCGATAGATCGTCCGCCGATCCAAAGCTTTTACTGTGATAAGAGGGCAGTTGTTCAGAGAAAGTGTAACTGGAGTCAGCCAGAAATGCATAACACCAGAGAAGGTCGAGTGATCCTCAATGACATCCACTCGGGGACTTGTGGTCACCATGCGTCCTCTCGGACCATTGTGGCCAAAGCATACCGAGCAGGATTTTATTGGCCACGGGAAAATGAGATGTTACAAGAAATAGTCGACACATGCGAAGGTTGGCAGTTTTACTCCAACATGTCTCACAAGCCTGCGTCAGCCCTGAAGACCATTCCACTCATCTGGCCCTTTGTTGTTTGGGGTTTGGACATGGTTGGACCTCTGAGAACAGGTAGGAGCGGCTTCACTCATGTACTCATGGCAGTCGACAAATTAACCAAATGGATTGAAGCCAAACCTATCAAAAGTCTTGAAGCCAGTACTGCGGTCAGTTTCATCAGAGAGATAACATTCAGATATGGTGTTCCGCATAGCATCATCACTGACAACGGCTCGAACTTTGATTCGGATGAGTTCAGAGCCTTCTGTGCTTCCCAAGGCACTCGAGTCGACTATGCTTCAGTCGCCCACCCCCAGTCGAATGGACAAGCTGAAAGAGCAAACGGGTTGATCCTCAAAGGACTGAAACCCCGACTGATGCGTGATCTCAAACATGCGGCAGGCGCCTGGGTCGATGAACTTCTGTCAGTACTTTGGGGTTTGAGGACGACTCCTAATCGGTCAATTGGTTGAACTCCATTCTTCTTGGTCTATGGAGCTGAAGCTGTGCTTCCGAGTGACTTGCTTCACAATGCACCCAGAGTCGAGCTCTTCTCAGAAGCTGAAGCAGAACAGGCTCGACAAGACATAGTTGATCTTCTGGAAGAGGAAAGAGAGATCTCTCTGATCCAATAGACCATTTATCAGCAAGACCTGCGTCGATTCCATGCCAGAAACATGAGGGGTCGAGCATTTCAGGCAGGAGATTTGGTTCTTTGAGTGGATAAACAGAAGCCACACAAGCTCGCCCCTACTTGGGAAGGTCCTTTCATCGTCACCAGAGTGCTTCACAATGGAGCGTACCACCTCTACAACGTCGAGCATAAGAAAGATGAGCCACACGCTTGGAATGTTGAGTTGCTCCGCCCCTTTTACACTTAAGCATTCAGACTGTTGAGATGTAATAAGAAATACCCTTTAGTTTGATTATCAAAGACACGGTTTTACAATCTTGTAAATGATTGTCGTTCCTTTTTGTATGTTCTAAATCCCCCAGTGGGTGACTTAGATGCGAATCCGTTTCGCCTAAGTTTAACAAATCCTACCGAGTGACAAGCAAGTCTCTCACTCGGGGGCTTAGCTGCGAATCCGTTTCGCCTAAGTTGAAAAAATCCTACTGAGTGGTGAGCAAGCCTCTCACTCGGGGGCTTAGCTGCGAATCCGTTTCGCCTAAGTTGAAAAAATCCTACCGAGTGGTGAGCAAGCCTCTCACTCGGAGGCTTAGCTGCAGTCCAGTACTCGCCTAAGTTGAAAAAATCCTACCGAGTGGTGAGCAAGCCTCTCACTCGGAGGCTTAGCTGCAGTTCAGTACTCGCCTAAGTTCAAAAAATCCCACCGAGTGATGATCAAACCTCACACTCGGGGGCTTAGCTGCGGTCCAATACTCACCTAAATTCAAAAAACCCACCGAGTGATGAGCAAACCTCACACTCGGGGGCTTAGCTGTAGTCCAATACTCGCCTAAGTTCAAAAAATCCTACCGAGTGATGAGCAAACCTCACACTCGGGGGCTTAGCTGCAGTCCAATACTCGCCTAAGTGCAAAAAATCCAACCAAGTGATGAGCAAACCTCACACTCGGGGGCTTAGCCGCAGTCCAGTACTCGCCTAAGTGTAAAAAATCCTACCGAGTGTGAGAAACCCTCACACTCAGGAACTTAGTTGCAGTCCAGTACTCGCCTAAGTTTAAAAAATCCTACCAAGTGAGAGCAACCCTCACACTCGGGAGCTTAACTGCAGCCTAGTACTCACCCAAGTTTGAAAAACACCCCTATTTGCAAGGACGACGAGGTGTAGGTCGACTGCAACCCTCTCTTCGGAGCTGCGCCACAAGTATAACGTGCGCTCCATCCCTATCCGCAAGGATGATGAGGTGCAGGTCGACTGCAACCCTGTCTTCGGAGCTGCACCACAAGTACAACATGCGCTCCATTCTCATCCGCAAGGAAGATGAGGTGCAGGTCGACTAGGATATCCTCCTCAGAATTGCATCTCAAGTTCAAAGAATATTCTGAGTGAAGAACAAGTTCCACTCGAACGCAAACACAAGCACATGCAGAAGATAAACTGTCGTGGAGTTGTCACGGCAGATGTCCTAGAGCAAGGACTTAGTCGTAGGGCCATCGCATTAGGAAGCTTAAAGGGGTTAATCGGGACAAAGGACACGAGAGAGTTTTTATACTAGTTCGGCCCCTTACGATGAAGGTAAAAGCCAACGTCTAGTTGGGATTGGTATTGCTGAGGCTTCGATCTCCAAGAGGCTCAACTCGCCGGCTTGGTTATCGACTTGGTTGTTTCTTGCCTAAGCCGCCACCGGGTCGTCCCCTTATATACATGGGTTGACGCCTGGTGGCCTACAGAGTCCCGGCCGGCTCATAATCGTGTCCGGCTCGGTGACTTCCTTTACATGCCTTTCTTTACAAGTCTTTCCGCCCGTATGGCGGTTTAGAATAACGGGCCTTAAGCCGGCCCGAGGCCTTTGGGCTTTCTATATGTTTAATAAACTATCATCTTGACTGTATATTGGGCTTCTTATGTAACCCGCCATTAGGGCTGACCCGACCTCTCCTGGGCGGGTCATACTGGTAGTAATATCCCCAACATTAGGCCCCATGTTGACTTTGAACCTTGTTCTTTGTCAATCTTCAATACTTAGATGAAATCCATCTTCTGCCTGAAATTTTTTTGTAACCCGCCATGACGTCATCTTTTGAAAACACAAAAACTTTCATGATGTCATCTTCCAACGGATCTTTGATCTTTAATGCTTCCCAACAATCGAGGCGTCTATATAGTTGGATAACCATTATTTGGTTCTCCCTTGATTTTCGCGCCCGTTTGTTCGCATCTGCCCTTATAAATAGGCACGCGGCCGGTCCTTCTCATTCTCCTTTCTTCCACATCTTCTTCCTCTCGCAACTTCCGCCACTGCTCGAGCTCCGCCGCCGCCGCAACTCTCATCGTCGTCGTCAAGCTTGGCCGCTGCATCACCCTGAGTCCATCCAGAGAACGCGGTGACTCTTCGCGGCATGCCTACATCTTGTAAGTTTCTTCTCTCTCACGCACCTAGATCTGTTCTAGGTTTGCGAGCTCTTCAGTGTTCTTCACCTGTTCGCCACGGATCATCTTGTAGATCTTCTCCGCGACTTCTTTTGATCCAAAAAAGAGATATAACTCGCGCGGTAGCTGTTTGGCATTCATTCTTGATATCAGTAGATCCCTTTTACCTGTATAGATGCTTCTTTATAGCCGACAAACTCATCTGTACTAGGTTTTTAGGTCTAGAATATTTCCCTTTTTAAAACAGCCTTTTGATCCAAAATGATAATGATAGCTTGGTGAAACTGGTTTATGCCAACACTTAGCTGAATCTGCTTTCTGAGAAAATATGTAGTCATGGCGGCTTACTGCTCCGGCTTTCTTTTCCCTATATGTCATTCGCCCTTAGTTAAACCGCCATTACTTGCTTTATAAGTGACCATAGACTGAACCGGCATACTGTTATTTATTTTTCAGTTTGCTGCACATCATGTCGTCAAAGACACCCACCGTCTGTAACTGGGTCCCTTCATCCATAACTGAGGAGCGGTTAAAAGAGTTCTTCATCATTGGGTTTCTGCCTTCAAAGAATGTCATGTCTTATCGTGCTCCTGACTCGGAGGAAGAACGCCCCAATCCAAAAGACGGAGAAGTGATTGTCTTTACTGACCACATGAACCGTGGCTTTTCACCGCTCGGTTCAAAATTCTTCAGAGAGGTCCTTCATTTTTTCAAACTCCATCCTCGGGACCTTGGACCCAATTCTATTTCCAACATTTGTAACTTCCAAGTACTCTGTGAGGTGTATCTTCAGCAAGAGCCCACCGTAGAGCTGTTTAGGGAGTACTTTTATCTGAACCGGCAGAACGAATGCACCAACGGTCCTAGCTTAGAACTTGGAGGCATCTCGATTCAGCGCCGTCAGGGTGCTGTCTTCCCTCTCATCGTCTTACCAAGTCACCCAAAGGACTGGAACCAAACTTGGTTTTATTGTCAGGATATTTCTCCAGCAAACGAGAAGCCTCTGCCGGGTTACCGCCCCGGTCGTCTTGACTCCAAGTTCACCCTTCCGGATAAGCTCACCGTTGCTGAACGCAAGAAGCTACTTCCCTCCATCAGAAGAATCAACGCTTTGTTGGGCAATGGTTTAACCGGAGTAGATCTGACCCGCTGCTGGATCTCATGGCGGGTTATTCCATTAAGCCGTCGATTCCAACTAATGTATGAATATGACAGAAGCCCGGACAACTCTCTTCGTCACAGCCCAGTTGAACTCACCGAAGAAGACATTGTTTCAATGTCAACCCTTTTGGTAAATGGGAAATATGAAGATTGCAGTATTGTTGGGTTAAATCCCTTCTGCAAGCTTAACCCGGTGCCAGAAGTAAGTACATTCTGATCTCTTTTTCTTTGTGTTTTGCCCAGCTATTAGTATTTTAACACTGATCTTTCTTCTTGTCTTTGCAGGCCAATTCTGACTTTTGGAAGGTGAAATATGACCATGAAGCTTCCAAGAAGGAGAAAGCCGCCGCCATGAACACCAAGAAGACGACCCAGAAATCGAAGAAGAAGAAAACCACTGTTGAAGATTTAATGAAGCTTGATGACACATCTGACTCGGAGGTAGCCCTTGATTCCCTTGGCCAATTTTTTAACAATCTTATTGACACTGATCCTTACCAGGATGACACTGGGGCCAGTCAGGCCAGGGAAGCAAAGGTAACTATCATTTCCTCCAACTAAGAGCCCTTACCAAGACACAAAATTCGACGAGTGATCCGTAAAGTAAGGTTTTCTAACCCCTTAGCTCACTTGGATCCCAACTTTCATTTGAAAAAGCAGCAACATGAAAGCCGCCGTGAAGCTGAGATTGAAGATGAACCGGCTGTCGACCTTCAACAGACCCCTCGGAAACGCCCGAACGAGGTTTACTTTTACTGTCCTTAACTTGTTTTAATGAATCCTGCTCATTGTATTCCTTTTAACTCCTTTCTTTTACCTTTTCAGGAGGTGTCTCGTTCTTCAGGCGACTCATCACAAACACAGTTTCCGGCTTTCAAGACTGCTTCTGGGTAATCAGAAATCCTCTTTTCTTCCGGGTTGATCAATTGTATCTTGATGCTGACTGTCCTGTAATATACATTTTTTCTTTAGCGGCCAGGCTAAATCCAAGAAGGCGAAGGTAAAAAAACCGGCGGAAGACCCGCCAGTACTAACATCTGAGCCGGCTAGGCCGCCTTCTCCATTAACTGTCGCCCCAAAAGACCCGCCTATTATTAATGAAGCAAATCCTTCAGAGCTGTCCCTTGCCAAAGCCACTATGGATCCTTCCATGGTTGGACCGTCAAGCTCAACTGAGCCGCCGTCTCCAGGGGTTCAAGATGTTCAAATTACTGGGAGCCGTTTTGTTGAGCCGGGGAACCCAACGGTGTTGGCTCAATGCACAGCTAAGCAAGAAGTATTGGAGAGGCAGAAGGTTCGCTTTGATGTTGCCAACTACGACCGTCTTAAAGCCAGTGATATCTTATCCGGCTATCTCAGTAATGTACACTCCAGTCTTGAGTCTGAGATCGAGATGGTCAAGCAGCTTCAGTTGAAATATGAGGTACGTTGTTTCCGGTTTACCAATATTCCTTCAGCCCCCAAGTCTGTAGATTATGAGAGAAACGGTATAACCTGTAGACTTAAAACATAGGCCGAGACCTTTACCTCTGAATCTTTGCCTGATATTGATAGAACAAGACTTCACCCATAGTCCCCAAGGACCAGTTTATTTTGATTATTAATGAATCGGTACTTCAGAATTAAAAACCATATGCAAAGTACTTAACCTTCCGGTTTATCCTTGATAAACTTGCTGAACTGCTTACATTAGTCCCCAAGTGCCAAGTGCTGTTACTTTGTAAAGGACTTGGGACTTCAAATATGTTGGTAGAATCGTAAAAATTTGATTTGGCATACATTAGCCCCCAAGTGCCAAGTGGTTTATTCGTAAAGTACTTGGGACTTGAATCTTGAATTTGGATACTGGAATTTAAAACCAAGTCTTGACTTATCTGAATGTTTCACATAATGCATTGTCTGAACTAAACTCCCAACTGACTGACGCAAAGACCCGGCTAGTGAATCAGGAGTCAGAAATCAAGTCTTCCACCTCCAAACTGCAAATAAGCCTTTCTGAAACGGAGAATTTGAAGACCAGCTTTGCTGCCAAAGAGAAAACTTGGTGTGACAGCCCCCCAAAATTTTGACCTTGTTTTAAATTAATTAAAATTCTGCCAGGAAATAAAAAATTTATTTTCTGGATCTCCTTTTGATTTCAGAACCATTCTTTTCTTGGTTACTATGGAGTTTTTACCCCAAGTGAAAACTTTCCAGATGTTTTGTTGGACTTGTATACCCTCTCTAGAAAACTTTTCTTTTTATCAGAGGAATTAATTATATAATTATTTTCCTGATCCTTATTTCTTGAAAGTGGTTTCCCATGGTTTTAGGGTCCTATTTGAACTACAACCATTTGATAAATTTATTTAAAATTCCAACCAAAATTTGGGGATGTCATGTGATGTTTTTAAATCACTTTTATGCAAAAATATATTTCATTCATTGGATATTTTGAGCTCTACCCAAGTTTTCAAATCTGGTCCAGTTGGCAATTTTGCACTACAACCTATTTAAATATTTATTTAAAGCTTCCACCAAAATTATGGGATATCAGTGGAGTATATATTCAACTTTATGCAAAAATCCACTGATGTTCTTTGAAAAATTTGAGTAAATCAACCCCTTCATTCTGGTCCAGCTTGGTGATTTGTACTGCAACCATATTTTTACTTACTCTCTTTACCCTACCCATGATTCTTTTTCCTGCTTTTAGACCACCCTACAAAACCCTTAAGTCCAGGAGAGTGGACCCATTGGAGGATTTTAAGTGCATGCAAAAATACCCTTATCCTTCTGTCCAGAACTGAAGTTTTGCAAAACTTGCACTAACAAGTTTCTAGATTTGACAAACTAACCTTGCCATCCTCACCTGCATCTAAAGAGACCCCAACCTGGAGATTTTGGCCACCCCAAGAGTTACCAAGATGCCTTTGGCATTCTGTCAAACACCCTGCGCACATAACCAGATTTGGCATGATTTTAAGTTTACATTGTAAACTTGATCCCTTGACCTAATCACCATCTCCATTAATCTCCTTACTAACTCTAATCTAGTCCTGTTAATTGCCAGCCTCACTCAAGCACTCTAGGCTACCCTGGCACTATGTCGAGCATGTCGCGTGCGTGCTTCGGGCGCGCCCAGAGCGCACGTTTTGCACGCGCGCACACCGAGTCGCCGCATCGCACTGCCGCCTCCCCGCACCCGCTCTGGCCTCTCCCCACTCGCAGCCAGCGCCCCGACCCCTCCCTCGCCGCAGAGCCGCCCTGGCCCCCCCTCCTGGCGCCCCACAGCGCCACCGACGCATGCCGCCACCGCCGCCCCGACAGGTCTGCCATGGACGGTGTCGCCCGAGCCACCCTCGCTCGTCAGCTGCCCTCTGGAGCAGCTCGATCTCATCCGTAATCTCGTCTGCTAGCGCGCGTCGCTGCCACGTCACCCTGCAACTACAGAACGGCGGTCGCCGACGATCCTATCCACGTCCGCCGTGAACCGACCTAGCCGCGCTATAAAAGGTAGCCCCCGAGCTCGTCCAGCCACTCTGGCAGCCTCAGGTCATCCTCTCGAAGCCCCCATGGCCAGAAATCATCGGGGGGAAGCCTCCTCCCCCGACTCCGGTCGGTTCGGCCGCCGCCACGCCCCAGCGCCATGCTTCACAACCAGGGCCTTCCCCGCCCATCCAACGCCACCATCCCCTTCCCCTAAGTCTTGCGGAGCTGCCTAGCCTCTCAATCGTGATCAGGAACCACCGTAGAGCAAAGCCCCAAACCCACCCGAAGCCTCCTCCGCCATGGAGCTAGCCGCCGGCGACTCCCTCCACCCCCGCCGACCCAACAACCACCGAGAGGACCGCCCCGATCTTGCGGATCCGTCCCTGCCCTTGGATCCCCGTGGGGGAGCCTCCGTTCATCGGCTATGATCGCCAGAGCCCCGCCTCGGCTCGGGCAGAGGAGGAAGGAGGCGGGGAACGACTGGTCAAACCTGACCAGTGGGCCCCCTGACCCACTGTTAGTGACCAGCCCCGCCGCCACATGGTTTAAGTGGAGGCATAAAACACTGAAGTACGTCTCCTCTGCTTCAAATACGTATTCTTCCCGAAACGTTTTTCTTTTCTGGTTTTTATTAAAACAGAACTTTGACTAAACTTTGACTACGCTTATCTTTTTAAATATAAGTCCAAATGACTTGATTCTTTTTCCGTTGTTCCTCAAATTTGGTCTAGTTTATTTTCATATTTATTTCAAAATTTTCCAAACAAACTTTTTGTATAGTTTTTAAAGTATGTGTTAATTTAAATTTATTTAAAATAGGAATTTGGAGAGGGAGAAGAAAACTTTCAAAAGTTTTGGAGAGCACCTCACCTCTCCACACCTTGAAGGCAAGCATTTTTGAACCCTGGCATAATATTATTGTGTGTTGTTTGATACGATCGCAACACCACCTCGACACAAAGTTTCCGTTATTTCATGTGATGATATGATTATACTCATAAGTGCACATTGCTGAATTCTATGTTGTTGGCATTCGATATAGTGTGATAGTAGACACCCTCGTATACCTTTCTTGCCTACCGGGAGGAAGTCGGGAGAGCCTCTGTCTTGGGTAGACACGAGCTTGTCTCCGGTCTTCGTTGAGACAGTTGTGTCCGGTACGGTAAAGTGAGGCATGACGAGTGGTGATTTTGTCTGTTGGTTGAAACATATTTGTTATGCTAACCATGCATGAAATATTTAAACCTCCTGAGTCGACCATAGATAAAATCTTGCTTCGGTAACCCCCATACTTGTTTCGTACTACCACTTGTCCCTGCCACAGGTAGGGTACGGTCCAGTAAGTTTTCAACCCCTTTCCTAGCACACACCGTACAGAGAGGCCATGGTGGAAGATACCGGAAGCCTCCGGTAGGCATGCCACCTGGTCCGGGGGCATGGGTGTTTTCGGTTGTAGCCGAAGGGGGTAGCTCCCCCAGTTTGTGCGCGGTATAAATTTTGTGATCCCATGCTAAGTCGAGGTTGTAGCCTCCCCACTTAGAGTTTTGCTTAACGGGTGTCAAGGGTAATTCCAGATACCGGTGAGTTTGGCTGGTGTGTGTGGTTAGGTGGGTTTTCAATTAAAAGATCGTAGACAGAATTAGTCCCGATGGACTAAAGGAATCCGTTACTCGTGGGTAAAGAGTACACCCTCTGCAGAGATTATACCTATTCGAATAGCCATGTCCATGGTTAAGGACTACAGTCTGGGATGGGTCAAGTGTCGGTCTTAGTGTCGGTCTTCGGAGGAGAAACTACTAAACCAGAACATTGATTATGACCTTTGACATATGATGATTATGATTATTATTATCATGGACTAACCATTTGTACTATTTGAATTATTGATTATCCCTGGGACGGTTCTACCTCCTGGATATCCAATGTGATTATTCCTATACAAGCCCTTTATGTGGTGTCGCTCAGACGCCCGACTGTGGCATGTTTGTCATTTAAATTACTTATAAGCCCTTTATGTGGTGTCGCCCAGACGCCCGACTGTGGCATGCTTGTTACATCTTTTATATATAAGCCCTTTATGAGGTGTCACTCAGACGCCCGACTGAGGCATGCTTTATATTATTTTCCTTTCGAGGCGTCGCGTGAGACACCCGATCGGTGCATTCTACTTCTACTCTCTGATTGCATAGTCATATTTGACATGATTAACCTGCTTGCATGCATCATGATTTCATTTATGACTGACATAGTGATCATGTTATATTTCAGAGCATGCTTATCTTTTGATATATTATACCAGTGTTCATGATGTTTGCGAGTACATTCGAAGTACTCACTGGCTTGTCCCTGGCCATTGTCTTGGCCAGATTTCTTGCATGGAGAGGAGCGTTGCGGTGACATCCCCGGAACCTACGCAAGGGTGATAGCAGCCTCGCGAAGATAGGAGTTATCCTGGTCAGCTGTTCCTGTGGGAAATGGAGTCCCATAGACGCTGATGATCCCCAAACCACTTCCGCCATCAACCACTAGAAACCATTTGTTGTACTCATAGGCCAGAATGGTCTTGTACTACATATCTTGTATTTTGCTTGGAGTTTCTGTAACAAGTTGGTGCCTCATCAGCTAACAGTAATCCTGGGGCTGGTGAGCACAAGGACCATTTTTTGGGAAATTAATACCCTGAAAATCCGGTCCTCACACTTGGGAAGATGAGAAAACACTCCTGACCCGGCGAGCTAAAATAGCCGAAATAGCTCTGAAAGAAATATCAACCGAGCTGAATGGTTTGAAGGGCCGGGTGTCTCAGATGGTCGCTGCTATCTTTGGTAAGATTCCTTGTTTTAACCTTTCGTGTATTTTTTGCCAAACCGAAGTATAATCCGCCAACTGACTTTGTTAAAAATATATGCAGGCCCACGAAGTAAGAATCTCAACCAAGATCCGTTGATTAAACTGAAAGCAGTATATACTCCTGGTTGAACAATTATATATCAGCGCACAACGGGCTCTGGCTGCCATATCTCCTGCTAATCAATGACCCAACCGACTCAGCGATGTCCTGAAGAAGCTGTCCATCTTTCCTGCCCGTTTCCAAGAAGTAAAACGCTCCTGTGCGCGAGCCGGAGCTTTGACTACTCTAAGCCGCTCCAAGGCTTGGGTGTCAGACCTAGACCCGGCGGACGTAGCAAGGGGTTACCCTACTGTGAAGGAGGACGGGTCTCCGTTTGACCAAGATGATTTCATAGCGTGTGTACGCAAAGTCCGGCCTCAGGCAACCAGTCTGGGAGAGGACACCAATGTGGACAAGTACCAGCCGGGTTTTGATAGTGAAAATAAGAAGATGGCCACTCCTTCATATAAAGTAGCAGATCTGATCCCACCTGTGAGAGAAGATACCTTTGCTCCGGAGATTGACCCGGTCGGCCTGATTGACGACGAAGCCAAATTTGTCGCCATGAACGGCTTTGATTGGTCAAAATCCAACTTCGAGCAAATAGAAGGTGGTGAAGCGGCGAGAGAGGGACGATGATCATCTTCCTAGGCTTATAAAGCCTTGTAATAACTTTAGTTAAAACACTGCATGTTTGCTTATGCCGTCGTGCATAAAATACTTCTTATGTGAATCTGTGTTTCAGATGTCAATGTATGCATTTAATGTTTGTCTCTGCAATGGTTGAACTCTTATCCTTGATGATCCTTAGATTGCCGGTTTAAATAACCCGGGTGATGAATTGATAATTCAATATGTATGAAAAATTAATACTCCTTGAATACTCAATGATCATCATATCTTAGTAGCTCGTACCTTTGGATCCTTGAACCACCGGCTCAAATAACCCGGGCGGCTGTGTTGTCCAATAATTGAGCCGGCGAAGAAAACCAGGCTATCTTATTTGTAATATTAAAACAACAAAAACTCAAAGGCAAGCAACAGATAATAAACATAATTTTAACTCTGTATTCAAAAGGTTGGGGTTTCTGATTCGAATATGATCAGTAAACCGGACCAAAGGGGTTAAGCTAAGGTTCGAATATGACCATATAGCCCCCAGTGGCTTTGGCGTTGCGCCGATCAAGAGGGTACCGACAGCTATGTTCTCTTTGGTTCGAATACAACCTATGTTTGAACATGAAGCCCCCAAATGACCTTGCGAGGTTTTTAACGACCCTGATTCGAATACGATCCAAGTCGGACTCAAAAGGGGTTAAGCTATGATTCGGATACGATCAAGAAGCCCCCAAGTGAGTTTGGCCTTGAGCCGATCAAGAGGGTTATGACAGCTATGTTCTCTTTGGTTCGAATACGACCTATGTTTGAACAGGAAGCCCCCAATTGACCATGAGATTTGCAGCTAGATTCGAATATGATCATAAGCTGGACTAAAAAGGTTAAACTTGATTCAAATATGATCAGCTCCTTAATAGTCATTTGTGAATAAAAAATAATAATAATAAATATGCATAGTCTTTAAAAAGAAAAGAGACCGATGGTCTTACTTTATTGCTTATCATCGTATATACAATGTGAACGTATGTACATGATGAGAGCCGGTGGCTCAGGTGTAGTACGATCGAAGTTGAGCAATGTTCCACGGTCGGCGGGTCTCTTCCTCCGACCTACGTGAGTCTTTGTGCTCTCGAACGTCAATAAGGTAATATGACCCGTTGTTTAAATTCTTACTGACCACGAAAGGTCCTTCCCAAGGCGGGGACAGCTTGTGCGCATCTGACAGATCCTGGACGAGCAGGAGCACCAAGTCGCCTTCCTGAAAAGTCCTGGACTTAACCCGGTGGCTGTGATAACGACGCAGGTCCTGTTGATAAATTGCTGACCGCGCCGCTGCTAGGTCTCTTTCTTCGTCTAATAAGTCAAGTGCATCCTGTCTGGCTTTTTCATTGTTAGCTTCAACATAAGCCGCCACACGGGGCGAGTCATGACGAATGTCACTGGGCAATACTGCTTCTGCTCCATAAACCATGAAGAAGGGTGTGTAACCCGTAGACCTGTTGGGTGTAGTATTGATGCTCCATAACACTGAAGGCAACTCCTCTACCCAACAACCCGGCGTTCGCTGTAAAGGAACCATAAGCCGGGGTTTTAGCCCTTTCAGAATTTCCTGATTAGCTCTCTCAGCTTGACCATTGGATTGAGGATGAGCTACCGAAGAGACATCAAGCCAGATGTGCTCTCGCTGACAAAATTCTTCCATAGACCCTTGGGATAGATTAGTGCCATTGTCTGTGATAATACTGTGTGGAAAACCGAAACGGAAGATTACTTTTTTCATGAACTGAACCGCCGTGGCTGCATCACACTTACTCACAGGTTCCGCCTCAACCCAGTTGGTGAAATTATCAACAACCACCAAGAGATGTGTCTTTTTATCCTTAGACCTTTTGAAAGGTCCCACCATGTCAAGCCCCCAGACTGCAAACGACCAAGTGATTGGTATCATCCAGAGCTCTTGAGCCAACACATGCGCTCGTCGTGCAAATTTTTGACATCCGTCACATCTACTGACCAGATCTTCTGCATCAGCGTGAGCCATCAACCAGTAAAATCTGTGACGAAACGCCTTGGCCACTAAAGATTTTGACCCGGTGTGATGACCACAATCGCCTTCATGGATCTCACGAAGGATTTCTTGACCTTCTTCGGGGGAAACACACCGTTGAAACGCTCCGGAAACACTGCGATGAAATAACTCTCCATCCGAAATCATCATGGACTTAGATCGCCGGGTTATCTGCCGAGCCAGAGTCTCATCCGCTGGCAACTCTCCCCGGGTCATGTAAGCCAAGAATGGCACCGTCCAATCTGGGATGACATGAAGAGCCGCCACCAACTGCGCCTCCGGGTCAGGAACAACTAAATCTTCTTCTGTGGGCAACTTGACAGAGGGGTTATGCAAAACATCTAAAAAGGTGTTGGGTGGTACCGGCTTACGTTGAGACCCCAGCCGGCTTAAAGCATCAGCTGCTTCGTTCTCTCGACGGTCAATGTGTTCCACCTGATAACCTTTAAAATATCCTGCAACAACATTGACCTCTCGGCGATAAGCCGCTATGAGAGGGTCTTTGGAATCCCACTTTCCAGATACTTGCTGAGCCACTAGATCCGAGTCACCAAGACGTCTGACCCGGCTCAAGATCATCTCCGTTGCCACTCGAAGACCATGGAGCAATGCTTCATACTCTGCTGCGTTGTTAGTGCATGGAAACATCAACCGTAACACATAGCAAAATTTATCACCTCGTGGGGAAGTTAACACGACTCCAGCCCCCGAGCGTTCCAATTGCCTGGATCCATCAAAATGAATAGTCCAATATGTGTTGTCTGGCTTCTCTTCTGGCATATGCATCTCTGTCCAGTCATTGGTAAAGTCAACCAGGGCTTGAGACTTAATTGCAGTTCGTGGAACATACTTCAGCCCATGAGACCCAAGCTCAATTGCCCACTTGGCAACTCGCCCCGTGGCTTCTCTGTTTTGAATAATGTCTCCCAAAGGAGCAGAGCTAACCACAGTGATTGGATGTCCCTGAAATTAATGCTGAAGCTTCCGGCTTGCCATGAACACCCCATAAACAAGCTTCTGCCAATGTGGATATCGTTTCTTAGATTCAATTAGCACTTCACTGACATAATAAACCGGCCGCTGAACCGGATGCTATTTGCCAGCTTCCTTGCGCTCTACCACCATAGCCACACTAACAGCCCGTGAGTTGGCAGCCACGTATAACAATAGCGGTTCCTTCTCAATTGGAGCAGCTAGGACCGGCGGCTCAGCCAGTTGTGCCTTCAGATCCTCAAAGGCGGCGTCGCAGCATTGCTCCAAACAAAAACATCTGTTTTCTTCATCAACTGATACAGAGGCATAGCCTTTTCCCCTAACCGGCTTATGAACCGGCTCAAAGCGGCCACACGACCCGCCAATCGTTGAACATCATTGATGCAGGTTGGTTTGGCTAGAGATGTAATTGCCTTGATTTTCTCCGGGTTAGCTTCAATACCTCGGTTAGACACGAGAAAACCCAAGAGATTGCCGGCTGGCACTCCAAAAACACACTTGGCCGGGTTAAGCATCATCTTGTAAACCCGAAGATTATCAAAAGTCTCTTTCAGGTCTGTGACCAAGGTTTCCTCTTCCCTGGATTTCACCACTATATCATCCACATAGGCATGAACATTGTGCCCAATTTGATTGTGAAGACAATTCTGCACACACTGCTGGTAAGTCGCCTGGGCACTCTTAAGCCCAAAAGGCATCGATAGATAGCAGAAAGCCCCAAAAGGAGTTATAAACACTGTCTTCTCTTGATCCTTGACTGCCATCTTATTCTGATGATAACCGGAGTAAGCATCTAAGGAACTCAACCGTGCACAACCCGCCATAGCATCAATGATCTGATCAATACGGGGAAGAGCAAAAGGATCAGCCGGACAAGCTTTGTTCAAATCTGTGTAATACACGCACATATGCCAGGTGCCATTCTTTTTGAGTACAAGCACCGGGTTAGCTAACCATTCTGGGTGAAAGACCTCCACAATGAACCCTGCTGCCAAGAGCCGGGCCACCTCTTCTCCGATGGCCTTGCGCCTTTCTTCATTGAACCGCCGGAGAAACTATCTAACAGGTTTAAACTTTGGATCGATATTAAGAGTGTGCTCAGTGAGTTCCCTCGAGACACCCGGCATGTCTGAAGGTTTCCATGCAAAGATGTCCCAGTTCTCATGGATGAACTCGATGAGCGCGCTTTCCTATTTCGGATCCAAGTTTGCGCTGATGATGAACTGTTTGGATGAATCGCCAGGCACAAAGTCAACCATCTTAGTGTCATCAGCTGAATTGAATTTTAACTCCAGTTCATGCTCTGTTGTTGGTTTCTTTAATGATGTCATGTCCGCCGGGTCAACATGATCCTTGTAGAATTTCAACTCCTCTGTTGCACAAACAGATTCGGCATAGGCAGCATCCCCTTATTCACATTCCAAGGCTGTCTTCCGGCTCCCATGGACTGTAATGGTGCCCTTGTGACCCAGCATCTTGAGCTGTAAATATACGTAACACGGCCGAGCCATGAACTTGGCATAAGCCGGCCGCCCAAACAGAGCATGATATGGGCTTTTGATTTTAACCACTTCAAAGGTTAATTTTTCTGCTCTGGAGTCATACTCATCCCCAAAGGCTACTTCCAGCTCAATCTTACCAACTGGGTATGCCGACTTACCAGGTACCACACCATGAAAAATGGTGTTGGATTGTTTAAGATTTTTGTCCATCAATCCCATCCGGCGGAACGTCTCATAGTAAAGGATGTTGATGCTGCTGCCTCCATCCATGAGTACCTTAGTAAACTTGTACCCACCAACCTGACACTACAAGAAATATGTCAACTTATGACCACCACTATTGGTCACTGAAAGGTCACAAATTTCCATTTATGACCTTTTTGTGACCAAAAACATAAGGTCAAAAGCTGGGCGTCATAAACTGACTATAGCGACCTTTCTTCTGGAATGGTCGCAAACGTTTATGACCAAAATAAGTCCACTGTGGCGTTTTGGTCACTAGTAACCTCCCCAGGCCACGTAGGCATCCAGCGTGGCAATCTGACGTGGCACAAGATTCAGCCCGGTCCAATTCGGTGTTTTACATGGGCCGAGCCCATTAATTCAGCCTTTTTGTTCCCTAAACTTTGTTCAGTGATTTTGGGCCTCAGCCTTTCTGCGGTCCATTTCTTTTTGGGTCTCATCTATTTTTCTTTTTGACCTCGGCCTTTTTTTGTCAATTTCCTTAATTTTCATCCTTTCATGTGAATATTATTTGGTAAATGCCAAATACTACTAGGTTTCACTTCTCAGGTTCTAATTAACAATGGCCCAAGTTTCAACTTCCACAATTTGAAACAATTATGTCAATGAGAATAGTAAACTGATGAAAATTATCAAAGCACATGCCAGTTAGCCAAAATACTACAAATATACTTCTCAGGTTGTCCTAGGTTAGAGCTCTTGTAATAGCATAATCTTTACATCGTTCATTTCACCAAGATACTATCATACTACAAATATACTTCTGACTTCTTCACTTCTAGCCTAGAGCTCTTGTAAATGTTTGTAGAGGCTGAACGAAGCAGCATGACCTTGTTGAGCAACAGATCATCATCATCATCCCAGGTTGGATCAGCTCAGCAGAGCATCCCCGATCGTTGCCATGACTTGAGAAGCAACATCTCAGGTTGATAACCAGATCCTGCAGCGAGCAGCAGCAGCTGATCCAGCATTCCTGCAATAGCAAAAGCAGATCCGATCAGCAACAGTACAACCTATAGTATCAGCAACATTAACTACTCCAAATCAACAGCAACTACATCATATCAGATCAACTACTACAGCAGATCAGACAGCAACTACAGAATATCCAGGAGTTAAAGATTTAGCATGTAGTGAACATGGAATCTTTCACATACACAACAACTCTAAAAATAGATCAACTACTACAGCAAATCAGATCAACTACTACAGCAGATCAGACAGCAACTACAGAATATCAGATCAACTACTACAGCAGATCAGACAACAACTACAGAATATCCAGGAGTTAAAGATTTAGCATGTAGTGAACATGGAATCTTTCACATACATAACAACTCTAAAAATAGAAATGCATGCAATTCCAAGGACCAACGGCACATAAACAATGACCTCCCCCATGAGCATCTCAGTATCACTTACATCATAGACTCCAAACCGAAAGCAACATGTACAACGGTGAGCATGTAAATCAGGACACACACATGTACTGCTGTACAACATCTAGCCACCGTGGCAGAGGCCATGCTACATGTGTGCCTTCCTTGTGAGTGGGACTGCATCTATACAATTGTACAGTGGAAAAGGAATTAGAACTAAACAACAATTATTAGTATAACAGAAGGCAGAGACTGTACTGTGCTTTGTGCAATTTTATCAGCAAAAGCTGAAGTTATAGAACAAAATTTAACAGTATAAACAGGTAGAGGACCATGCAAGTTCATCAGTACAAGCTAGATATATAAACAACATTTAACTGTATAAACAAAAGGCAAAGACTGTACTGCACTAGCGTATCACTATAAACTGAATCTATAAACAAAATTTAATAGTACAAATGAAATGCAGGGAACCACATCACATGTCAGTCAAGGGAAATATTAGAACAGATGAGTAGTACAAGCTATCAATGATTTTCCACTTTAGAACAGGGCACATGCATCAATTTTTATAGTCAGGAACAAAGAAGACAATGATTTTCCACTTTAGTACAGTTATGGTTATCTCAAAGAATTTGTGCCTCATAAACATGCATGGAATTTCTATCTCAAAGAAGTATACATATTTATCTTGTTTAATTAGGCCAGCAGCACAAAAAAACCATGCAGAAATGTCAGGAACGCATTTGATTTCACAAGAGAAGAATGTGTAAGGTGCAATGTTGTGTACACTTTGTAATTCTATAATAATTTGTAGTGCACTGCGGCTAGAAGCCAGAGTACACTTGAAGCTACGAACTATGCAACAAGCCTGAAACTCCAACAACAAGAAGCAGAGTTGAGTTCCTAGCCATCAGACAAGATTGGAACTCCCAGCATTTGCCTCTTAAATTTTTATATAAAGTGAAAATTCCCAGCAAGGTAGATAGTGATCAACTTGCTGTACAACAAGTGCAGAGCAGCTACAAAAGAAAAATACAAGCCCACTGATACTAGTTGTGCACTTGTTTCTTTCGTTCACCACTGATCTGGTCTGTAGTGAAAGTGAAAGCACGGCCAAAAGAAGTTAAAAAATGTTATTAGTTGTAAGAGGATAGAGATGCCACTGGATCTCAGAACAATATCAGATCAGGTTGTTGAAGACGTTGATGACGATGTTGTCATTGGTGATGGCGTTGATCTGCGGCCCCGGGAACTGCATGTTGATCAGGATCCCCTGCACCGCCGCCAGCATCAGCCCAGGAACAGAGCAAGAGGAAGAGTGCAATGCACGCGCGTGCTGCCGACCGCCATATGTAGAGGTCTTGAAGTGGAGGAAGGATTCATACCATAGCACCGACCGCCGTCGAGGTCTTGAAGGCTGCGGTGGGTTTCCATGGCCGGGCTTCATCCCGTCGCTTGTCGCTATTCCTCCTGTCCTACCTGCAGAGACAGAGACGGGGGTGAGAGGGAGGGGGAGATTGATCCACCTGTAGTACTAGGATTACACAGCAACTAGTAGCAGAACTAGCAAGAAATAACCAAATTGAGTGTACACCAATATCATATGAATCCGCAACACAATCGAGCAACAGATTGGTAGAAGAACAGCTGCTGCATAAACCGTGAACTCCAGGTGGAGAAATAACCCTTTTCATGAATATACTAAGCACTAATATGGCTTACAGCTAGTTGATAACTGACACCGTGTAGACCATGATGTGAGTATACTAAGCACTCATATGAGTATTACCAAGGACTTCCATGACATTATTACCTCAAAGACATACTGGAAAATTAAAACTGCACTGTTTATGCCTCTGATCACATAAAAGCAGCTACCTCCCTTAACAAATTCACATCACTGTCAGTTTTGTGATATTGTTGCATAAATAGCTCTAAGATCAAGTTAATAAATCTATTTAGAATGTAGTGTGTGCAGCAAGAAACTTGATTGAGAAACCATGCTCTGTCTAGGCATAATACTCCTGACTGAGGTAGAAAAATCGTTGGTCTTCTAAGTTGACTTCAACGCCAACCAGATACAGTAGTACCTACGCGTACAGACTAGTCAATGTAATCATGCTGCACTCCTATCTATATCTAGTAGCTGAATTAGTACACACATAGACTAATCCTGCCTGTCTAGTAGCTCAAGTGACATCTCAATCGTCCTATTTGGATATAAACTTCAGCTCAAACAGGGACGTCTCTTTGGTATAAGCTCAAACGGGGACGTCTCCAGATCAGGAAGTGAAGGAAGTATACCTCAGGTCGCTGGCGCACTTGCCCCGCGAGATCCGGCGCGTCCCCCCTCGCGCTTGGAGCGAGCATGCGCCCCTTCGGGCCACTGCGCGTACCCACCGACGACCGAGCAGGCCGCTCCTTGGGGAGGAAGGCGCGCTGCATGACGGGTTCGCGGGTTAGCATGTCCGCCAGCTCCCGGACCTGATTAAATCGCCTGCAACCCTGCGTGAGGAAGAAAATGGCGCGCGTTAGGGAAGGGAAAGGAGGAAGAGCAGATCCAAGAGGGGGTGGGGGTGACCTTGATGGCGAGCGGCCTCCCGGGCAGAGCGAGTTCATGGCCGGTGCCTGGCCTCTCCTTCCTGATTAGAGGAGGGGAGGGAGACGGGTCATGGCGTCTGGGCATGCGTCCGCGTCGTGATCCTGACGGGATCCCGATGGGATCTACACGAGGCCTCCGCCACCCCTCCCCCGCCGCGGTGCCGGGTGTGGGTCACCTCCCACGAAAGGAGACAGAGACGGAGCCAGCGCGGACATGGATGGGACGGGGAGACGGGGTGGATGAGCCGGTGCAGCGGAGGTGGTTGCCGAGGCGGGCGCGGAGACGGGGTGGGTCGTCGGGATTCATGGTGTGGTGGATGCGCCGTGAGGAGGGGAGGAGGAGAGGGTGAGGGAAGGAGGGCGCCGCCGCCGGCGATGGGAAGCGAGAGAGAGAGAGAGAGAGAGAGAGAGAGGGAGGCGGCGTCGATTTGGATCGGGGAGAGAGAGAGAGGGAGGGAGGCGGCGTCGATCTGGATCGGGGAGAGAGAGGATCTGAATCGGGGGCGGGAGGTAGGTGGCGGCTGCGAGTGGATCTGAATCGGGGGAGAGAGGGGAGAGGAGTGGAGTTAGGGTTTGGGTTGGCCCGCTGAGGAGTGGAGTGAGAGACGTTGGATTCGCCTGGTATGGACGGTTCAGATCACATAGAGTGGGGTGATCCGTGAGAAGTGTTCTGATTGGTCCGAGAAATCTGTGATTTAAAATAATTTCCAAGTAC
Source organism: Triticum urartu (assembly GCF_003073215.2). Taxonomy (NCBI): domain Eukaryota; kingdom Viridiplantae; phylum Streptophyta; class Magnoliopsida; order Poales; family Poaceae; genus Triticum; species Triticum urartu. Next base: position 660,587,271 of record NC_053023.1, on the reverse strand, counting down.
TAAAGATAGAGCTATTTTGTGAAGCAACTATCAAAAATATTTTGCAAAAGGGCATTATACAAATTTTCACTCAAGCTAGACCACATTTTATGGATGAGCACCAATTTGTATGCATTTCTGATCTTTCTAGCTATTTTTAATCATTTTTTGAGTGTCCAAACTGAGTTTTTTTTCTGAAGGACCTATAATATATTTGTTGCAAAATTGGACCAAATCATTTTTCTAAAATACTAGGCCATATTTAATGCACAATTGACAAAATGGTTGGGAGTAAAAAATTTTGATTCACCTCTCATGAAAAAGGCAAATTTCCGCCGATTCAGCTGGAAGCGGGTCAAATTTGAACTGCAGCTGCCTCATAGTTTGCTATTTATTTTTTTCAAAAATCATTTCTAGGTACATAAGTATTTATTTAATCAGAGAAACACCAAAAAAATTCCAAGATTCAACCACTAGCTAGGAGCGGTCATTCCCGCCGTTTTGACCGCATTTTGAAATGGGTATAAAAAATTCAAAAAAAATCAAAAAATTGGGAAACCTTCGCATTGTGTCATCATATGTGGCCAAGTTCCCAGGAAAAATAACAAACTTGTAATACGGCAATTATTTTAAAAAAGTGTTCTCAGAAACGAGCTATCATGTGTGGAGATCAATGGCTTTCAAGCCAAATGATCAATCTTATGGCCACATTCATGGCATAGTTTGTTCAAATGATATCATATTGTGCACAAAGGTGCATATTGGAATGGCAAACAATGTTGCCTAAGGATGTTTTCATTTTCGTTGGACGAAAAAACCATTTTCCATTTTTCGAGTGCCCGAAAGGAGGTTTTTTTGTGAAGGAACTACCAAATAATTGTTGCAAAATTGGACCGAATCATTTTTATAAAATACTAGGCCATATTTAATGCACAATTGACAAAATGGTTGGGTGTAAATTTTTTTGATCTACCTCTCGTGAAAAAGACAAATTTCCGCCGATTCAGCTGGAAGCGGGTCAAATTTGAACTGCAGCTGCCTCATAGTTTGCTATTTATTTTTTCCAAAAATCATTTCTAGTTACATAAGGACCTATTTAATCATAAATACATGGTTTGGTGGCGATACGTCGAGGTTTTGGCGGTGGCCGAGGGCCTCAACTCTAGAGCGCGTAAACTCGCATGCTCGTCGCGTGGTCACCGCGTGACCGTAATGTTGCCATGTGTTCTGGGTGGCTTAGGCATGTCTAGTGGGTTGGGCACTCCCCAGGTTGGTGCTAGGAAGAAAATTACAACATAAGATTCTCACAAGAAGACCGATCGATGCTCAAACATGAATTAGCAGCCAAGTGTTTGATTAGCGGTACGGGAAATGCACATGGCCAATGGGCGTGAGTTTTGGCTGAGGATGATTATCTACTAAGGAGAATGTCTTCACAAATTTTTAGCTCAAAAGGAGGATCCTAGGTGGTACTTGCTTTGCAAAGTACCACGCTGGACAAAAATATGAATGTTGAAGCTGGGCTCAAAATAATGAATGGATTGAGCTAAAATTTTGTGGAGGATGGTTATTTGGGCATAGGAAAGCATTGTAGAAAATTGATACCATTTGGACATGCCAAAGTAGTACTTCCTTCACAATGCTCTTCTATGGACAGAAACTTGGGAAAACTAGTGAGAGAGATTGGATGAATGAAATGAGCTCAAAATTGGTGTAGGTAAGTTATTTAGGTATGGTCATGCGCTGGTCAATTTTCAGATCATTTCGGTAAGCCTAGCTAGTACTTACTTCACAAAGCTTCTCTCGAGGTAGAAACTTTGGAAATTTCCCGAGAAAGATTTACTAAGAAAATTGAGCTGAATATTATCATGTGGCAATGATTTGGGTATGGAAGAGTGCCCGAAAAGTTTGAGGGTAATAGGAGGGGTCTATATAACACTTGCTTTGCAACGTGCCAATTTGGCCATAAAATATAAATTGAACCTGGGCTCACATAGATGATTTGACTGAGCTGCAATTTGGAGGAGGGTGATAATTTGGGCATATGAAGAAACGGTATAAATTTCATGTCATTTAGAGATATAAAAAAGGTACTTCCTTCACAATGCTTCTAGGTGGACAAAAACTTTGGAAATTTTCCGAGGAAGATTTGCTAGGCAAATGGAGCTGAATTTTGTCATGCGGTAATGATTTGGATAGGAAAGAGTGCCCAAAAATTCGTAGGGCAATCAAGAATATATAAATAGAACTTCCTTCATAAAGTGTTGTTGTGAACATAATAGGAAAATGAATATTGTTGAATTAGTTTTGAACTAGGCAAGGAAGGATTTTTTACATATTTGATGAAGATATGACCCAAAGAATTTATGAGATTTTTTTGGGAATTTTGGGAATGATAGAAATATAGGTTGCTTCACAACCTAGGGCAAAAACTGCCACATGGACATGACACATAGGCAAAACTGATGAGATGGCGCCTAGTCATCACAACCCACCACAATCTACAAGGTTATGACCATCTATATTGGTCATTAACAACTAGAAATAAGGCAGCGGACTAGCACTGTTTGCTTTGTGACCATTTCGTGTAAGGAAATTACGACCTTTCTGACCAAAATGGTCGCAATGGTTTAGGGTTTGAAGCCCCCTGAACAGCTTTTGACCAATTGGTCTAAAATGGTCATAAATTTATGACCAATTCTTTGAGGGTCACTGACAGAAGGTCATAAGTTGACATATTTCTTGTAGTGTGAGGTGCTACTACCAAAGCCATGTGACTAGGATTATCAACCCGGGGTGGGTGATCCTCTCTGCTCCATACAATAGGCTGCTACGACCAACGTAAATATCGGGGAATTGCCGGCTCAATGGCATTGACAACCCTCTTGTGGAGCTTCTGGTCCCTCTTACATAAACTGGTAGTAAAGACATGATACTGTCTGCCACTCAACTACTTCGGGTTGCTCTGATAGCCGGATTGCTGTTGCTGCTGATTCCCTTGGCCGTGTTGCTGATTATACCCTCCTTGGTGACCAGGATAACCCTGGCCATGAAAACCTCCTCCGCTTGAACCGGCGGCCGGGCCCTAAAAGCCGCCTCCACCTGAGCCGTCACCTGGGCCGTGACCCCCATCAAATGCATTTGAATTTTTAAATGCCTTCATGATCGTGCAATCTTTCCACAAGTGGGTAGCTGGTTTCTCCCAGGTGCCGTGTTTTGGACAAGGTTCGTTCAACAACTGCTTAAGGGTGGGGCCCGACCCGCCCGATCGAGGGGGTTGTCTGCCCTTGCGCCGCTGATTACCACCCTGCGCATTGGTATTGGCAACAAACTCATCGACCTTACGTTTATTACCTCCTTGATTCGTCGGGTTATGCTGGTGACCCTTGCCATTGCCGTTCTTCTTTCCCTTCGTTGCCTTTTCTTCGTCAGACACCGGGTCTTTGGTGGTGTCAGAATCAGCGTACTTGACAAGAGCCGCCATCAACGTTCCCATGTCATTACAGTCACGTTTAAACCGCCCCAACTTCTGCTTCAGAGGTTCAAAATGGCAATTTTTCTCCAATATCAAAACTGCTGAGCCGACATCCATCTTATCGGATGAATGTATTATCTCCTTGACCCGGCGCACCCAATGGGTTGTAGATTCTCCATCTTCTTTCTTGCAATTGGTCAGGTCCACAATCGACATTGGCTGCTTACATGTATCCTTAAAGTTCTGGATGAAACGTGCCTTTAACTCTGCCCATGAGCCGATAGAATTGGGTGGCAATCCTTTCAACCAGGTCCGAGCCGTTCCATCCAACATCATGGTAAAATACTTGGCCATTGCAGCATCGCTAACCTCCAACAACTCCATAGCCATCTCATAACTCTCAATCCAAGCCCCCGGCTGCAAGTCAGCCGTGTAATTAGGCACCTTACGAGGCCCCTTGAAATTCCCTGGGCAACCGCTCATTGCGTATGGCTGAGACCAAGCAAGGTACGCCTCCGGTTCTTGTGGCCACTCCTGCCTCAATCGAGGTTGCTGGATAAGACGGAAAGGTTTGGTGAGCCGCCTGCTCTGCTGCTATCTGAGCCGCCCGTTCCACCTCTTGACGAATCCTCTCCTGATCCGCCAAGTTAAGGGCTCCAGCCCGCACCAACTCATGCCTATACAGCCGGTTGTGGCGTTGAGCATTACTTGACATTTCTGCGGACTCCATGTGCCTACTGTAGCTCGGGCTCTGGCTTGGGCGAGGAGTTGAATGAATCATGTCTCGACTGTAAGAGTATGCATCCTGCTGGGCCAAAGCTGTCTGAAGTAGTTCTCTTACCCTCCGGGTTTCAATGGCTGCTGGCGAGTCGCCTTCCATTGGGAGAGCTGCCAAATGAACCGATGTTGTGATGAGGTTTTCCATGGGGTTGGAGAAGTGCCCCGGAGGTGTTGCTACATAACAAGGAGGAGCTGTATTTATGCGAGGCGGCTCCATGGCATGTGGCTGAACTGGGGTACCGAGTGTCACGACCTGGTTTGCTTCCTGCGGGTTGCTCCCCCCAGCTCCGGGTGTATGGAACAGGTTCCTCGGATCCAGCGTTAGAGGCAGACTCGACTGATTTTTCTGATGCCTCCTCATGACCTTGTTCGATGCATTAAGATCCACCGAGAGCCGGAAAGTTTCTACTTGAAGCTGCTGGGCACGAGCATCCAGAGCTGCTCGTTCTGCTGCCATCCGGGTTTCCTCCGCGGCTAGATTTTCCTTAGCTTGCACCATCTCCTCCCGCACGCGTGCCACTTCTGCATCATGCTGGGCTTTATCCGCCGGTTCTACCATAGCGGTTAACAGAGTCGTCAATTTATCCATGAGGTCCATTAGAACTTGAGCCGGGGGGCGTGCGGGGTCTCCTGACCCGGCAGCTGCCAACCCGATGGCTGCTGCTGTCGCTGCGGTGGAGTTTTGCCCGGGCTGTGTCCCTGCCATGAAGACTCCGGCCCAATTCGGCGGCTCAAGGGGGTCCGGAATACTGCTGCCATCGGAACAGCCACCGAGCATGCCATCTTGCAGTTGGTACAACGAGTCCGTCTCACCTGTTGATGATGCAGTATCAGAGCAGATGGCTGTCTCCCCGCCTTCCACCGATCCTTCAGAGTATTCACTGCCATGGATGCAGCCTACGAAGGCATGCTTCATGACAGATTGAACACTGGCGGACCCGGCGCGCTGAGCCGTTTCGATGAGGTCGGTGTGGACGTCCGGCTCAGGGCCTGACTCGCCGATCCGGCCGATGAAGACGTGAATTCCACCGAAGGGGACCCGGTACCCGTACTCGATCGAGCCGGCCTCGGGGCCCTAGCCTTCATCGTCGATGTAGAGCTTGCCGCGACGACTCTTGGTCATCCCGCCCACAGCGTATCCCTTGAGCCCTTCGAAGTTGCCCTTCAAGAACTCAAATCCATCGTGCTCAGGCCCCACGGTGGGCGCCAACTGTCGTGGAGTTGTCACGACAGATGTCCTAGAGCAAGGACTTAGTCGTAGGGCCATCGCACTAGGAAGCTTTGTAACGCCCCGAGACCGATGTGCCAGGTGTCCTCCAGTTATTCGCTGTTGTTGCCTTGTCATTTCTTGCGTGTCATGCATTGCATATCATGTCATCATGTGCATTTCACTTGCATACATGTTCGTCTCATGCATCCGAGCATTTTCCCCGTTGTCCGTTTTGCATTTCGGCGCTCCTATCTCCTCCGGTGGTCATTTCTACCTTTCTTTAGTGTGTGGGGGTTAAACATTTCCGGATTGGAACAGACTTGTCAAGCGGCCTTGGTTTACTACCGGTAGACCGCCTGTCAAGTTTCGTACCATTTGGACTTCGTTTGATACTCCAACGGTTAACCGAGGGACCGAAAAGGCCTCGTGTGTGTTGCAGCCCAACACCCCTTAAATTTGGCCCAAAACCCACCTAAACCTCCTGCATCATCTCGGTCGTTCGATCACGATCGCGTGGCCGAAAACCGCACCTCATTTGGACTCTCCCAGCTTCCTCTACCTATAAATATGTGGCTCTCCTCGATTTTTCGCGCAGACCAAAACCCTAGCGTCTTCCCAGTCCGCCGCCGGACATGTCCGTGCCCGCCGGACATGTCCAGCCTCCACCTCACTCCGGCCAACCAGAGGCCGCCACGTCGCCCTCCCCGCCGCCGCAGCCAACCGGCCGTCGCCACCTCAGCGCCTCACCCTCTCTCTCCTCGCCCCTCCACCGTGCGGCCCGCCGAGCCCATCGCGGGCCCGCGCAGGCCCGACCGCGCCGCCGCTCGCCGCGGGCTCCCCGAGCCTCGCGCGCGTCCATGCCCCGCCGCCCACCGTGCGCCGCCACCGCCATCGCCCTGCGCCTCGACGCCGACCTGCGCCGCGCCCCGCCAAACTCGCTGCGCCGCCCGAGAGCTCCCTTGCCGCCGCCTTGCTCGCGCCTCCCTGCCGGCCACCGGAGCTCGCCGGAGCCGACCTCCGCCGGTCACCTTCCGCCGCCCCGCCGCGCCTTGCCTCCACCGGCGCCGGATCCGGCCGGAACCGGCCTCCGCGTTGCCTCCTTCCTCCTCTCCGGCCTCACCTCCGTCATCCCCGCGAACTCCGGCCGTCTCCCCCGTCTCCGGCGAGATCCGGCCGGAATGGACCAGATCCACCAGGAGTTGAACCAAACGGCGCCATCACGTCCCGGATCTCCTTGTCCCGGGTTGACTTTTCCCCGAGATTTCCATGTTTCATATGCCCATCTTCATCATGTTGTAACTCCACATCCGTAACTCCGTTTTGGGCATATAACATATCAAAATGTTCGTCTCAAAGAGTACATCATTTCATCTCATTGCATCATTTTCATTTGAGCTCATCTTGATGCCCGAAATGCTGTTGGAAGAGTGCTATTTTAGTTAATTGTCAGATCTGCTGCACCAAATAGCTATTTGTCATTTTTGCCATGATTACTATGTGCATGATATGCCCCTGAGCTCTACATATGTTTTGTTATATGCTTTGTCATCTTTCCATAGGTGCAATCCATGTATTTGTGGGATGTGTGTGGTGACTAGCACAAGCTTGCAAAGTGGAGCATTCATTAATTCTAATTTTAGGGACTTAGCAATTCCACTAAGTCCTTGATCTGTTTATCTAAATATGCCATATGTTCATGTTGTTTCCTAGTGATCCGTGCCTCTTTTGAGGATGATCAGTAAGGATGATTTGTTAATCTTGTGGTGCTCTATCCATACATGTCTTTGTTTGCATTTATGGAGCACCCTAGCTTGAGTCAATCGAGCTCTACTTTGGCTATTTCATGAATCTGGGCAGATTGTCTACTTGTTAGCGATTTTGCCGAGGATGTTGTTGTTGATCCGTGCATGCTATGTTGTTGTTCTTGCCATGCCTAGTTTATATGATGTGTATTCTTGACGGGTGTATGCTTAGATTGTTATGACATGCTCTGTAGTGAGTGCATCGAGCTCGTAAACATGCCTACTTGATATCTGATTTGCATGCTCCAGTTTTTCTCTAAGTCTGAGATCTGATTATGTTTTTGCCATGTTCACAATGGTATTTTCTGATCCCTTTTGGCTCCAGGTCACTAAGGGACTTTTGTTAAGCTCTTTGAGTAGCTCCATTCCATGCTTTACTTTGCCATGTTCAGGTCCTGTAGCATATAGTTTTCATGCTCCAAAGTGTGCTACCTGATCTGAAATTCCAGACAAGTGTTAATTTCACTAAGTCTGAAACCTGTTTACCTATTGCACTTTTGCCATGCTTGTTTGAACCTGTTATTGGATGAATTAGCCATAGCTCAGTGTTCATCTTTTGTCAAGAATCATGAGTGGATCCCTGCCATGTATTTTGTTGCCATGTTTGAGTGCTGTAGCATAATTATCATGATGCATTTAGATGGCTACTTGCTATTTATCGCAGACCGTTGCCATATTTGTTTTGCTTGCCATTTCCAAACCGTGCATCCGATTCCGGCGTTATTTATATCGATTTCAACCAAAATCATCTCCTCTTTCCAGTGGCACTCTTGGATTTCCAAGTTGAGGCCAGGTTCATGCATTCCTTGTCCAATCATGCATATGCATCGCATCCCGCATCCCGCATATCATACCATGTTCATGTGTTGGTTGTTTACTATGTTGTGTGTTTCTTTTCCGGTGTTTGCTTCTTCGGGTTGGTTCCTGTAACGTCGCGTTTGTGAGGACCCGTTCGTCTATGTCCGTTTGTCTTCTTCATGGACTCGTTCTTCTTCCTGTGGGATTTCAGGCAAGATGATCTTACCCTCGAAATCACTTCTATCTTTGCTTTGCTAGATGCTCGCTCTTTTGCTATGCCTATGCGGCGATACCTACCACTTGCTTATCATGCCTCCCATATTGTTGAACCAAGCCTCTAACCCACCTTGTCCTAGCAAACCGTTGTTTGGCTATGTTACCGCTTTGCTCAGCCCCTCTTATAGCGTTGTTAGTTGCAGGTGAAGATTGAAGTTTGTTCCTTGTTGGAACATGGAGATGTTGTTCCTTGTTGGAACATGTTTACTTGTTGGGATATCACAATATATCTTATTTAATTAATGCATCTATATACTTGGTAAAGGGTGGAAGGCTCGTCCTTATGCCTGGTGTTTTGTTCCACTCTTGCCGCCCTAGTTTCCGTCATATCGATGTTATGTTCCCGGATTTTGCGTTCCTTACGCGGTTGGGTAATAATGGGAACCCCTTGACAGTTCGCCTTGAATAAAACTCCTCCAGCAATGCCCAACCTTGGTTTTACCATTTGCACTAACAACCTACCACCTTCCCTTGGGTTCTGCAGACTCAAGGGTCATCTTTATTCTAACCCCCCCGGGCCAGTGCTCCTCTGAGTGTTGGTCCAAACTAGAGTCCTATGCAGCGCCCCCTCGGGGAAACTCGAGCTTTGGTTTTAGTTGTATGGAGAGCTCATCTGAGTGTGCCCTGAGAATGAGATATGTGCAGCTCCTATCGGGATTTGTCGGCACATTCGGGCGGTGTTGCTGGTTTAGTTTTACCATTGTCGAAATGTCTTATAGAACCGGGATACCGAGTCTGATCGGAATGTCTCGGGAGGAGGTCTATTCCTTCGTTGACCGTGAGAGATTGTCATGGGCTAAGTTGGGACTCCCCTGCAGGGATTTGAACTTTCGAAAGCCATGCCCGCGGTTATGGGCAGATGGGAATTTGTTAACGTCTAGTTGTAGAAAACCTGAAGTTGACCTTAATTAAAATACATCAACCGCGTGTGTAACCGTGATGGTCTCTTTTCGGCGGAGTCCGGGAAGTGAACACGGTGTTGGAGTTATGCTTGACGTAGGTTGTTTTAGGATCACTTCTTGATCATACTTTATCGACCGTGCTTTGCCTTCTCTTCTCGCTCTCATTTGCGTATGTTAGCCACCATAAATGCTAGTCGCTTGCTGCAGCTCCACCTCTTACCTTTACCTTACCCATAAGCTTAAATAGTCTTGATCGCGAGGGTGCGAGATTGCTGAGTCCCCGTGACTCACAGATACTTCCAAAACCAGCTTGCAGGTGCTTTTGAACCGTGCAGATGATGCAACTAAGCTCAAGGAGGAGCTCATTGAAGATCTTGTCCTTTGTGTTGTTCCGTTCTAGTTGATCAGTAGTGGAGCCCAGTTGGGGTCGATCGAGGGACCTTGTCGCATTTGGGGTGCTTCTTTTATTTTGGTTCTGTAGCCGTACCTTGATTGTATCTGGTTGATGTAATGTTTTATTCATGTAATTGTGTGAAGTGGCGGTTGTAAGCCAACTATGTATCTTTTCCCTTATGTATTACATGGGTTGTGTGAAGATCACCTCACTTGCGACATTGCTTTCAATGCGGTTATGCCTCTAAGTCGTGCTTCGACACGTGGGAGATATAGCCGCATCGAGGGCGTTACAAGCTTAAAGGGGTTAATCGGGACAAAGGACACGAGAGAGTTTTTATACTAGTTCGGCCCCTTACGATGAAGGTAAAAGCCTACGTCTAGTTGGGATTGGTATTGCCGAGGTTTCGATCTCCAAGAGGCTCAACTCGCTGGCTTGGTTATCGACTTGGTTGTTTCTTGCCTAAGCCGCCACCAGGTTGTCCCCTTATATACATGGGTTGACGCCTGGCGGCCTACAGAGTCCCGGCCGGCTCATAATCGTGTCCGGCTCGGTGACTTCCTTTACATGCCTTTCTTTACAAGTCTTTCGCCCGTATGGCAGTTTACAATAATGGGCCTTAAGCCGGCCCGAGGCCTTTGGGCTTTCTATATGTTTAATAAACTATCATCTTGACTGTATATTGGGCTTCTTATGTAACCCGCCATTAGGGCTGACCTGGCCTCTCCTGGGCGGGTCATACTGGTAGTAATATCCCCAACATAAACCAAGTTCGAATAGAATCTTAAAAGTTTCAGGATGAAGATAAAAGTACTCGGGCATCAGGCCCGAAGGAGTTTAACGGTTACAAAATCACTTGGCATTCCAAGGCAAATTTAAGGCGAGGTATCAAGTTTGTTCACTCCACAGGAGGAGGGCTTGCAGGCTCGACGAACTCATCTAGATCGACCCCGTCAGCGATCCGAGTGGCAGTAGCAATGAAAGTCTCCATGAACGATTGGAAGTCGTGTCTTTTGGTGTTAGCAACCTTGATCGCCACCAGCTTCTCTTCTCGAGCTTCTTTGTAGTGGACCCTAATCAGCGACAGAGCCACGTCAGCACCGCATCGGGCAGAAGACTTCTCCCATTCCTGCACTCGACCAGGAACCCCATTGAGTCGAGTCATTAGAGACTCGAGATCATTCTGAAGCATTGCCCTTGGCCAGAGTGATGTATTAATGCGCGACGTCGCCACCTTCAAGCGAGCAAGATAACTGGTAATGCTAGCAACGCGAGATTCCAGTCGAAGCACATTCATGGCAGCCTCATCGCCGACTGGAGAAAGGATGGGATCCAAGCCCGTCTCGATCCCTCCAGTTTCCTCTTCAAAGTTTTGGCAGAATCCTGTAGATTGAAGGAGTTAATGATTCGACTGATCCGCAGTGACTTGCAAACAGTAAAACAGTCGGATAAAAAAAGGGTACCTTCGAGCATAAGGAAGAGCTTCTTTGCGAGGGTTTCAGATAAGCTTCCAAGTCGTTTCTCCTACGAGACATGCTTTCCAGCTACTCGTTCAGAGTCACCTTATCCTTCTTCAGACGAGTCGCCTCTCGGTTGGATTCAATAAGAGACGACTTCAACTTGGTTATTTCCTCCTCTAGCGCTCCGACCGAAGCCAACATTTTGTTAGCAAGGGCAGTCTTCTCCTGAGCCTCCTTTTGCACAGCTGCAAGGTCGAGGTCCTTCTTCGCCAGAGCCAGCCTCATTTCCTCTCCAAAACACGCATTTGGGTCAAACAGAAGAACGAAGGGATAACTTGAAGGATGGTTGAGATAAGCAGTCGACAGGCCGTTACCTTCCATACCAGCAACTTCATCTTGAGCCTTTTTTAAGTTCTGTTGGGCAAGCTCCAAGTCAAGGTTGAGTTGCCTCTGCTTTTCCTCGAATTTGGAGATAAGCGCACAGGATTTCTACAATGAGTAAAAGACATGTCAGTGGACAAGATCAAAGATTATTTACTTCTGAGTGAATAAAACTTTAAAGACTACTGCAGAATCAAACATTCTACAGTAGTCTCGGGGACTACACCTAGTGGGTGCACTTAGCGTGCCCCCACTGGTTCAGATTCCACTCGACACGGTCCGCCTAGACCGAGTGGAAGAAGAAGAAAAAAGTACTCAGACCCCAACCGACTGCCAGCAGTCGACTACGGTCTCGGGGACTACACCCAGTGGGTGCACTTAGCGTGCCCCCACTGGTTTGGATTCCACTCGACACGGTCCGCCCAGACCGAGTGGAAGAGTGAAAACAACAAAGATGACAAAACACCCAGTGGGTGTGCAGATGCGAAGTGTAGGACGACAAGAGATTACACGGAGAAAAGTATTCAAGTAGCCTATCCTAACAGAACAAGTTCAGTCGGAAGCCAACTTACTTGGACATTGGCTCGAAGGGTCGCGCTGGCGTCATAAGCAGCCTGACTGTTTTCGTGCACCACCTTCACCCGCTCCATCATTATGCCAGCCTGGCGAATGGCTTCCGCAGCGGCGTCCGCCTGGCTTTCTGGAACGTGATGAGTGGTGAAGAATGGGACTGATGGTCCAGACACAGCAGCTTGAAGTTCTGAGGTATGAAGTTGGACGGTTGAAGCAAGCACGGGCACAGTCGACGATGTGGGACGCTCACTCGACACTGGATCAGCAAAAGTAACAGAAACCCTGCTCACATCTTCAAGTTGTTGAACTACTGGCTCTGCCGCCGGTTCCGATTGGGATGTCTTGCCAGCCGATGCCTTCTTGTTCCTCCTGGGCCTCAGCGGCACGTCCTTGTCATCATCTGGAAGCTCAATGATATTGGGAGGGGATACAAAGAGATCAGTCGACCCTAGATCAGTCATCAGAATTTAATCGACCAAGTAACCAAGGACAGTATTACGAGAGTTGTACCTGGGTTGGAGGTGACTGCATCTTCCATCTATTCATCTTCGTACTTGTGGGTGGAAGTCCCGGTCACGTCTATCGCACCGAGTCAACCAAAGAATCAGGTCTGATTATTACCCAGAGACAGTAGGAATGGCCACTTTGATCTTGGGAAAAGCCTTCGGCGGTTTGGATGACGCAGCTTTCAGTTGTTTCGGCGCCTTATCAGTCGGCGTTGGAGATGATGCAGCTTTCGGTTGCTTTGATGCTCTCTTAGTCGGCACTGGAGAAGACGTCCGAGGGCGCTTCGACGACTGTCCAGTCGGTGCGGTCGCTTTGTCGTGGATGCTTGTCGGGTCGTGAGTGTGCTTGGATCTTTTTTCCCTACGAGGAGGTGAGTCGACCTCTTCTTCATCACTCGGGTCGTCACTCTCCTCGTCCTCCTGTTCGTCAGAGTGCCACTCACCGCTCTCGCCCCCGCTCACCTCCCCCTCCGGATCCTGCTCCTTCACCCCGTTGGGCATCGAGTACATCTCAGTAAGGGCCTGAAAGATAACAAGCGGAGCAAATATCAGTCAGTTGTCAACAAGCGGTTACATGATGAATCAAGAGAACACTAGGCAATCCAGAGTCGGGCCTGGTCTGGCTGGCGTGAATTGTCGAATGGAGGGAGTCTCCTGGACCCCCTGGGGTTATCCTTGTTGCCAGTGATGCCTTTCAGCCACTTCTCCACCGTGTCCTCGTCGACCTCCTCCGGGTGGATCCGAGTGGAATCCTCAATACCTGAGTACATCCACATCGGATGGTCACGGGCTTGGAGCGGCTGAATGCGTCGTTTAAGGAAGACCTCCAACAGATCCATACCGGTCACGCCGTCTCGAACGAGCTGGACCACCGGCTCGACCAACACCTTCACCTGTGCCTTCTCCTCTGGTATCACTTTCAAGGCGGAGGGCTTCTCGACCTGAGCCATGGAGAAAGCAAGAAGTCCGGTCGACTGACCTAGAGTCGGCTGGTCTTTGCAATAAAACCAGGTCGACTGCCATCCTTGGACCGACTCAGGAAGGATCATGGCTGGGAAAGTGCTTTTACCTCTCATTTGAATCCCAAGACTCCCACACATCTGAACCACGTGCGTCCTCCCGTCACTCGGGTTGGCGTTCTTGACCGACTGGGAATGACACGTGAAAATGTGCTTGAAAAGACCCCAGTGTGGCCTACAACCTAAGAAGTTCTTGCACATGGACACGTAGGCAGCGAGATATACGATGGTGGTGGAGTTATGCTCCAAAGAAGTTCAAGAATCCCCGGAAAAAAGGATGGGGAGGCAAAGAAAATCCACGGTCAACATGGGTGGCGAGGAGAATGCACTCACCCTCTCGCGGATGCGGTTCGGTCTCGCCTTCCGAGAGCCACGCCGATTTGTGGGGAATCAGCCCCCCCCCTCGACTAGATCGTCGATGTCATCCTGACTGATCGTCGACCGAATCCAGTCACCCTGGATCCAGCCGCGCGGCAGGCCGGACCTCGACGAAGATCCGCCCTGGCTGGACTTCTTCCCCTTCGCCTTCGCCGTCGCCTTCTTCACGCGCTCCAGAGCAACTATCTTCTCCTTCCCCATGGCCGCGGGTGAAACTCGAGCAGAGCAGCAACGCCGGGAGTAGAGGTGGATATGGCAGAGAGAGTGGAGGAGAATGGGAACTCGTTGTGCATAAAACCCCAATCTGGCACCTTATATGAGGCCGCTTCCGAGTGGCTAACCTGTGGGTCCAGACGATCCTATAAAATCCCACAACAGTCATGCACGAGGTACATGGCGAAAAAGTGGCACGGTGATCGAGGCGGCCTTGCCTAATCCCATCCGATTACTGCGGCCTCCTCCGTCCCGCGCACTTCCCCAAAATACGAATCCCACTATATCCGCGAGCAGCGGGGCAACCTGTCAGACGAAAGATTTCTTTCATATCAGTACTCAAAGCATCACAGTAAAGTTCACTCGGCAAAACCAAGAATGGATCAAGGCGACTGAAAAAGAATTTGAAGTCATCATGATTGTTCATTTGGTCCCCATAAGGCGCTTCTGAAGCCCGAAAATTGAATCGGAGGTGTTCTCAACTCCTTCTTCACTCAAGCCCTGAAACATTCGGGGGCTAATGATGAAGCTATGTACCTAGGGTAGGGTCATAGGCCTGACCTAGACACCCCCCCTAGGACACCATCTTAAAACCAGAAACATTCAAGGGATAGCGTCGTCCACTCGACTACAAGTCGTTCCATTCGGAAGATTCAAAGTCACTCGACCGCAGCAATTATCACTCGACGGCAGAAGACCTAAAGTCACTCTGCACGGCAACGGTCGGACGTTTACTTCATAGACTTAATAGGCATTTATATCACTTAATTGCTAGCGTTACCGGTGACGCCTCCTTCTTAATGTACTTTAAACCCTTTGTAACTTGGGCTGGCTGGGGTCCTGGCGCACTCTATATAAGCCACCCCCTCCACTAGCACAAGGGTTCGCACCCCCTGTAAACACACACATACATAATCCAGTCGACCGCCTTCGGGCACCGAGAAATAGGGCTATTACTTCCTCCGCGAAGGGCCTGAACTCGTAAAACTCGTGTGTACAACTTCGCCATAGCTAGGATCTTGCCTCCTGATACCTACCCCCATTATACTGTCAGTCTTAGATCCACGACAGCTGCTACGGGCTTCTAGCAAGAACCATTCTTACCTACGCATCAAAACCACAACGATTTTTTGTCAAGTGTACTATTTTAACCTTCAACATGGACCGGGCATAGTCAAACTCGATTCAACTAAAGTTGGATAAACAGACACCCGCCAGCCACCTGTGTGCAAAGCACGTCGATAGAACCAGTCTCATGAACGTGGTCATGTAATGTCGGTCCGGGCCGCTTCATCCAACAATACTGCCGAATCAAAGTAAGACGTTCCTTGTAAGCAGTATAACTATTATCACCCACAACTCATTGTGTTCTAGTCGTGCATATAACATCTACGCATAGACCTGGTTCGGATGCCACTATTGGGGAATGCGGTATTTCAAAAAAAACCAACGATCACGCAAGATCTATCTAGGAGATGCATAGCAATGCTACCTCTTGAGCACTGCGTTGGTTTTCCCTTGAAGAGGAAAGGGTGATGCAGTAAAGTAGCATAAGTATTTCCCTTAGTTTTTGAGAACCAAGGTATCAATCCAGTAGGAGATCACAGTCAAGTCCCACGCACCTACACAAACAAATAAGAAACTCGCAACCAACGCGATAAAGGGGTTGTCAATCCCTTCACGGTCACTTACGAGAGTGAGATCTGATAGATATGATAAGATAATATTTTTGGTATTTTTATGATAAAGAGAAATAAAGATGTAAGTAAAATAAATAGCAAAATAAATAGCTAAGTCTTGGGAGATTAATATGATGGAAGATAGACCCGGGGGCCATAGGTTTGACTAGTGGCTTCTCTCAAGAGCATAAGTATTACGGTGGGTAAATGAATTACTATCGAGCAATTGATAGAATTGAGCATAGTTATGAGAATATCTAGGTATGATCATGTATATAGGCATCATGTCTGCGACAAGTAGACCGAAACGATTCTGCATCTACTACTATTACTCCACACATCGACCGCTATCCAGCATGCATCTAGAGTATTAAGTTCATAAGAGCAGAGTAATGCTTTAAGTAAGATGACATGATGTAGAGGGATAAAATCATGCAATATGATATAAACCCCATCTTTCTATCCTCGATGGCAACAATATAATACATGTCATTTCCCTTTCTGTCACTAGGATCGAGCACCGCAAGATTGAACCCAAAGCTAAGCACTTCTCCCATTGCAAGAAAGATCAATCTAGTAGGCCAAACCAAACTGATAATTCGAAGAGACTTGCAAAGATAAACCAATCATACATAAAAGAATTCAAAGGAGATTCAAATATTGTTCATAGATAAACTGGATCATAAACCCACAATTCATCGGATCTCGACAAACACACCGCAAAAGAAGATTACATCGAATAGATCTCCAAGAAGATCGAGGAGAACTTTGTATTGAGATCCAAAGAGAGAGAAGAAGCCATCTAGCAAATAAATATGGACCCATAGGTCTGAAATAAACTACTCACACATCACCAGAGAGGCCATGGAGTTGATGTAGAGGCCCTCTGTGATCAATGCCCCCTCTGGCGGAGCTCCAGAAAAGGCCCCAAGATGGGATCTCTCGGGTACAGAAGGTTGCGGCGGTGGAATTAGGTTTTCATGGTGCTCCTGGATGTTTGGGGGGTACGTGGATATATATAGGAGGAATAAGTACGTCGGTGGAGCAACGAAGGGCCCACGAGGATGGAGGGCGCGCCTAGGGGGTAGGCGCGCCCCCGTGCCTCGTGCCCTCCTCGATCGTTTCTTGACGCCCACTCCAAGTCTCCTAGATCACGTTTGTTGAGAAAATCACATTCCCAAATGTTTCATTCCGTTTGGACTCTATTTGATATTCCTTTTCTGCGAAACCCTAAAATAGGCAAAAAAAAAACAGCAATTTGGGCTGGGCCTCCGGTTAATAGGTTAGTCCCAAAAATGGTATAAAAGTGTAAAATAAAGCCCATTTACATCCAAAATAGATAATATAATAGCATGGAGCAATCAAAGATTATAGATACGTTGGAGACGTATCAAGCATCCCCAAGCTTAATTCCTGCTCGTCCTCGAGTAGGTAAATGTTAAAAGAAGAATTTTTGATGTGGAATGCTTTCTAACATATTTCTCAATGTATTTTTTATTTATTGTGGCATGAATGTTCAGATCCGAAAGATTCAAGATAAAAGTTTAATATTGACATAGAAATAATAATACTTCAAGCATACTAACTAAGCAATCATGTCTTCTCAAAATAACATGGCCAAAGAAAGTTATCCCTACAAAATCATATAGTCTGTCTATGCTCTATCTTCACCACACAAAATATTTAAATCATGCACAACCCCGATGACAAGCCAAGCAATTGTTTCATACTTTTGATATTCTCAAACTTTTTCAATCTTCACACAATATATGAGCGTGAGCCATGGATATAGCACTATATGTGGAATAGAATGGTGGTTGTGGAGAAGACAAAAAGGAGAAGATAGTCTCACATCAACTAGGCGTATCAACGGGCTATGGAGATGCCCATTAATAGATATCAATGTGAGTGAGTAGGGATTGCCATGCAATGGATGCACTAGAGCTATAAGTATATGAAAGATCAACAAAAGAAACTAAGTGGGTGTGCATCCAACTTGCTTGCTCATGAAGACCTAGGGCATTTTGAGGAAGCCCATCATTGGAATATACAAGCCAAGTTCTATAATGAAAAATTCCCACTAGTATATGAAAGTGATATCATATGAGACTCTATCATGAAGATCATGGTGCTACTTTGAAGCACAAGTGTGGAAAAAGGATAGTAGCATTGTCCCTTCCCTCTTTTTCTCTCATTTTTTGGGCCTTTTTTTGGCCTCTTTTTTCCCATTTTTTTATTTTTCGCCCGGAGTCTCATCCCAACTTGTGGGGGAATCATAGTCTCCATCATCCTTTCCTCGCTTGGTACAATGCTCTAATAATGATGATCATCACACTTTAATTTCTTACAACTAAAGAATTACAACTCAATACTTAGAACAAAAATATGACTCTATTTGAATGCGTCCGGCGGTGTACCGGGATGTGCAATGATGCATGAGTGACATGTATGAAGAATTATGAACAGTGGCTTTGCCACAAATATGATGCCAACTACATGATCATGCAAGCAATATGACAATGATGAAGCGTGTCATAATAACAAAACGGTGGAAAGTTGCATGGCAATATATCTCGGAATGGCTATGGAAATGCCATGATAGGTAGGTATGGTGGCTTTTTTGAGGAAGGTATATGGTGGGTTTATGGTACCGGCGTAAGTTGCGCGATACTAGAGAGGCTATCATTTGTGGAAGGGTGAGAGTTCGTATAATCCATGGACTCAACATTAGTCATAAATAACTCACATACTTATTGCAAAAATCTATTAGTTATCAAAACAAAGTATTACGCGCATGCTCCTAGGGGGGCAGATTGGTAGGAAAAGACCATCGCTCGTCCCCGACCGCCACTCATAAGGAAGACAATCAATAAATAAATCATGCTCCGGCTTCATCACATAACGGTTCACCATACATGCATGCTACGGGAATCGCAAACTTCAACACAAGTATTTCTCAAATTCACAACTAATCAACTAGCATGACTCTAATATCACCATCTCCGTATCTCAAAACAATTATCAAGTATCAAACTTCTCATAGTATTCAATGCACTTCTATGAAAGTTTTTATATTATTCCTAAAAGAAAATTTCCATGTTGTTCTAAAGGACTCTCAAAATAATATAAGTGAAGCATGAGAGATCAATTATTTCTATAAAATAAAACCACCGCCGTGCTCTAAAAGATATAAGTGAAGCACTAGAGCAAAAACTATATAGCTCAAAAGATATAAGTAAGCACATAGAGTATTTTAATAAATTTCAAATCATGTGAGTCTCTCTCAAAAGGTGTGTACAGCAAGGATGATTGTGGTATACTAAAAAACAAATACTCAAATCATACAATATGCTCCAAGCAAAACACATATCATGTTGTGAATAAAAATATAGCTCCAAGTAAAGTTACCGATAGACGAAGACGAAAGAGGGGATGCCTTCCGGGGCATCCCCAAGGTTAGGCTTTTTGGTGTCCTTGAATTTTACCTTGGGGTGCCATGGGCATCCCCAAGCTTAGGCTCTTGACACTCCTTGTTCCATAATCCATCAAATCTTTACCCAAAACTTGAAAACTTCACAACACAAAACTCAAAATAGAAAATCTCGCGAGCTCCGTTAGCGAAAGAAAACAAAACACCACTTCAAGGTGTTGGGGATCGTTGTAGAAATTAAAAAATTTCTACGCATCACCAAGATCAATCTATGGAGAGACTAGCAACGAGAGAGAGCGGAGTGTATCTTCATACCCTTGAAGATCGCGAAATGGAAGCGTTACAAGAACGCGGATGAAGGAGTCGTACTCGCAGCGGTTCAGATCGCGGCCGAATCCGATCTAAGCACCGAACAACGGTGCCTCCGCGTTCAACACACGTGCGGCCCGGTGATGTCTCTCGTGCCTTGATCCAGCAAGGGGAGAGGGAGAGGTTGGGGAAGACTCTGTCCAGCAGCAGCATGACAACGTGGTGGTGGTGGAGGAGCGTGGCACTCCAGCAGGGCTTCGCCATGCACTGCGAGAGGCGAGGAGGGAGAGGGGTAGGGCTGCGCCAAGAGAGAGGGAGACTCGTGTCTCTGGCAACCCTAAAACCCCCACTATATATAGGGGGAGGGGAGGGGCTGCGCCCCCATCTAGGGTTCCCTCCCTAGGGGTGGCGGCCAGCCCTAAATGCATCTAGGGGGCGGCCAGAGGGGGAGAGAGGGGGCGCACCCTAGGTGGGCCTTAGGCCCATCTGAGCCTAGGGTTTCCCCTTTCTCCCCTTCCATGCGCCTTGGGCCTCTTGTGGGAGGCGCACCAGCCCACCTAGGGGCTGGTCCCTTCCCACACTTGGCCCACGCAAACCTCCGGGGCTGGTGGCCCCTCCCGGTGGACCCCCAAACCCTTCCGGTGATCCCGGTACGTTATCGATAACGCCCAGAACACTTCCGGTGTCCAAAACGGGACTTCCCATATATAAATCTTTACCTTCAGACCATTGCGGAACTCCTCGTGACGTCCGGGATCTCATCAGGGACTCCAAACAACATTCGGTAACCACGTACTTTTATTCCCTATAACCCTAGCGTCATCGAACCTTAAGTGTGTAGACCCTACGGGTTCGGGAACCATGCAGACCTGACCAAGACATCTCTCCGGCCAATAACCAATAGCGGGATCTGGATACCCATGTTGGCTCCCACATGTTCCATGATGATCTCATTGGATGAACCATGATGTCAAGGATTCAATAAATCCCGTATACGATTCCCTTTGTCCATCGGTATAGCACTTGCCCGAGATTCGATCGTCGGTATACCGATACCTTGTTCAATCCCGTTACGGCAAGTCTCTTTACTCGTTCCATAACACATCATCTCGTGATCAACTCCTTGATCATGTTGAGCTCATTTTGATGATGTCTTATCGAGTGGGCCCAGAGACACCTCTCCGTCACACGGAGTGACAAATCCAAGTCTCGATTCATGCCAACTCAACAGAAACTTTCGGAGATACCCGTAGTGTGCCTTTATAGCCACCCAGTTACGTTGTGACGTTTGGCACACCCAAAGCATTCCTACGGTATCCGGGAGTTTCACGATCTCATGGTCTAAGGAAATGATACTTGACATTAGAAAAGCTTTAGCAGACGAACTACACGATCTTGTGCTATGCTTAGGATTGGGTCTTGTCCATAACATCATTCTCCCAATGATGTGATCCCGTTATCAATGACATCCAATGTCCATGGTCAGGAAACCATAACCATCTATTGATCAACGAGTAGTCAACTAGAGGCTCACTAGGGACATGTTGTGGTCTATGTATTCACACATGTATTACGATTTCTGGATAACACAATTATAGCATGAACAATAGACAATCATCATGAACAAGGAAATATAATAATAACCATTTTATTATTCCCTCTAGGGCATATTTCCAACAGTCTCCCTGAGGGAGTCCTGGATTAGGGGGTGTCCGGATGGCCGGACTATACCTTCAGCCGGACTCCTGGACTACGAAGATACAAGATTGAAGACTTCGTCCCGTGTCCGGAAGGGACTTTCCTTGGCGTGGAAGGCAAGCTTGGCGATACGGATATGTAGATCTCCTACCATTGTAACCGACTTTGTGTAACCCTAGCCCTCTCCGGTGTCTATATAAACCGGAGGGTTTTAGTCTGTAGGACAACATAGACAACAACAATCATACCATAGGCTAGCTTCTAGGGTTTAGCCTCTCTGATCTCGTGGTAGATCTACTCTTGTACTACCCATATCATCAATATTAATCAAGCAGGACGTAGGGTTTTACCTCCATCGACAGGGCCCGAACCTGGGTAAAACTTCGTGTCCCTTGCCTCCTATTACCATCCGGCCTAGACGCACAGTTCGGGACACCCTACCCGAGATCCGCCGGTTTTGACACCGACATTGGTGCTTTCATTGAGAGTTCCTCTGTGTCGTCGCCGTCAGGCTTGATGGCTCCTACGATCATCGATAGTGATGTGGTCCAGGGTGAAACTTGTCTCCCCGGACAGATCTCTGTCTTCGGCGGCTTTGCACTGCGGGCCAATTCACTTGGCCATCTGGAGCAGATTGAAAGCTATGCCCCTGGCCGTCAGGTCAGATTTGGAAGTTTAAACTACACGGCTGACATCCGCGGGGACTTGATCTTCGACGGATTCGAGCCACTGCCGAGCACGCCGCACTGCCACGACGAGCATGATCTAGCTCTGCCGCCTAACAGTGCCCTGAAGGCCGCACCCGCATCGGCTTCGACCCTTAATTCGGAGCCAACCGCGCCGACCGAGGATGGGTGGTTGGACGCCACCTCGGGGGCTGCGATCCTAACGGCGATCGAGACGAACACCAGCCCCGCACTCCGCGAGATTCATGATTCCAAGGAGCCGGACTCCTCTCCGGACTCCGAACCATTCGCGCCTCTGCCGATCGAATCCGATTGGGCACCGATCATGGAGTTTACTGCCGCGGACATCTTTCAGCACTCGCCCTTTGGCGATATTATAAAATCACTAAAGTCTCTCTCTTTATCAGGAGAGCCCTGGCCGGACTACGGTCAGCGAGATTGGGATGCGGACGATGAAGAAATTCAAAGCCCACCCACCACCCACTTTGTAGCCACTGTCGACGATTTAACCGACATGCTCGACTTCGACTCCGAAGACATCGATGGTATGGACGCCGATGAAGGAGACGACGAAGAACCAGCGCCTATTGGGCCCTGGAACGCCACCTCGTCATATGACGTATACATGGTGGACGCACCAAAAGATGACGACGAGGAGCGGAAGGACGCACCGAAGGCTTGTTCCCTTGAAAAGCAGTCAAAGCGGCGACGCAAGCGCCGCCCCAAATCCCGCCTCGACAGAAATAGCGATCACACAGACCCAGTGCTGGAGCAGGGCGAACCGCTGCCGGACAACGGCAATCCGGATAATCAAACCGAACAAACCAATCCTATCAAGGATAATGGTCCGGACGACATAACGCCGGACAGACACCCGGAGCAGCAGACTACCCGTAAAAGGCTTGTTGCCACCGCGAGGAGTCTGAAAAAGCAGAAGCAAAGGCTCAAGGCCGCGCAAGACACACTCCAAATCAGATGGAGTAAAATACTCAACACTGTAGCAAGGTACAGCGACAATCGCCCCTCCAAGAGCTACCCAAAGCGGAAGCTGCGACCCGAATTCGATGAGGAGGCCTCAGAACCCCCACAACCAAATATCAAAGCAGCCACCTGGTCGGATAGACGACCCCTCTACCAAAACAGAGCGGCATACAACGCCGCTCACAATACAATACGCGACCCGTGCGAGGGCTCGCACCCAAAGGACGGCGCAACAAGATACATCTATGGACCACGCAAGCGCGCCCCAGCATACAATGCAACACAACAAACATCCGAACAACGTGGTACACCCAGCTACAGGGGTGCCGCACACCCCCTATGTTTCACCGATGAGGTGCTGGACCACGAATTTCCAGAGGGATTCAAGCCCGTAAACATACAGGCATACGACAGAACAACAGACCCTGGGGTCTGGATTGAGGACTACATCCTTCATATCCATATGGCTCGAGGAGACGATCTCCACGCCATCAAGTACCTACCCCTCAAGCTCAAAGGGCCAGCTCGTCACTGGCTCAAAGGCCTCCCCGAAAGCTCCATTGGAAGTTGGGAAGAGCTCGAAGACGCCTTTCGGGCAAATTTTCAAGGGACTTATGTCTGACCTCCGGATGCGGACGATTTGAGTCATATAACTCAACAACCCGGAGAGTCAGCCCGAAAGCTTTGGAACAGGTTTCTTACTAAAAAGAACCAGATTGTCGACTGTCCGGACACCGAAGCCTTGTCAGCTTTCAAGCATAGCGTCCGTGATGAATGGCTCGCCAGAAACCTCGGCTAAAATAAGCCAAGAACGATGGCCGCATTAATAAACCTCATGACCCGCTTTTGCGCGGGTGAGGATAGCTGGCTAGCCAGATGCAGCACCAGCGACCCCAGTACATCTGAAGTTAGAGATGGAAACGGGAAATCATGGCGCAACAGCAATAACAAATGCCGGAATAAAGAAGACAACATGAAGGGCACGGCAGTAAATGCCGGATTCAAAAGCTCTCGGCCAGGTCAAAAGCCGCCCCCTAAAGGCACCAGGGATGAATTGTCCAGCCTCAACAAAATTCTGGACCAAGTATGTCAGATTCATAGTACCCCTGGTAAACCTGCTAGTCATACCCATAGAGAATGTTGGGTCTTCAAGCAGTCCGGCAAGCTCAACGCCGTACACAAGGGGGAGGATACACCAAGTGAAGATGAGGATGAGCCCCCCAAGCAAGACACGGGGAAAAAAAGAAATTTCCACCAGAAGTCAAAACAGTAAACGTGTTACACGTGATCAAGGGAAAAAACAACGCGGCACTCCCAGAAAAATATACCCAAGTGCCTGTCACCACGAAGTCTTGCCACTGGTCATCTCAACCGATCACTTTCGACCATCGCGATTACTCAGCAAGTATCCGACACGCAGGATGGGCTGCCCTGGTATTAGACCCAGTAATTGGCGGATATCACTTCACACGAGTCTTAATGGATGGCGGCAGTAGCCTAAACCTAATATATCAGGATACAATCCGCGGGATGGGGTTAGACCCAACACAAATTTGCCATAGCAATACTACCTTTCAAGGAGTAACGCCAGGCACAGGGGCTCGTTGTACAGGCTCCCTCCTACTACAAGTTATATTTGGCTCCCCCGATAACTTCCATTGCGAGCATTTAACTTTCCACATCGCTCCGTTTCAAAGTGGCTATCAAGCACTGCTCGGACGCGAAGCTTTCGCTCGCTTTAATGCAATACCACACTACGCCTCCCTCACACTCAAGATGCCCAGTCCACGTGGCATCATTTCAGTGCACGGAAATATCAAGCGTCTCTGCGCGCCGAAGAGAGTGAGGCTGCCTTGGCAGCCGCACACTAAAGGCGCCCGGACCAGCGAAAGCATCCAATAGGTCGTCAAGACCTCAGACACAACTAATCGAGTCTGGCGCCGCTACTTGTACCGCATAAATGGTCACACCCCTATTTGTCAATACAAGGGGCTCAACACGCGCAGACAAGTGGCAATTTCTTCTCATCTTGAATTATACATGGTTTCTTTAAAAAACTATCTTTTTGCATGACATCTTTTTCACCTAAATTCCTCTCTTTTACAGACGATCATCGTGCTACACCCATCCAGGATATGGCACAACGGAGACACGGGCGCAGACGTGCAGCAGGGACCCGCTCCAAGGATTCTTTTTAGATTAAGACCCTGCGTAAACCTTTTTTACTGTCTCTTGTTGATACATATCCACCGTTGAGAAGGATGCTGACGTCTTGGCATGTGGCCATGCCAGAACAATGCACGTACCTGGACACAAGGGGCTTCTTACAAAGGCCATTATTTAGGCCCGGTTTATACCACAAAGACCGAATACCTTAGGGAGTGTTCGGCGTCTTGAGTTTGGCCCTATATGCATCATCTCCGAATCATTGTCTTTGGTCAAATGTTGGGTTTGCCCGGCTCCTGTGTTTTGGTGCCTTACGTTCCGCTTTACCAGCTAAGGTAGCACCAGGAGAACTACTGCGATTGTGCCCTGGTTCATCCAAACGAGCACCTCAGTAGAGAAAGCCGAAAACTGACTGTCATGATATAGCGTGACACTGGTCAACCACTCGATGACCTGTGGGAATGTTAGAATTCCTCCGCCTTAACGAAGGGCCGCTTTCCGGCCAGGCATGTACGCACCCCGATATCGGGAGAGTGCGGAGCCACCAGGGGCTATCTAGTAGCCCCACTGTCAAACTCCTATGGCTAACTGAAAGTGCTAAAGCATTATAGTCCGGTCGCCTCGCTCGCTCCGCTATCACCTCCTTAATAGGACCAAGACGTTGGGTTAAGTGTGAACACGTGTTTTTGCGAGCACCTCCGCATTATATGCATGGGGGTTGAAGCCGACGACTGCAATCTTTCAGGTTATACACATGTATACATAAACGGCCGCCCAGGAGGCATCATATTACTTTTAGGCAAAAGTATAAAAATAGCCTTATGAAAATTTATAAAAGCATTTCGCTTACAATGAGATTACATATCACTCAAACATAATATTTTTTGAGCACTGGGTCTCTATCAAACGAGCACCCTCAAGAACTTCTTCAAAGTAGTGCTCAGCAGCCCTTCGACCTATGGCCGAATCCCGCGCTGCAACAGTGGTAGCATCCATCTCCGCCCAGTATGCTTTAACACGGGCAAAGGCCATCCGGGCGCCCTCTATGCACGCCGACCTCTTCATCGCATTAATGTGCAGCACCACGTCAAGGAACTGCTGCACCAAGCTGAAATAGCTGTTCGATTTTGACCTTTCCGGCCATAGCTGATCCACAACAGACCTCATGGAGAGTCCGGACAACCTATTTAGTTCGGCCCATTCGGCTAATTGGTCAGTCAATGAAAGCGGACGCTCGGGAGAATGGAATTGTCTCCAAAACAGCTGGTCTACTTCACGGTCTGTCTGACCCTGGAAGTACTTGGCCGCATCGGCAGCGCTCGCCGCCAAATCCATATACACATCCTCCGAACTCCACAGCCGATCCAGAGGGGCATACCGTGGATCTCCGAACTTCCTCCGCAACATAAAGGATTTCCCAGCCACAATATCCCCGGCTTCCCGCAGCTCCTCCTTCTTCGCTCTCATAGCAGAGCGGAGGTCTTTTCTCGTCGCAGCAGCCTTCTCAAGGTCCGATGCCTTCGCATGGTTTTCCTTTTCGAGAACCCGGCAACGGTCGGCGGCGGCTTTTAATTCTATGGCCATCTTGTCTCGGCTCTCGCCATGCGCGGCCTTCTCGGCTTGCAACTCTTCGGCCACCTTCAAAGCAGCCGCATTACCCAACCTCGCTTGTTCCTTGGCTCGGGCAAGTTCTGCCTGCAAGGCCTCAATAGTGGCAGCTCCATCTGCAGTCACAACATATTAAAGATGCTGGCATCATGCTGCTCTTCCTATGTGGCGTTTACCAGATAATGACACTTACCCTGTGCCTCGTCAAGCCTTTTGTTAACAAGCTCGATGTCGGTGTCTGCCGCATCCAACTGCCATTCTAAATGGGCAAACTCGCTAGTCCGGCTAGCCACCGGAGCTTCCATTACCTACACATAGAGGTAGTATGGTTACTACTTGGGAATATGATCCTCTATTCGTCGTCGTTTCGGACGACAACCAGAGTCTCAGGGGCTACTATCTACACAGGACACACCTAGCATGTGCAGGACTATCATACATTCTTTTACGTACCTCAAAGCCTGTCATTAGACTCATAAAAGCTTCATGCAATCCGCTTTCGGCGGACGAGATTCTCTCCATCACCGTATTCATCAGCACACGGTGTTCATCTGAGATGGCCGCTCGCCCCACCAACTCCCTCAAAACATCCGATCGCACACTAGACGGTGCCGGACTCTTTTGTCTGCTCTCTTCGTGAGCCGGACATTGGGAGCTTCGGGGGACAATGGGATTATCTTCTGGCCTCACCGGACTTGGAGAGGCCCTCCGCGACGACACTTCAGGGTCGCCCGCTTCCGGAGCAGAGGAGTCTGGAGGAGGCGTTTCGCTCTCCATCATCTCTGGAAGAAGATCCCCCGAAGACGAGCTCATTTGAGAGGGGCTAAGGCCCGAACTGCAAAAATATATGCGGTGGTTATTTTCTCAAAGGAAAAAGATGGCATATCTGTACTATTAAAGTATTTCGGGTCACTTACGACTCGCAGGAGAATTGATCCCCCTGCGGACTTTGTGCGGCAATAGCACCCCCCCCCCAAGGTAGGACCCTCCGTGGGAGACTTCTTCTCCCATTTGGAAGCTTCGGCTTCTGAATCCCCGGGCGCAGTCCTTTTCCTCTTCAGGTCATCTTCCTTCATGGAGACGCTCGCTCCCTCAGTTAGAATGGGTAGCGTTGGGGGCCCGCGTCCACCCGTATTATCCTCCACAGTATCTTCTTTCAAGGGCTCCGGGCAAGGTGCGGTCTGGAGCATCTTTTCCAATACCGGATTTTCCAAACCCTCAGGGAGGGGGGCCGAAAACCGAATCAACTTCGCCTTTGTTAGCCAGTCCTGGTCAAAAAGCGAACTATCAGAAATAACTTTGTAACAAAGGAGAGATAGTATGTTTGGCCGGAAGATACCTTACCTGTTCGGTGGCGCGGTTACTACTCAGGCCCACGTCCTCGGTGATTTCCGGACACTCCACCTGAGGTCCGAAGAATGACTTGTACATCTCCTCGTGCGTCAGGCCGAGGAAATTTTGAATGACACGCGGTCCCTCGGGATTGAACTCCCACAAGCGATGGGGCCGGTGTTTGCAAGGCTGTACTTGACGAACCAGCATAACTTGTATTACCGCAACCAATCTGAAATCTCCATTAAAGAGATCTCGAATGCGGCTTTGCAGTATAGGCACATCCTTGGCTAGACCCCAGCTCAGACCTCTGCTGATCCATGACATCAGTTGTGGTGGAGGGCCCGAGCGGAAAACAGGGGCGGCCGCCCACTTGGCACTTCTAGGTGCCATGATGTAGAACCACTCCTGCTGCCACAATTCAGACACCTCTGGGATGGAACCTTTGGGACACGGAGCTCCCGTCATCTTACGTATTGAGGCACCTCCACACGCTGCATGTTGCCCCTCGATCATCTTCGGCTTTACTTTAAAGGTCTTGAGCCATAGGCCAAAGTGAGGGGTAACCCAGAGGAAAGCCTCGCACACGACAATAAATGTTGTGATATGAAGAAAGGAGTCCGGAGCTAGATCATGGAAGTCTAGCCCGTAATAAAACATCAAACCCCTGACGAAAGGATCCAGTGCAAGGCCTAGACCTCGGAGGAAGTGGGAGACGAACACGACGTTCTCGTTGGGTTCGGGGGTGGGAACGGCCTGCCCTCGGGGAGGCAGCCGATGCAATATCTCGGCGGTCAGATATCTGGCCTCCCTCAACTTTTTGATGTCTTCTTCCGTGACGGAGGAAGGCACCCATCGGCCTTGAAGGCTAGATCCGGACATGACTGAAGGTTCGGGGCACCTGACCTGAACTTTGGGCGTTTGATCTTGAGGTAGGGGAAGGATTCGATTGAGCACGAGAGGGAAAAATAAAAGCCTTGTCCCTTTATAAAGAGGGTGAATATCAAGCGTCCTCTCCGTGTCCGTTTGGAATTTCCTATAATCTAGGAGTCCTAGAAGCGGTTGGGTTACCCACGCCCGTATTGATGAGAATCCCGGAATAAGGGGACACGATCTCTGCTTTAACAAGACATGCCAAGGAAACCGCCTCGCATGACGCGCTGAGGTGGGATAATAAAACGACTCAGATAAAGTCTTGGCCATGGTGTGTCACACTACAGAATACGTCAGCAGATTAGATTTGTGTAAATATTATTCTCTCTATGGCAATATGTGGAAACTTATTTTGCAGGGCCGGACACTATCTTTGTGTTCAAAATCTTCTATGAAGTACTTGGAGGAGGAACCCGCCTTGCAATGCTGAAGACAATCTGCGTGCCGGACTCGTCGTCATTGAAGCCTGGTTCAGGGGCTACTGAGGGAGTCCTGGATTAGGGGGTGTGCGGATGGCCGGACTATACCTTTAGCCGGACTCCTGGACTACGAAGATACAAGATTGAAGACTTCGTCCCGTGTCCGGAAGGGACTTTCCTTGGCGTGTAAGGCAAGCTTGGCGATACGGATATGTAGATCTCCTACCATTGTAACCGACTTTGTGTAACCCTAGCCCTCTCCGGTGTCTATATAAACCGGAGGGTTTTAGTCCGTAGGACAACAAAGACAACAACAATCATACCAAGGGTTTAGCCTCTCTGATCTCGTGGTAGATCTACTCTTGTACTACCCATATCATCAATATTAATCAAGAAGTACGTAGGGTTTTACCTCCATCGAGAGGGCCCGAACCTGGGTAAAACTTCGTGTCCCTTCCCTCCTGTTACCATCCGGCCTAGACGCACAGTTCGGGACCCCCTACCCGAGATCCGCCAGTTTTGACACCGACACTCCCACTTGCACTAGAGTCAATAATCTAGTTACATTGTGATGAATCGAACACCCATAGAGTTCTGGTGTTGATCATGTTTTGCTCGTGGAAGAGGTTTAGTCAACGGATTTGCGACATTCAGGTCTGTATGCACTTTACAAATATCTATGTCTCCATCTTGAACATTTTCACGAATGGAGTTGAAGCAACGCTTGATATGCCTGGTCTTCTTGTGAAACCTGGGCTCCTTGGCCAGGGCAATAGCTCCAGTGTTGTCACAGAAGAGAGCCATCGGGCCCGATGCATTGGGAATAACTCCTAGGTCGGTAATGAACTCCTTCATCCATATTGCTTCATGTGCTGCCTTCGAGGCTGCCATGTACTCCGCTTCACATGTAGATCCCGCCACGAAGCTTTGCTTGCAACTGCACCAGCTGACTGCCCCACCATTCAAAATATACAGGTATCCGGTTTGTGACTTGGAGTCATCCAGATCTGTGTCGAAGCTAGCATCGACGTAACCCTTTACGACGAGCTCTTCGTCACCTCCATGAACGAGAAACATATCCTTAGTCCTTTTCAGGTACTTCAGGATATTCTGACCGCTGTCTAGTGTTCCATGTCGGGATTACTTTTGTACCTTCCTACCAAACTTACGGCAAGGTTCACATCAGGTCTGGTACACAGCATGGCATACATAATAGACCCTATGGCCGAGGCATAGGGGATGACACTCATCTTTTCTCTATCTTCTGCCATGGTCGGGCATTGAGCCGTGCTCAATCTCACACCTTGCAATACCGGCAAGAACCCCTTCTTGGACTGATCCATATTGAACTTCTTCAATATCTTGTCAAGGTACGTGCTTTGTGAAAGACCAATGAGGCGTCTTGATCTATCTCTATAGATCTTGATGCCTAATATATAAGCAGCTTCTCCAAGGTCCTTCATTGAAAAACACTTATTCAAGTAGGCCTTTATGCTTTCCAAGAGTTCTACATCATTTCCCATCAATAGTATGTCATCCACATATAATATGAGAAATGCTACAGAGCTCCCACTCACTTTCTTGTAAACACAGGCTTCTCCATAAATCTGCGTAAACCCAAACGCTTTGATCATCTCATCAATGCGAATGTTCCAACTCCGAGATGCTTGCACCAGCCCATAGATTGAGCGCTGGAGCTTGCATACCTTGTTAGCATTCTTAGGATCGACAAAACCTTCTGGCTACATCATATACAATTGTTCCTTAAGGAAACCATTAAGGAATTCTGTTTTGACGTCCATTTGCCATATCTCATAATCATAGAATGCGGCAATTGCTAACATGATTCGGATGGACTTCAGCTTCGCTACGGGTGAGAAGGTCTCATCGTAGTCAACCCCTTGAACTTGTCGATAACCCTTAGCGACAAGCCGGGCTTTATAGATGGTCACATTGCCATCCGCGTCCGTCTTCTTCTTAAAGATCCATTTATTTTCTATGGCTCGCCGATCATCGACAAGTCTACCAAAGTCCATACTTTGTTTTTATGCATGGATCCTATCTCGGATTTCATGGCTTCAAGCCATTTGTTGGAATCTAGGCCCGCCATCGCTTCTTCATAGTTCGAAGGTTCACCGTTGTCTAACAACATTATTTCTAGGACAGGGTTGCCATACCATTCTGGTGTGGAACGTGTCCTTGTGGACCTACGAAGACCAGTAGTAACTTGATCTGAAGTTCCTTGATCATCATCATTAACTTCCTCTCTAGTCGGTGCAGGCACCACAGAAACATTTTCTTGAGCTGCGCTACTTTCCGGTTCAAGAGGTAGTACTTCATCAAGTTCTACTTTCCTCCCACTTACTTCTTTCGAGAGAAACTCTTTCTCTAGAAAGGATCCATCCTTGGCAACAAAGATCTTGCCTTCACATCTGAGGTAGAAGGTATACCCAATAGTTTCCTTAGGGTATCCTATGAAGACACATTTTTCCGACTTGGGTTCGAGCTTTTCAGGTTGAAGTTTCTTGACATAAGCATCGCATCCCCAAACTTTCATAAACGATAGCTTAGGTTTCTTTCCAAACCATAATTCATACGGTGTCGTCTCAACGGGTTTCTTTCCAAAGTGAATGCGGCAGTTTCTAAAGCACAACCCCAAAATGATAGCGGTAGATCGGTAAGAGACATCATAGATCGCACCATATCTAATAGAGTGCGATTACGATGTTCGGACACACCATTATGCTGAGGTGTTCCAGGCGGCGTGAGTTGTGAAACAATTCCACATTTCCTTAAGTGTGTGCCAAATTCATGACTCAAATATTCTCCCCCACGATCTGATTGTAAGAACTTTATTTTCCATTCACGTTGATTCTCAACCTCATTCTGAATTTCCTTGAACTTTTCAAAGGTCTCGGACTTGTGTTTCATTAAGTAGACATACCCATATCTACTCAAGTCATCAGTGAGGGTGAGAACATAACGATAGCCACCGCGAGCCTCAACGCTCATTGAACCGCACACATCAGTATGCATGATTTCCAATAAGTTGGTTGCTCGCTCCATTGTTCCGGAGAACGGAGTCTTGGTCATTTTTCTCATGAGGCATGGCTCGCACGTGTCAAATGATTCATAATCAAGAGACTCCAAAAGTGCATTTGCATGGAGTTTCTTCATGCATTTGACACCAATGTGACCAAGGCGGCAGTGCCACAAGTATGTGGGACTACCATTATCAACCTTACACTTCTTGGTATCCACACTATGAACATGTGTAACATCACGTTCGAGATTAAACAAGAATAAACCATTGACCAGCCAGGCATGACCATAAAACATATCTCTCATATAAATGGAACAACCATTATTCTCGGATTTAAATGAGTAGCCATCTCGCATTAAACGAGATCCAGATACAATGTTCATGCTCAAAGTTGGCACTAAATAACAATTATTGAGGTTTAAAACTAATCTCGTAGGTAAATGTAGAGGCAGCGTGCCAACGGCGATCACATCGACCTTGGAACCATTCCCGACGCGCATCGTCACCTCGTCCTTCGCCAATCTCCGCTTATTCCGCAGCTCCTGTTTTGAGTTACAAATATGAACAACCGCACCGGTATCAAATACCCAGGAGCTACTACGAGTGCTGGTAAGGTACACATCAATAACATGTATATCACATATACCTTTGGTATTGCCGGCCTTCTTATCTGCTAACTACTTGGGGCAGTTCCGCTTCCAGTGATTGTTTCCCTTGCAATAAAAGCACTCAGTCTCAGGCTTGGGTCCACGCTTTGGCTTCTTCCCGGCAACTGGCTTACCGGGCACGGCAACTCCCTTGCCATCCTTCTTGAAGTTCTTCTTACCCTTGCCTTTCTTGAACTTAGTGGTTTTATTCACCATCAACACTTGATGTTCCTTTTTGATCTCCACCTCCGCTGATTTCAGCATTGAATATACCTTAGGAATGGTCTTTTCCATCCCCTGCATATTGAAGTTCGTCACAAAGCTCTTGTAGCTAGGTGGGAGCGACTGAAGGATTCTGTCAACGACCATGTCATCCAGGAGATTAACTCCCAGCTGAGATAAGCGGTTATGCAACCCAAACATTTTGAGTATGTGCTCGCTGACAGAACTATTCTCCTCCATCTTACAACTGTAGAACTTGTCGGAGACTTCATATCTCTCGACCTGGGCATGAGCTTGGAAAACCATTTTCAGCTCTTGGAACATCTCATATGCTCTGTGCTGCTCAAAACTCTTTTGGAGCCCCGGTTCTAAGCTGTAGAGCATGTCGCACTGAACCAGGGAGTAATCATCACTACGCTACTACCAGGCGTTCATAACGTCTTGAGTTGCTGGGAAAACAGGTGCATCACCTAGCAGTGCTTCAAGGACATATGCTTTCTTGGCAGCTATGAGGACAATCCTCAGGTTACAGACCTAGTCCGTGTAGTTGCTACCATCGTCTTTCAGCTTGGTTTTCTCTAGGAACGCATTGAAGTTGAGGGAAACATTAGCGTGGGCCATTTGATCTACAAGACCTATTGCAAAGTTTTTAGACTATGTTCATGATAATTAAGTTCACCTAATCAAATTATTTAATGAACTCCCACTCAGATAGACCTCCCTCTAGTCATCTAAGTAATACATGATCCGAGTCAACTAGGCCATGTCTGATCATCACGTGAGACGGACACTGCCGTCTCCATCCCGTGCAAATCTTCTGATGAATTCCTATCTTACTACTACGACTCCCATGTTACGACCTTCTGCGGGAATATACCCCGCGGTATGACCCGGCTGGAGTTGTAAACCGGCTGGGACTTGGTAAACCGGCGGATGGTAAACCGGCGGAGAGTTAAGACAGAGAGTCAAGACAGATGGCTAAGACAGACGGTAAACCGTGTGTTAAACCGGCAGACAATGTTAAACCGGCAGACAATGTTAAACGAGACGTTAAGAAGCCCAGGAAGGGAAGTCAAAATAGTTTAAGTTAAAGTCCGAGTTGGACTCCACATGTAACCCGCCCCTTCAACATATATAAGGAGGGGCAGGGCTCCTCAAAGGGGACAAGCAAGAAACAATCTCTAGGGCTAGACACAACTAGAGGAGAGCCGGTTTACGGCGACTCCCTCGTGATGATAATGAGATCTAGCCTCAAACAGCATGTAGGGTTGTTACCGGATGATGTTTCCCGGGGCCCGAAGCTGTCTAAACCCTTGTCTTGTGTTGTCTCTCGATTCCGCTCAACCCCTCTCAATACGCTCACCATAGATGCTTGGCCTCGCGACTAAGTCCTCACACTAAGGACATCTGCGCGTAATCCCCGACAGTTGGCGCCCCAGTCGGACCGGCGATCTCGGCACAATGGTTAGATGTTGCGTTTCGATGAAGGGTCTTCTCCGCAGGATCGCAGAGCTTGTATCATTCGGTTGTAAAAGAGTTCAAATCATAATAACAAGTTACATAATATAACAGGTCTTAGCAGCGTCTTCGTACGTCGCAGCCGTGCTCTTTGCGACCCGCGCACGCGCAGATATCTCTTTTCTTTCGTGGACTGCCCGCTCACCTGTTCATAAGTTATGTACAATTGGCTTATTTACGAATCCCACCTCTACCAATAGCAAGCTGCGTCGAACGGACATGAATACATTCGTAGGACGTTTGTTCAAGCTCAGTGTGCTAGCCGCATTACTGTCTTCACAGCTATTCGATCGCATGGAATCATAAGTCAGCGAGCAGACCAACTCGCCTTATGACATACCTGTTATGACCCAATGGTTTAAAAAAACGAATGGTTGTCGGCGACTATAACCTGACGACCTCGGAGGTGATACAGCGTTACCCAGGCTCGTTTGCGTTCAGCAAAAGCTGGCCACCCGCTGCACCAAAAGCAAGGAAACCCAAACACCGCAACACAAACCACCACCACCAAAGCCCACAAGCAACAAAGCATATCCACACGCCAGCCCAACCCAAACACCCAATCAACACAACAACAAATCACCACCCCAAGCCAATAACAACCCTCTTGTGTCCCCCACCACCCATCAATCCTACCAAAACAAACACAAAAAATTGGTACCAGTGGTGTAAATAAAACCAGCAAAAAAGGTACCAGCTTATCTAAACCGGCACGACCGCTGCCGTGTAGGTACCACGGACTCTAAAACCGCGTCGCGTGCCAATGGTGTGTTGGTGTGGCACCCGCCAGATCCAAACCGCACCGCGTGACCCTACTCGCGCCGCCCTACAGTATATGCTTCTGAACTAGCCGGCTATTATCTGGCCACTCTCGAAGTGCCTTGGCCTCGCTTGACTGACCTCAATTTGCAATGCTTCCGCATTTGATTGCTGCCCGAAACGTCGCTACTCCGCGAAGTCCAGGACCCAGCGGCAGCGCCCCCGATATTGCCATGCTTCGTCAGCTCGACAAACACTCCACCCATTGCCGGAGCCACATCTTCCCGTAAGTTCCATATGCTCGACGGCAGTTGTTCGGGCTCATCCTAACCACCCGACACATACGACACTGTGCCATTGAGATGCGCCAGGACGCCCGTGTAGTCTCATCACGTTTGCCCTTGCTACTTCAGTTGTTAGCTGCTGCTGTTCCTCCGACGCGTCGGCTTGCTCCATTCCACCCGCCTGCCTCCACGACCTAGTTATCTGTTTAATACACCGAAGCTTCCAAACCGCCCAGAGGCATCGACGGACTTGGCCCGGCCCTCCTTGCGACGCAGCCATCCCACTTCAAGGCAAGCGACACCGGCATCCCGACGAGCCCATGAGCGCCCCTACAAGTCTCCCGCTACAGACCAGTGAACCGGCGCTGGGCCATCCTGGATGACGTCCCAAACGCCAGACGCACCCACGCCCTTCCGACGCGCAGGAGAAGCCTGCACCACGCCTTGGCCTACTTGCGCCGCTCCCATAAGGCTGCGAGACCGCACCCCACCACACACGACAAACACAAGATCACCGCCTGCCTGGACTGCGCAGCTCCGCATTACCTGCCTGACCGCCAGGTTTCCACCGGGTCACTCGCCCGCCTAACTAGATCGCCACTTCAACTGTCGACCCGACGACGAGGACTGGGACGGGGGTCGGATCGGATTACGCTGTCGTCGCCCCTTATGAGCCCGCCCTGCAACCTGCGTGAGCCGACCTCACCGTGGCTCACTCTGAAGTAACCCGCATCGCTGCTTCAACTGTCGCCGACGCATCCCGTAGTCGTTGAGTGTGCCACGGATCCTCGCCACACCTCCAGTCTATTCTGCGACCCTTTACCGGAGAGTCTCTCTCAGCCCCTTGCGTGCCTTGTCGTGTAATGTGGCCGCCATTCCACACCTGGCCCTGCCTAAACCCGTACACTGTCACTTCCGGCTGGCACCGAGTCCAGGTCTCGAACCCCATGCGCCTCGAGCCGCCCAGAGAGCCTCTTCCCTTTTCCTTTGTCGCAAGCCACACCTAAGGTAAGCAGCATAGGAGCCGCCTCGTCGTCGCCTTCGCCCCATCATCAAGGACTCAGGGCCAAATTCGAGTTCAACCCAACTCACAAACGTCACCCCAAAATAAAACCAGACGCGCCTTCGTGCAAGGCCACGAGCCCATCCCGCGTCAATAGACACGGCAACCCCCACTCGCTGTGGCCAGTTCACCCGAGCGCCTTCAAAACCGTGTTCATACTCACAGACTGCCCCTAGACGCCAACCACCAAAGCGACTCTCGCGGCGTCTCACGCGAGGCTTCAACCGAAAGCCCGGACCAGCATGCCACGCACCTCGTAGAATGTCGCGACCTCTTTCTCCGCACGCTCGCCGCCCATGCCCACGTGTGCAGCCACCGCAGCCCCACGCCACGGTCACTAAAAACCGCAATCTTCTGAGCCCCCTCTGAAGATCCGCCGCCGAGCACGATCCAACTATTCGTCCGGTTTCCGCTTTGCCTCGCGCTCGAGCCGCCCTCTCCGCCGCTATACGCTAAAAATGCCGCATCTGAGCATACCGGCGCAAAACACGCTCGTGTCAACCCCGCAGCTCGGGGGCGCGCCGCTGCCTGCTTGGCTCATTACAACTCGTGGACCGGACATCACCAAACCGCGCAGCCCTGCCCGAGCGACCTTCGACCTGGCCCAGACGGCTCGCCTGCGCCTCCGCTCTTCCTGGAAACGCAAGCCTCGCGGCCCATGGTTGCGCAGATCTGCTGCCTCTGCTCCGCTTCTACCGGATTCCCGCGCGCGTCGTGTGTGCCCGCGTGCCTTGCTTCGACGTTGGCTGATGGCTGCAGTTGGAAGAAAAACAAACAAACGAGTGCTTCAGTCGCGCATGCACAGAAGACAAGGAAGGCCAAAACGCTTTACCACTTGTTTATTACAAATGTATCAAGGCTTGACAAACACTAGGCCTAATGGATGGCCATACGTGGAGTCCGTGGAGCCGGGCATTGTCTGGATGTTCTAAACTCCAATTTGATACTTAGAGATACCAGCGGTTCAAGTACAATTCAGACCAGTTGGAAAACCAACGACGACCAACATGACTGGCTCGACGTCCCAGGAAAAGATCAGGTGATATCCATCTTATTTATTTATTTTTCAATATGCTTTAAAGTTCCTTCGGGAACAATTGTCCTCCCTTTAATATGTTTGTTCCATGATCAGGACAGAGACAATAAAATCATCTGTCATCCAAATACATCAGGACAATTATTCATCACTGAAGCGGAGTTATATCACGGATATGGAGTCCATAGCATTGTCATTTTTGCATTACATCTATCCGTGCTGCCGTGCTCAATGGAAGTGCTTACGCTATCGCCCTTGCGGTCTGGTCTACATCAACATACCGGGCCGCACCTGTCTGCACGAGCTGTTATTGAGTATGAGCAAGTCACAGCTTGGGTAGCCCGGTTTTCTTTCAACAAAATGAAGGCAAATTATCATATATTATCAACCACCGTCTGCACTGGATGGCTCAATGGACATGCACACAAGTCGCTGCCACTACAGTTTGGTTAAACTTCAAAACAGCCAGTTGGAAGGAACCATTGGCCGAGTTGCTAACACGGTTCATATGGGATCATTTATAACCCGCTGCAGTCACCTCAACCTTCTATGGATTTACATCGCGTTATTAACACTGATGATATATAACTTCTGCTATGGTCAAGTACGGAGAATCTCAAGACAACTCCTTGAGTCATCTTAAGACTCATGGGCTACGATGATATGACACAGCAAGTTTTGCCAGTTTCAGCAAATTCAAGTGCCCCAGAATGTTGAAGGGAAACCCGATCCCGGAGGCTACGGTTATATTGGTGCAAATTTAAAGGCCGTCAGAAAATTTCTGGCTTAAAAAGAAGGATTACAGTTTGAAATCCGGTTCAAGGGAAATTTATCTCCCAAGCTTTGAAGCTCTCAAATCCGGTTTAAGAATTTCCGGTTCAAAAAAGGAATTAACTTCTCGCAAGTTCGAGTTTAAAGGCCGTTAGAAAATTTCTGGCTGGAAATGAGGATTTCGGTTTAAAATCCAGTTCAAGGGAAAGATGTCTCCCATAAAGCTTTGAAGCTCTCAATATCCGGTTTAAAATCCCGGTTCAAGAAGAATTTATCTCTTGCAAAAAGTCAAAAGTTGCCGAAGAGGACCTGTTGCCATGATGTACGGTTCAAACATGGGTATCCCGCCTTATTGGCTTATCATATTATTGATTACATGGGGGCTTCAGCTGACAAAGCAGAAGTTCTGTCCATTAATCTGTCTATCACGCCACAACAAAGCTCGGGAGCTTCACACCCAAGGGGCCAAAGAGAGTATTGTTGCTATGCACAGCTCAAACATAGGCACCCATTGAGCACAGCTCACAAAGTTACTTGGGGGCTCTTTGTGTAAAGTAACACAGAGCTTGAAAGGACCCTTGTAATTGGGTATCGACCCAAGGCATGGAAGCCTGGTGTATTCACCTAAAACCCCGGGTTAACCTGCCTTCATCAAGTAAGCCACTCCTATCCACGTAATCCTGGCATGACCCGCCGAACGTTTGACAGTTACTCTAATTGAGACCCTGAACTTGTCAAAGTTAAAACGACGATTGGTTAGTTGGAGGCCCATCTTAAAAGGCTTTGTCAAATGGTTTAACTCAGCGGCCTGGCAGCCCATGAAAAGCCTCGAATTTAGGCCTGGCAGCCCTTGAAAAGCCTCGACTACACGGTTTTATTTGCCTTTGTCAAGATTGTTCTCTTTTGATAAATTTTATGTTGAACCGGTTTCTATTGACCCGGCATGACTATCAGTCATCAAATTAACCCGGTGTTCGTTAACCCGGCTCGACTTTCAACTACAAGTTGTTAGTACATAATCACTTATAATCCGGTGCTTATTGACCCGGCCTGGCTTTGGACTATAAGTCGCCAGTATATATTTGGATTGCGCCATTGGAAGTATGCGCTTATAAATCATTGGGTATATTATTCAAATAGCCAACATGGCTGGATTTTAATTATGGTTATCAATAACCAGTATTATGATTAAGGTTTCCAAAGTCGCTGTTGCGCAATGGCTATCATATTATCAATAGATATGATTTATTCTACAATTGAAGGAATAGTCCCGAGTTGCTGCAGGCTTACGACCCGGCACTTGTGGGCTACATTATTTCAGTTGAAATTACATCAAATACACAAGTCACATGTCGCTGCAAGCATGCACCATGACACTTGGGGGCTAATGCAAAGTATTTTTTTGCTCACCTCATTGAAGACCTGACTCATCACATCATAATGAGCCGGCCCTTGGAGGCTACCAATTGCTCTTGTCAACAATTCAAGGTACACAAATTTTCATTTATCATTGAAGGGTCCACTGCTCAGTTGGTAAAGCACAAGGCTCTTAACCTTGTGGACGTGAATTCAAGCCCCATGGTGGGGGTTACGTCATATGATGTTATTTTCATTGAAGAATATATCAAAGTCCCAGCTCAATATTATCTTACTGAGCCGACCCTTGGGGGCTACACGTTGATGATCAAAGTTTACAAGATTATATTTACAAAGTCCCTGCTCATTATTGCATAATGACCCGGCCCTTGGGGGCTACACTGGTTGAAGTTTTTATGAGAATAAGGCAATTTCAAGTCCCAGGTTGCTGCAAGCATGACAACCCGGCACTTGGGGGCCACATATGTAGAATACTCAATTCTGACTAGTGATTGATGAACAACCTGGATTTCTTCAAGATTGTGATATTCATATCGAAGCAAGTCTTAAGCTGTTGCTATGCTACCTTCTTAAGACTTGGGGGCTACAAGTGATAGGCATATAAAAGGTATATTTTCAAGCTTCATGTTAACTACAATTATGACCTGGTGCCATCAATATTTGTAAACCGGCAATGATAAACCGGCAAGTTCAAGTCTTAAACTGGCACATTTCTACATTCTCAAACCGGCAAGTTCTACATTCTTAAACTGGATGAAGATCAAATGAGTATTTTGAATGCTAATATTTTTGTTAAGCATTAGGAGCTGAAGTCAAAGGAGTTATTCTTCACAATATTTCACTATGACAAACCGATGTCAGCAAAATTGATTATGAAGCTGGTCTATTGACTCAGATTTTATAGAAGTAGGAAGTGACAAGGACTTAAGGATAATCAAGATCAGTTTAACATGGATAAATCCAAATTAAACTGGGGGCTAATGTCGGGGATATACCCCGCGGTATGACCCGGCTAGAGTTGTAAACCGGCTAGGACTTGGTAAACCGGTGGATGGTAAACTGGCGGAGAGTTAAGACAGAGAGTCAAGACAGATGGCTAAGACAGACGGTAAACCGGCTGGAGTTAAACCGGAAGACAATGTTAAACCGGCAGATGTTAAGAAGCCCAGGAAGGGAAGTCAAAATAGTTTAAGTTAAAGTCTGAGTTGGACTCCACATGTAACCCGCCCCTTCAACATATATAAGGAGGGGCAGGGCTCCTCAAAGGGGGACAAGCAAGAAACAATCTCTAGGGCTAGACACAACTAGAGGAGAGCCGGTTTACGGTGACTCCCTCGTGATGATAATGAGATCTAGCCTCAAACAACATGTAGGGTTGTTACCGGATGATGTTTCCCGGCGCCCGAAGCTGTCTAAACCCTTGTCTTGTGTTGCGTCTCTCGATTCCGCTCAACCCCTCTCAAGCTACCACATAGATGCGTTCGCCTCGCGACTAAGTCCTCACACTAAGGACATCTGACGTGTTAATCCCACGACACTTTCAGTCTTCCGTGTTCCGACACCATGTCTGTACATGCTAGGCTCGTCAAGTCAACCTAAGTGTATTGCGTGTGTAAATCTGGCTTACACCCGTTGTATGCGAACGTTAGAACCTATCACACCCGATCATCACATGGTGCTTCGGAACAACGGACCTTAGCAGCAGTGCACAGTTAGGGGGAACACAATTCTTGATATTTTAATGAGGGATCATCTTATTTATGCTAAACATCACATGCAATCAAATAGTGACATGATATGGCCAATGTCATTTTGCTCCTTTTGATCTCCATCTTCGGGGCGCCATGATCATCATCGTTACCGGCATGACACCATGATCTCCATCATCATGTCTTCATGAAGTTGTCTCGCCAACTATTACTTCTACTAATATGGCTAACGGTTAGCAATAAAGTAAAGTAATTACATGGCGTTTTCATTGACACACAGGTCATACAATAAATTAAGACAACTCCTATGGCTCCTGCCGGTTGTCATGCTCATCGACATGCAAATCGTGATTCCTATTACAAGAACATGATCAATCTCATACATCACATATATCATTCATCACATCCTTTTGGCCATATCACATCACATGGCATATGCTGCAAGAACAAGTTAGACGTCCTCTAATTGTTGTTGCAAATTTTTACGTGGCTGCTATAGGTTTCTAGCAAGAACGTTTCTTACCTACGCCAAAACCACAACATGATATGCCAATTTCTATTTACCCTTCATAAGGAGCCTTTTCATCGAATCCGATCCGACTAAAGTGGGAGAGACAGACACCCGC
Source organism: Triticum urartu (assembly GCF_003073215.2). Taxonomy (NCBI): domain Eukaryota; kingdom Viridiplantae; phylum Streptophyta; class Magnoliopsida; order Poales; family Poaceae; genus Triticum; species Triticum urartu. Next base: position 660,544,829 of record NC_053023.1, on the reverse strand, counting down.
TAGCCACCTTATGCAACTAGTGCATGTCAGTCGGTGGAACCAGTCTCACGTAAGCGTACGTGTAAGGTCGGTCCGGGCCGCTTCATCCCACGATGCCGCCGAATCAAGATAAGACAAGTAATGGTAAGTAGATTGACAAAATCAATCCCCACAACAACTTGTGTTCTACTCATGCATAGAAACTACGCATAGACCTAGCTCTGATACCACTGTTGGGGATCGTTGCAAAAATTAAAAAAATTCTACGCATCACCAAGATCAATCTATGGAGAGACTAGAAACGAGAGAGAGGGGAGTGTATCTTTGATGACCCACAAGTATAGGGATCTACCGTAGTCCTTTCGATAAGTAAGAGTGTCGAACCCAACGAGGAGCAGAAAGAAATGATAAGCGGTTTCCAGCAAGGTATTCTCTGCAAGTACTGAAATAAGTGATAACAGATAGTTTTGTGATAAGATAATTGTAACGAGCAACAAGTAACAAAAGTAAATAAGGTGCAGCAAGGTGGCCCAATCCTTTTTGTAGCAAAGGACAAGCCTGGACAAACTCTTATATGGTGTAAAGCGCTCCCGAGGACACATGGGAATATCGTCAAGCTAGTTTTCATCATGCTCATATGATTCGCGTTCGGTACTTTGATAATTTGGTATGTGGGTGGACCGGTGCTTGGGTGCTGCCCTTACTTGGACAAACATCCCACTTATGATTAACCTCTATTGGAAGAATCTGCAACTACAACAAAAGTATTAAGGTAAACCTAACCATAGCATGAAACATATGGATCCAAATCAGCCCCTTACGAAGCAACGCATAAACTAGGGTTTAAGCTTCGGTCACTCTAGCAACCCATCATCTACTTATTACTTCCCAATGCCTTCCTCTAGGCCCAAACAATGGTGAAGTGTCATGTAGTCGATGTTCACATAACACCACTAGAGGAGAGACAACATACATCTCATCAAAATATCGAACGAATACCAAATTCACATGACTAATAGCAAGACTTCTCCCATGTCCTCAGGAACAAAAGTAACTACTCACAAAGCATAAACATGTTCATAATCAGAGGGGTATTAATGTGCATATAGGATCTGAACATATGATCTTCCACCAATTAAACCAACTAGCATCAACTACAAGGAGTAATTAACACTACTAGCAACCTACTAGCACCAATCCCTGACTTGGAGACTAGAATTGGATACAAGAGATGAACTAGGGTTTTGAGATGAGATGGTGCTGATGAAGATGTTGATGGAGATTGCCATCTCCTGATGAGAAGAGCGTTGGTGATGACGATGGCGATGATTTCCCCCTCCGGGAGGGAAGTTTCCCCGGCAGAACAGCCCCGCCAGAACCCTAGATTGGCTCCGCCAAGGTTCCGCCTCGTGGCGGCGGAGTTTCGTCCGAGAAGATGACTTATGATTTTTTTCCATCGAAAGAGTCCATATAGAAGAAGATGGTCACCGGAGGGCCACTAGGGGGCCCACGAGGTAGGGGGCATGCCTAGGGGGTAGGGCGCGCCCCCACCCTCGTGGGCAGGGTGTGGCCCCCCTGGTGAAGTTCGTGCGCTCAATGTTTTTTATATATTTGGAAAACATCATCCATGAAGTTTCAGGACTTTTGGAGCTGTGCAGAATAGGTCTCTAATATTTGCTCCTTTTCCAGCCAGAATCCCAGCTGCCGGCATTCTCCCTCTTTACATAAACCTTGTAAAATAAGAGAGAATAGGCATAAGTATTGTGACATAATGTGTAATAACAGCCCATAATGCAATAAATATTGATATAAAAGCATGATGCAAAATGGACGTATCAACTCCCCCAAGCTTAGACCTTGCTTGTCCTCAAGCGAAAAGCCGAAATCGAAAAATATGTCCACATGTTTAGAGATGAAGGTGTCGATAAAAATAAAATACGGACATGAGGGCATTAATGGAGCTATGTACCTAGTGTAGGGTCATGGATCTGTTCAAGATACCCTCCCCAAGGACATCCCTAAAGGTACCAGGAACATTCGAAGAAAAATCATCATCCACTCGACCATGAAGTTATGTTCCACTCGACAATCCTGAAGACACTCGACCGTCTAGATAATCACTCGACTACCAGAAGGTCTAGAGCCTCCCCACTCTGCAACGGTCGGGAATTAAGTCATAGCTTTAATGTCCATTATGTATCTTTATTGCAGGCGTTACCAATAATGTCTCCATCTTTATGTACCTTAAACCCCCTGTGACGTGGGCTGGCCGGGGTCCTGGTGCACTCTATATAAGCCACCCCCTCCACAGGCACAAGCGTTCGCACTTTCTGTAACACACACGCATATAATCCAGTCGACCGCCCCCGGGCTCCGAGACGTAGGGTTGTTACTTCCTCCGAGAAGGGCCTGAACTCGTAAAACTCCTATGTACAACTCCTCCATAGCTAAGATCTTGCCTCTACATTCCTACCCCCCATTCCACTGTCAGACTTAGAACCACGACAGTTGGCGCCCACCATGGGGCAGGTTTTGGGGAACGTAACAGAATTTTAAAATTTTCTACGCATCACCAAGATCAATCTATGGAGTCATCTAGCAATGAGGGAGAAAGGAGTGCATCTACATACCCTTGTAGATCGCGCGCGGAAGCATTCAAGAGAACGGGGTTGACGGAGTCGTACTCGACGTGATCCAAATCACCGATGACCTAGTGCCGAACGGACGGCACCTCCGCGTTCAACACACGTATGGTTAGGAAGACGTCTCCTCCTTCTTGATCCAGCAAGGGGGAAGGAGAGGTTGATGAAGATCCAGCAGCACGATGGCGTGGTGGTGGATGCAGCAGGATCCGGGCAGGGTTTCGCCAAGCGCAAGCGGGGAGGAGAGGTGTTACGGAGGGAGAGGGAGGCGCCAAGAGTAAAGGTGCGGCTGCCCTCCCTCCCCCTCTTTATATAGGGGCCTTGGGGGGGGGGCGCCGGCCCTAGGAGATGGATCTCCAAGGGGGGCGGCGGCCAAGGGGTGGCTTCCCCCCCCCCCAAGCCAAGTGGGGGGCGCCCCCACCCCTAGGGTTTCCCAACCCTAGGCGCAGGGGAGGCCCAAGGGGGGCGCACCATCCCACTAGGGGCTGGTTCCACTCCCAATTCAGCCCATGGGGCCATACGGGATGGGTGGCCCCACCCGGTGGACCCCCGGGACCCTTCCGGTGGTCCCAGTACAATACCGGCGACCCCCGAAACCTTCCCGATGGCCGAAACCGGACTTCCTATATATAAATCTTTACCTCCGGACCATTCCGGAACTCCTCGTGACGTCCGGGATCTCATCCGAGACTCCGAACAACTTTAGGGTTACTGCATACTAATATCTCTACAACCCTAGCATCACCGAACCTTAAGTGTGTAGACCCTACGGGTTCGGGAAACATGCAGACATGACCAAGACGCCTCTCCGGTCAATAACCAACAGCGGGATCTGGATACCCATGTTGGCTCCCACATGCTCCACGATGATCTCATCCTATGAACCACGATGTCGAGGATTCAATCAATCCGTATACAATTCCCTTTGTCAACCGGTACGTTACTTGCCCGAGACTCGATCGTCGGTATCCCAATACCTCGTTCAATCCCGTTACCGGCAAGTCACTTTACTCGTACCGTAATGCATGATCCCGTGATCAACCACTTGGTCACATTGAGCTCATTATGATGATGCATTACCGAGTGGGCCCAGAGATACCTCTCCGTCATACGGAGTGACAAATCCCAGTCTCGATTCGTGCCAACCCAACAGATACTTTCGAAGATACCTGTAGTGTAAGAAGCTAGCCTATGGTATGATTGTTCTTCGTCCTATGGACTAAAACCCTCCGGTTTATATAGACACCGGAGAGGGCTAGGGTTACACAGAGTCGGTTACAATGGTAGGAGATCTACATATCCGTATCGCCAAGCTTGCCTCCCACGCCAAGGAAAGTCCCTTACGGACACGGGACGAAGTCTTCAATCTTGTATCTTCATAGTCCAGGAGTCCGGGCAAAGGTATAGTCCGGCTATCCGGACACCCCCTAATCCAGGACTCCCTCAATAGCCCCTGAACCAGGCTTGTACAACTAAAACTTGCGTGTACAACTCCTCCATAGCTGAGATCTTGCCTCTACATTCCTACCCCCCTATTCTACTGTCAGACTTAGAACCATGACAGTTGGCACCCACCGTGGGGCAGGTGTCTTAGCGACTTGTTGGAGAAGTTGTGATTTTTCCGATCCCCATCAACATGGTTTCAAGTGGAGGTTTGGCCAAGGGCCACGAGATCTGTCTCGGTGCGCTCGTATTCATCGCCGACGACTCCGCTTGGCTCCAGGAAGCGCCACTCGACGTCGAGGCGCTCCCCGTCCGCGGGGCAACACACTTTCGCGCGTGCATCCACGGCGTCATCCTACGACAGCCATCGACTCAGTATCGGTCGGCTCCCGTGTCGACCTCCCTCCCTGCAGCCCACCGGAGCAAACGTTCCGGTCGGTCGACGCTTCAGCGGTGGGTGAGGCATGCGGTGGCTCGCCAGTCGGCCACCCCCCAAGTCGCGACAATTGAGCCCAACGAAACTCTTTACGGCTTGTTTGACATGTCGACTGGCTCCGTAGAGACTACATCCGAGTGCGACAGCAGCGACCCCGCGACAGAAGTTTTGATGGTCAATGGACCACGCAGTCCTCCTGGCTTCACTCGTGAAGACGGAGGTGACGGGGGCGGCGATCCGTCGCGTGTTCACGAAGAGTACCGCCCCGAACCCCTCTCTTCGCAGCGGAGGGAAGAACTTCGCCGCCAGAACATGGATGCGCTTCACACTCCTATCGTTGGAGAAACCCCTGAGGCTCAGGCCTTGGAGGAGGCGCGCCTAGCCAACTTGGCTGAGCACACTCGACTAGAGAACCTCCAGTGCGCACTCGACGAGCATGCTCGGCAGCGTATCCCCGAGTCCAGTCGACGCCAACTTTTTCTGCCTCCGAGTCAGGTATACCGAACTCCGATCCAGAATCTCGTAGCTGCGGCCCAAATAGCGGAGTCAATCCAACCTTCCCAGTCAGAAGCTGGTCGAGGTCTGGTGCAGATCCGGGCTTTGCTCCGTGCGGCGGGAGAGCAGAATACAGCAGTATCTCAGTCGCGGAATAGGATCCTTAGCAGATCCGTGGTTGCAGACACAATCCAGTCGGCTCACAGCCCGAGATCGCCCCCGAGGCGTGAAGGATGTGAGAACCGACGAGATCAGTACAGAAACCGCGAGCAGTTTGATCACCGACTCGATCACGATGATCATCGTCGAGTGCCCACGCCTCCCCCAAGGAGTGGATCATACGTGCCTCGGCAGCAGGATGACAGACGCCCTCATAGTGGTGGGCGAAGTATTCCAGATGACCCCAAGGAACCGGGCTTTGATGCAAGATCTATTCTCGTTCAGTGTCTGGTCAACAGAAATAGAGCTCACAGAGAAGGCCCCAACAGAGATTTTCCAACCAGCAGCAGAGTGCATGTCTCAGGCCCAGAGTGCTTCAGCAGAGCCATCAGGGCTGCGGTGATTCCTCCCAACTTCAGGTTGGCGACTGGAGTCAGTAAGTTCACTGGTGAGTCCAACGACACTTGGCTTGAGGATTACCGAGTGGCTGTACAGATCGGTGGCGGCAACGATGAAGTGGCCATGAAGCACCTTCCTTTGATGCTAGAGGGCTCGGCCAGGGCGTGGCTGAATCAGTTAGCTCCTGGTAGTATTTATACTTGGGAAGATCTTGCTCGAGTATTTGTCAGAACATTTGAAGGTACTTGCAAGCGGCCAGCAGGGTTGACAGAATTACAGTGTTGCGTTCAGAAACCGAATGAAACTTTGAGGGATTATATCCAGAGATGGATCACGTTGCACCACACAGTGGAGAATGTGTCAGATCACCAAGCAATTTGTGCCTTCAAAGAAGGCGTTAAGTATCAGGAGTTGAATCTGAAATTCGGTCGGACAGGAGATATGACTCTGACTCGGATGATGGAGATTGCCACCAAGTACGCCAATGGTGAAGAAGAAGACCGACTCCGGAGTGGCAAGCACAAAACAGTCGCCCACGAAACCGGAGGAGGAAACTCCAGTCGGAAGCAGAAGCGCAAAGCCGAGCCAGCCGCTCCTGGTGAAGCCTTAGCCGTGACTCAAGGAAAGTTCAAAGGGAAGCCCAAAGGGTCGTGGAACCCCAAGAAAGTAAAAGATCAAGATGGAAATGATGTGCTGGATTTACCATGCCACATTCACACCAAAAAAGATGAAGAGGGTAATTTCATTTACCCGAAGCATACCACTCGACAGTGTCGACTCCTAATCCAGAAATTCCGAGAGAAATAGCCCAAGGAAAAGGAGAAAGAAACAGACAAGGTTGAGGATGAGGAAGAGGATGATGATGGTTATCCCCACGTGAATTCCACTCTGATGATTTTCGCTGACGTTGAGAGTAAGAGTCGACTGAAAGTCATCCATAGAGAAGTGAAGATGGTCGCTCTGGTGACACCTAGTTATTTGAAGTGGTCCCATACTGCCATTACATTTGACCAATCCGATCACCCAGCACACATAGCCACCCCTGGGAGGCAAGCGTTGGTGGTCGACCCAGTAGTCAAAGGAAGGTTCTGATGGATGGTGGCAGTGGCCTGAATATACTGTATGCAGAGACGTTGAAAGGAATGGGCATTTCGATGTCCAGACTCAGTGAAAGCAATATGAGTTTCCATGGAGTCACTCCCGGCAAGAAGGCTGCATCACTCGGTCAGATCGCTCTTGATGTAGTGTTCGGTGACTCAAAGAATTACCGCAAAGAAAAGTTGACATTTGAAGTTGTGGATTTTCATAGTGCCTATCATGCTATTCTGGGCAGGCCAGCTTATGCGCGTTTTATGGCTCGACCATGTTACGTGTACCTTAAATTGAAGATGCCTGGTCCTAAAGGGGTGATCACTATCACTGGTAGTCGGAAGAAGGCGGAAGAGTGCTTCCAAAAGGGCTCAAAGATCGCCGATGCATAGATGGCCGTAGTGGAATTGCAGGAATATCAAAAGAATGCAGATCTGAGTGATTTGTTGCGAGCCAAGAAGCCTGCCACGGATTCAGCATTCCAGTCGTCTGGCGAAACAAAGTCGATTCACATTCACCCAACGGATCCCAATGCCGCTCCGACTCACATTTCAACAACACTCGACTCCAAATAGGAAGAAGTGCTCATCCAGTTCCTCCTTGAGAACTGGGACATCTTTGCATGCAAACCTTCGGACATGCCAGGTGTTCCCAGGGGACTGGCTGAGCATCGTTTGCAAGTCGACCCAAAAGTGAAACCAGTCAAAGAACATCTTCGATGGTCCGCCGTACAGAAGAGGAATGTAATTGGTGAAGAGGTGGCTCGGCTTCTGGCAGCTGAGTTTATCCGTGAGATTTACCACTCCGAGTGGTTAGCTAATGTTGTCATGGTCCCAAAGAAGGACGACTCACTTCGCATGTGCATCAACTTCAAACATATCAATCGGGCCTGCCCGAAAGATCATTTTCCTCTCCCTCGCATCGACCAAATAGTCAACTCGACTGCGGGGTGCGAGCGTTTGTCCTTTTTGGACGCTTATTCCGGGTACCAGCAGATCCGTCTGTATGGACCCGACGAGATAAAAACAGCTTTCATCACCCCATTTGGGTGCTTCTGTTATGTCACTATGCCATTCGGTTTGAAGAACACTGGAGCCACATTCATGCGGATGATTCAGAAGTGCTTGCTCACTCAGATCAGTCGAAATGTGGAAGCATACATGGATGACATTGTGGTCAAGTCACGTAAAGGTTCCGACCTACTGGCTGACCTTGCCGAAACCTTTGCCAACCTCAGAAGGTATGATATCAAGCTTAATCCATCAAAGTGCACGTTTGGATTACCAGGCGGAAAATTACTTGGTTTTCTCATTTCCGAACGAGGGATCGACGCTAACCCAAAGAAAGTGGGTGCCATACTCTGGATGAAACGCCCTATGCGTGTGCACGATGTCCAGAAGCTTACTGGTTGTCTGGCCGCCCTAAGTCGATTCATTTCTCGCCTCGATGAAAAGGCACTGCCTCTTTACCAACTGATGAAGAAGTCAGATAAGTTCGAGTGGACTCCCGAAGCTGATGCAGCATTTGCAGAGCTTAAAGCCCTGCTTCCCACCCAGTCGGTGCTTGCTGCTCCAATCAGCAAAGAGCCTTTACTGCTTTACATTGCAGCCACTGGACAAGTCGTCAGTACAGTACTTACGGTCGAGCGGGAAGAAGGAAAAGCCTACAAAGTTCAGCGCCCAGTATACTATGTCTCTGAAGTTTTGACCCCATCAAAGCAAAGATATCCACATTATCAGAAGCTTGTTTATGGGATTTATATGACCACGAAGAAGGTTTCACATTACTTCTCTGATCACTCCATTACAGTTGTCAGCGACGTTCCATTATCAGAGATTTTGAACAATAGAGATGCAACTGGTCGAGTGGCAAAGTGGGTGATTGAACTCCTTCCCTTGGATATCAAGTTCGAGGCAAAGAAAGTTATCAAGTCCCAAGCAATAGCAGATTTCCTCGCTGAGTGGATTGAACAACAACTGCCGACTCAAGTTCACTCGGAGCACTAGACCATGTTCTTTGATGGTTCCAAGATGCTAAATGGTTCCGGCGCTGGGGTGGTACTAGTATCCTCGAGGAGACAAGCTCAGATATGTCCTCCGGATTCACTTTGATTCCTCCAATAACGAAGCAGAATATGAAGCACTCTTGTATGGGTTGTGTATGGCCATTTCACTCGGCGTCTGTCGGTGTCAAAACCGGCGGATCTCGTGTAGGGGGTCCCGAACTGTGCGTCTAGGATCGATGGTAACAGGAGGCAAGGGACACGAAGTTTTACCCAGGTTCGGGCCCTCTTGATGGAGGTAAAACCCAACGTCCTGCTTGATTAATATTGATGATATGGGTAGTACAAGAGTTGATCTACCACGAGATCATAGAGGCTAAACCCTAGAAGCTAGCCTATGGTATGATTGTTGTATATATCTATCGACTAGCCTGGCCTCGGTTTATATAATGCACCAGAGGCCTAGGATAACAAGAGTCCTAGCCGAATACGCCGGTGGGGAGGAGTCCTTGTCTTGATCACCAAGTCTTGTAGCATCTTCCATGTATGCGGCAGCCGTCCGAACTGGCCCGTGAGTATACGACCATGGGGGTCCTCGGCCCAATCTAACAGATCGGGAGATAACGTGGTGAGTATCCCCTAGTCCAGGACGCCGTCAGTAGCCCCCTGAACCGGTCTTCAAGTTAGAGACGCTCCTCGATTCTTCCGAACTATTCTTCATTCGGTTGTCGGTCTTGGAAACTGGTTCAACAAATCTTCCCATCTTCGATCTTGAGGATCGCCGAAATGCATTCAACGAGTTTACACGTCGGGTATCCGAGGAGCCCCTTTAAGTTTCCGGCCTTTATCAATGCCTTGTTATTTTTATGCCACACCTCGGGTTTGAAGTTCTTCCCGGGAGGCAGTGTCCTCCTGCGTCCGAGCTGCAACGCCAGACTGTATTCAAGGTATCTTTTGCGACCGAGCACCAACGCCGGAATGTATCCGAGCTCAAACGCCGGACTATATCCAAACTCCAACGCCGGACTGTATCCGGGCACCAACGCCGGAATATATCCGAGGTGTCATATCACCTTGGTTCAAAAAAGTTGAAGGAGTTTAGCCGAGCTTAATGCTGGAAATGCCCTCTATGGAGCCAGCCACTAGCGGCTGAGCTTTATGCCGGACTGCTTCTGAGGTGGTGCACCACCCCGACTGTGGGCCGATTTTTTGTCAATATTTTTGACTGGTGCAATTTATTCTCTGCCGAGATATATAGCCAGTAGCCCTCAAGGTGTGTATCGGTCTAAAACCCGAGATGCACCTGAAGGATGACGTAAGACCGCTGATCCCAGTAGCCGCTGAGACTCAGGTTGATTTGAAAAATCGGCCTGAGGATCAAGTCCAAGCTCGGCCGAATACTTCGGGACACTAAAAGCGGCGTGCTCAGTCCTCGAGACTCAGGTTGGGTGCCTCCGACCAACCTGAGGATCAAAATCTCCTCGGAAACTATATTGCACATAAAATTTTCTACATTGGACAAGCAATGCAGTAGCCCCCGAGACACCGGTCGGGTGGTAACACCAGATCAGGGGATCAATGTGCCCCTTTAATATTTGTAAATAATAAGCCCAAAGCCCAGTAGCCCCCGAGCCTTAATGCGGGCATGGATGGCCGAATTAAGGATCAATATCCATAGTAAAATTGCAAATTATGTGTAATGACTCTATGTATCCAAGTACTTTACGTCATTAATGCTCGGATCCGCATTGTACAAAACTTTGTTGACCGACCATCGGCTTCCACCTCCTCGGCCAGTAGCCGAGGAGTGTTTATCCTACTTTATAAAGCCTTTATGAGGGCAAAGTTTTACAACAAACAAGGCAATCTGGCCATACGGTTTTATAAACAAAGGTACGCAAAGAGTTATATTACTATTTAACAGAAGAAATGTCTTCCAAAGAAAATAGTCCCGCTATCGGTTCCTTTCTTTGGGTTGTCATGCTAAGCATGATCATTAAACCTCAGCTCTAATGTAAGAGCAAAATATTGAGGATTTAGTTTGGGAGGCTAGTTAATAGCCCCCGGTAGTGTTCGGCGACAGTCGGGGTCAAGCCGTAAACACTTCGGCCAATGTTATGAACGGCCTATCATTTAACATAGTCATCGGATCGCTGACCAGTTTACGCTTATTGTGAAAGTCAGTTTTCGGCTTTCTCCACTGAGGTGCTTAACCACATGAGCTGGAAGAACAATCGCAGTGGTTCTCACTTTGCACGCCTAGCCGAACAAAACGGAACGTAGGAAGCAAGTGCAGGAGCCGGGCAACCCAACTATTGACCGAAGACACAATTCGAAACCGATGCATATATAGCAATATCTGAGAATGTTTTTGCCGAATCCCTAAAGGTGTTCGGCGTTGCACTGCGAGACTTGTGCTGAAAACACACAAATAGTTTAAAAGTGCCATAAGCTTGGAAAACCAAAAAACGTCAGTAAAAACCTGATGTTCGAACAAGATCAAGTGTTCGGTGCCAATCGAAAATTGGCCTTAGCAAAAGAAGTGCTTCTGTTGTGCTTTAACATGATACATCCTATCTCAAGACTTCAAGCGGGTCAGCCTACGGCTTCAACCTCCTATCCCGAGGGCGGAGTACTTCTCATTAGGCCAGTTTAGCAAACTAAACTCTAGCGTCTTTGAGAGAGAAATTAGGCTCCCCGGCTAGTGACCACACGCTCGTGTCGAAAAAAGGAGTGATAGATAATAATAATAATAGTAAAACTTTGCAACGACTAAGAAGAAGAACACTTATCATAAAACGGCTCATATAAATTTAAGAGCCCCCAAGTGACTTGGGTAAAAGAATGATTGCATGTACCGAAGTACTTATATCATATCTATGTTCAACCGAACTTTAAACGCGTCTTAACCGACCGTCGGCTTCTCCCTCTTCGGTCAAGGACCGAAAAGTGTTATGTACTCCATCTATCGAGAATATCGACGGTGTTTCCAATAACCAGGCAATCAGGCCATAAGGATGTAACAGACAAAGCGCGCTCAGGGAACTTATGCTATATTACCGTGAAGTGTAAGAAGCATCTTCGAAGAAAATAGTACCCCCCACCGATACCTTTCTTCGGTGCTCATTGTTATTATGAGACTTGTGCAATAGATTTTTTTGTACTCATGAGTTCCGTTGTGCGTCGACCATTATTGAAAACTATAAGAGCGCTAGCTTTCGGCTTCACCCAGTCTGAGGTCCGGCTTGGGCGACCAGATCGTGACAATCGCAGAGGTGCTCCCTTTACTCCCTAGCTGAACAATCGGGAACGTAGGGGTAAACACAGGAGCGAGGCAACCCAGCTTGCAAATCGCTTAAGTCAATATGGTGCACATTGTGGCGCAATACATGAACAAGGAACGAAGCCGCACAAGTATAATCATATGCAAGTGGAAAAGCTTCATGAAGGAAGCCCCCAAATGAATTGGGTATTTGAATTTATGCGTCACAAACAAAGTTTGGACAAGGAAATTTTTTACAAGCAACTTTTTTCCAAAAAAGTATAATGCTTGGTCGAACCGAACACAAGTTAGAAATTAAAGCTTTGAGCATGAAAGCGACTTAGCTGGTTAATGTGTTCGGTATTGATGACGCGGTCCAAGCATGATGCGGGGCAAGGTTCCATCCCCCAAGCTGGTCCCGAGGTGGCGGAGCAGAGAGCTCGACACGCCGAAGTGGTGACATAGCACGATCAATGCAGACCGGCAGAGTGACGCCGAAGTCCCCGGATCATTTTCCTGTGCACAAAAAATAGTGCAAACCGGAGATAATAGTAATAATGATAATAAAAAAACGTTGTGTAATAAATAATTTATGCAAAGTGAGGAATAGAAGAAATATGGCCTGGCACCGAAGTCAATGTCGATGCAGGGCGTCGGCGTGATGTAGTAAAGGCGTGGCAAAGCCTGAATTCACAGGTCGGTCCGAGCGCCGGATGCAGCGTTCGCTGGACTATGTACGAAAACTGATCGAACCACCACGCGACCGTTGTTAATGCGGTCACCATTTGATAGACCTGTGTACATATCATGGACAAACCAGAGTAATAATTCCTTGGGAAAAATGAACCCAAACAAGCAAAAAATATTGGGATTAATAGCACCTGGTTTATTTGTTGTAGCAATCCGAAGGAAGGTGATTCCCAAAATTGGGACTCGCTCTGCACACCCATTGCCTGATGGGCGATAAAACAACGGCATGGCAATGCTGGTAAAGGTTGACTCGCAGAGGCAAAACCCTCAGCCCAGCTAACGTGACGGAGCTGGTCGGCTAGTGACGCCGAAGTGTCCGGAGTAGGTTGATGAAGAGATGGCGAAGCCCCCGGTCCAGCCGAAATGTCGAAGTAGGTCGGCGTGATGGACACCAGCTTGAAGAAGCAATAGTGCAGCCCTGTCGATGCAGGTCGTGACGTGGTCGATGCCGGCTTGATGAAGCGACCGTGCGGCGATGCCGGTAATGCCCGCTCCGTGTAATCCGTGGGGCGGCGATGTTGATGATGATTTATCCTTCGCGATGCCAGATTCTTGTTCGGCTTACCGAGATGATGATCCGAAGAAGTTAAGCTCGGCTAAAGTGACGATGTGTCTAGCGCAGGTCGGCAGCCGTGGAGTAATATTGCCGGACTGGTTTGACACCAGCATGATGTTGAAGATCACGTTCAAAAGATCTTAAAGTTAGTGGGCTATGTTCGGGAACAAAACACAATACCCCATACAAAACTTCCTTCAAAAGGGATGTCCGAAATCCCGTTCATAAAAAAGATGAACTCGGGTCGGATTTGTTTTCACGTAGAAAACATATCCGAAAAGTGATGCACTAATCGGAAGGTTCCCGGAGTTTGGACGGTCGGATCGAGCTGAAATTTTGAGAGGTGGTAGATATAGGAATTCCGCAGCCGATCAACGGTTGGATCTTCCAAAGGACGTCCGAGCTAGAAGCTGGACACCACGCCCTAAACTCCTCCAAATTCCCATCCAGATTTGACAGGGCTCCGGTATATCGTGGATTGCCAGAGATTCCTCCATCGGAACTCGATGAAATTTTCCAGGGTTGTTATAGACTCAATTCCGCACAATTACAACAAAGCGATCGTCAAAGCGATACTCGAGGAGGTGGTGGCGGCAGATATGAGTTCGCTGTCCAAAAAAAACAGCACGGTCGCTTGAGGGCAATGTTGACGTTGAGCCCCCGAGCTCCATAGATGATTCCTCCGTGATCTTGATAGAGATCGGAGTTGATGTTTGATGAAGGCCCTCGTCCGAACATGGTGATCTGAACACGGGACGCAATTCTTGGTCGAACCAAGGTGACCAGTCGAACTGGTGACGAAGACGCCGAAGTCGCAGTTGATCTGCAGGCGAGCCATCGATCCTTTTGTCGATCACACAGCGGAACTCTTAATGAAAGCACCAATGTCAGTGTCAAAACCGGAAGATCTCGTGTAGGGGGTCCCGAACTGTGCGTCTAGGATCGATGGTAACAGGAGGCAAGGGACACGAAGTTTTTCCCAGGTTCGGGCCCTCTTGATGGAGGTAAAACCCTACGTCCTGCTTAATTAATATTGATGATATGGGTAGTACAAGAGTTGATCTACCACAAGATCGTAGAGGCTAAACCCTAGAAGCTAGACTATGGTATGATTGTTGTATATATCTATCAACTAGCCTGGCCTCGGTTTATATAATGCACCAGAGGCCTAGGATAACAAGAGTCCTAGCCGAATACGCCGGTGGGGAGGAGTCCTTATCTTGATCACCAAGTCTTGTAGCATCTTCCATGTATGCGGCAGCCGTCCGAACTGGCCCGTGAGTATACGGCCATGGGGGTCCTCGGCCCAATCTAACAGATCGGGAGATAACGTGGTGAGTACCCCCTAGTCCAGGACACCGTCAGCGTCCGTCGCCTCATGGTCTATGGCGACTCAGATTTGGTAGTCAATCAAGTGATGAAGGAGTGGGACATCAGAAGCCAGCCATGTCTGGTTACTGCAACGCGGTGAGGAAGTTGGAAAAGAAGTTTGAGGGGTTAGAGCTCCATCATGTACCCCGACTGAAAAATCAAGCAGCAGATGATTTAGCAAAGATAGGCCCCAAGAGAGAAGCTATTCCCAACAATGTGTTCCTGGAGCACATTCATGCACCTTCGGTTCAAGAAGATCCCTTCGACGAAGAGCCCCCGCAGCCTAGGAGTGCCACAGATCCGACTGAAGTCGAGGTTCCAGCTGTGGTCGACTTAATCATGGAGGTGTTGGTCATCACCCCCGACTGGACAGTGCCATACATTGCATATATCCTTAGGAAAGAGCTCCCAGAGGATGAAGAAGAGGCTCGGTAGATCGTCCGTCAATCCAAGGCCTTTACTGTAATAAGGGGTCAACTGTTCAGAGAAAGTGCAACTGGAGACAGCCAGAAATGCAGAACACCAGAAGAAGGCCGAGTGATCCTCCACGACATCCATTCGGGACATGTGGCCACCATGCATCCTCTTGGACCATTGTGGCTAAAGCATACCGAGCTGGATTTTATTGGCCACGAGCAAATGAAATGGCAAAAGATATAGTCTACGGATGTGAAGGCTGCCAGTTCTACTCCAATATGTCACGCAAACCTGCGTCAGCCCTGAAGACCATCCCACTCGTCCGGCCCTTTGCTGTTTGGGGATTGGACATGGTTGGGCCACTGAGGACTGGTAGGAGCGGCTTCACCCATGTGCTCGTAGCAGTCGACAAGTTTACCAAATGGATCGAAGCCAAGCCTATTAAGAATCTTGAAGCTAGTACTGTTGTCATTTCATCAGAGAGTTGATTTTCAAATATGGGGTTCCGCGCAGCATCATCACTGACAACGGATCGAACTTCGATTCCGATGAGTTCAGAACCTTCTGCGCCTCACAAGGCACACGAGTCGACTATGCTTCAGTCGCCCATCCCCAGTCGAATGGACAAGCAAAAAGAGCAAATGGCCTGATTCTCAAAGGACTGAAACCCCGACTGATGCGAGATCTCAAGCACGCAGTGGGCGCCTGGGTTGATGAACTTCCATCATTTCTCTGGGGATTGAGGACAACTCCTAATCGGTCAACTGGTCGAACTCCATTTTTCTTGGTTTATGGAGCTGAAGCTGTTCTCCCGAGTGACTTGTTTCATAATGCACCACGAGTTGAGCTTTTCTCTAAAGATGAAGCAGAACAAGCTCGGCAAGACGCAGTCGACCTCCTAGAGGAGGAAAGAGAGATGGCCTTGATCCGGTCGACCATTTATCAACAAGATTTGCGTCGATTCCACGCTAGACACGTGAAAGGTCGAGCCTTCCAAGAGGGAGACTTGGTTCTTCGAGTGGATCAGCAGAAACCACACAAGCTCGCCCCAGCTTGGGAAGGTCCCTTCATTGTCACCGGAGTGCTCCGCAATGGAGCATACCACCTTTACAGTGTCGAGCATAAGAAGGACGAGCCACGGGCTTGGAACGCGGAGCTGCTCCGCCCCTTTTATACTTAAGCACTCGTTCGAATAAAATGTAATAAAAAATACTTTGGTAATTTGTTCATCAAAGACAAGAGCTTTACAGTCTTCTTGTACGATTGTTGTTGTTTTTATTTACCTCTGAAATCCCCAGTGGGTGGGCTTAGCCGTGAATCTGTTTTGCCTAAGTTCGAAAGAAAATCCTACCGAGTGATGAGCAAGCCTCTCACTCGGGGGCTTAGCTGCGAGTCCAATACTTGCCTAAGTTTGTAAAATCCTACCGAGTGGTGAACAATCCTCCCACGAGGGGGCTTAGGTGCAGTCCAGTACTTGCCTAAGTTTGTAAAATCCTACCGAGTGGTGAGCAAACCTCACACTCGGGGGCTTAGCTGCAGTCCAGTAATCGCCTAAGTTTGTAAAATCCTACCGAGTGGTGAGCAATCCTCCCACTCGGGGGCTTAGCTGCAATCTAGTACTCGCCTAAGTTTATAAAATCCTACCGAGCGGTGAGCAATCCTCCCACTCGGGGGCTTAGCTGCAGTCCAGTACTCGCCTAAGTTTGTAAAATCCTACCGAGTGGTGAGCAATCCTCCCATCGGGGGCTTAGCTGCAGTCCAGTACTCGCCTATGTTTGTAAAATCCTACCGAGTGGTGAGCAATCCTCCCACTCGGGGGCTTAGCTGCAGTCTAGTACTCGCCTAAGTTTATAAAATCCTACCGAGTGGTGAGCAATCCTCCCACCCGGGGGCTTAGCTGCAGTCCAGTACTCGCCTAAGTTTGTAAAATCCTACCGAGTGGTGAGCAATCCTCCCACTCGGGGGCTTAGCTGCAGTTCAGTACTCGTCTAAGTTAGCAAAATCCTACCGAGTGGTGAGCAATCCTCCCACTCTGAAGCTTAGTTGCAGTCCAGTACTCGCCTAAGTTTGTAAAATCCTACCGAGTGGTGAGCAATCCTCCCACTCGGGGGCTTAGCTGCAGTCCAATACTCGCCTAACTTTGTAAAATCCCACCGAGTGGTGAGCAATCCTCCCACTCGGGGGCTTAGCTGCAGTCCAGTACTCGGCTAAGTTTGTAGAATCCTACCGAGTGGTGAGCAATCCTCCCACTCGGGGGCTTAGCTGTAGTCCAGTACTCGCCTAAGTTTGTAAAAAACCTACCGAGTGGTGAACGATCCTCCCACTCGAGGGCTTAGCTGCAGTCCAGTCAACTGCAATCCTTTCCCTAAGAGTTGCGCCACAAGTACAACGTACGCTCCATCCCTACTCGCAAGGACGATGAGGTGCAGGTCGACCGCGGCCCTCTTCTTCGAGCTACGCCACAAATACAATGTGCGCTCCACCCTTGTCTGCAAGGATGACGAGGCGCAAGTCGACTGCAACCTTCTTCTCTGAGCTACGCCACAAATACAACGTGCGCTCCGTCCTTGTCCGCAAGGACGACGAGGCACAGGTCGACTGCAACCTTCTCCTTCGAGCTACGCCACAAATACAACATGCGTTTCATCCTTGTCTGCAAATACGACAAGGCGCAGTTCGATTGAAGTATCCGTTTCAAGGCTGCATCTCAAACTCGAAGATCACTCCAAGTAGGGAGCAGATCCCAAAAGCAATCACAAGCATATTCAAAAGCAGTTCGGATAAATCCTAAAGTTCTAAGCAACAAATCAAAAGTATTCGAGCATCAAGCCCGAAGGAGTTTAATGGTTACAGCAACCACTTGGCATTCCGAGGCAAATTTAAGACAGGTTTAAATCTCATAGTTTGTTCACTTGGCAGGAGGAGGGCTGGCGGGTTCGACGAATTCGTCCAAGTCGATTCCATCTGCGATCCGAGTGGCAGCAGCGATGTAAATCTCCATAAAGGACTGGAAGTCATGCCTTTTGGTGTTGGCGACCTTGATCGCCGCCAGCTTGTCTTCACGATCTTCCTTGAAGTGGACTCTTACCAAGGACAACGCCACGTCAGCACCACATCGGGCAGAGGACTTCTTCCATTCTTGCACTCAAGTAGGAATCTCGTTGAGCCGAGCCATCAGAGATTCAGGTCATTTTGAAGTGTCGCCCTTGGCCAGAGTGATGAGTCGATCTGTGAAACTGCCACCTTCAGACGTGCGAGGTAACTTGTGACGCTGGCGACACGGGATTCCAGTCGAAGCACGTTCATGGCAGTTTCGTCGCAAACCAGAGAAACGATAGGGTCTAGACCCGTCTCGATCCTTCCGGTTTCTCGTCAAAGTTTTGGCAGAATTCTGCAGTCAAAGAGTTAGTGAGTCGACTGGACGGGATTAACTTGCAAGCAGCAAAGCAGTCGGATTAAAAGGGGTACCTTCCAGCATAAGATAGAGCTTCTCATATCCTTCTTCATACGACTTACTTCTCGGTTAGACTCATTGAGACAGGACTTCAGTTTGTTCACCTCCCCTTCCAACGCTCCGACTGATGCCAGCTTCTGATCTGCAAGGGCAGTCTTATCTTGAGCTTCCTTCTGCGCAGCTACAAGGTCCAAGTCCTTCTCCAGAGCCAACCTCATTTTCTTTGCAAAAGAAGCAATCGGATCAAACAAGAGATCGAAGAAATATCTTAAAAGACGATCGACGTGAATGGTCGACAGGAAGTTACCTTCCATACCAGCAGCTTCATCTTGAGCTTTCTTCAACTTTTGTTGGGCCAGCTCCAAGTCGAGGTTGAGTTGCCTCTGCTTCTCCTCAAATTCGGCAAACTTAGAAATGAGAGTACAAGATTTCTGCAGAAGGTAAAAGACGTGTCAATCAACAAGATCAAAGGTTATTTTACTTTTGAGTGAATGAAACTTAAAAGTTTACTCAGACCCCAGCCGACTGCGATCTCGGGGACTACACCCAGCGGGTGCACTTGGCGTGCCCCCACTGATTCAGACCCAACTCGACCGGTCCACCCGGGTTGCGTAAAAAAAAGAAGAGAAAAGAACTATTCAGACCCCGGCCAACTGCCAGCAGTAGACCGCGGTCTCGGGGACTACACCCAGTGGGTGCACTTGACGTGCCCCCACTGGTTCAGATCTCATTCGACCGGTCCGACCGGGTTGAGTGGAAGAAAAGAAAGTAAAAAGAACTCAGACCCCAGTCGACTGCCCGCAGTCGACTGCGGTCTCGGGGACTACACCCAGTGGGTGCACTTAGCGTGCCCCCACCGGTTCAGATCCCACTCGCCCAAGGTGAGTGGAAGAGCGCAAATACCAAAGACAACAAAACACCCAGTGGGTGTACAGATTCGACGCAAACAATAAGAGATTGTATGGAAGAAAATATTTCAGGTAGCATATCCTAATAGAACAAGGTCAGTCGAAAGTTTACTTACCTGGACATTGGCCCGGAGAGCAGCGCTGTCATCGTAAGCAGCCTGGCTATTCTCGTGCACCGTCTTCATCCGCTCCATCATCACGTTAGCCTGATAGATGGCTTCTGCAGCCGCGTCCGACTGGTTTTCCGGAACATGGTAGTTGGTGAAGAAGGGGGCAGACGACCCAGGTGCGGCAGCTTGGAGCTCCGAAGCGTGAGGTTGGACGACTGAAGGAAACACTGGTACAATCGACGGTGCAGGGCGCTCACTCGACAATGGTACAGCGAAAGTTACAGAGACCCCACCTGCATCTTCAGACTGCCGGACGGTTGGTGTTGTCGTCGGTCCCTGCTGAGACGTCTTGCCAAGTGCTACCTTTTTGTTCTTTCTGGGCCTAGGGGCCACATCTTCATCATCATCTGGAAGATTGATGACATTGGGTGGAGCTACAAAGAAATCAGTCGACCCCAAGTGAATCGCTAGAATTTAATCGACCAAGTAATCAAAGAACAAGATCATAAGAGTTTTTACCTGGGTTGGAGGTAACCGCGTCCTCCAGCTCCCCGTCTCGATATTGGTAAGAAAAAGTAACAGATGTAGCAGCACTGCAAATGTCAACATTCAGTCGGTTATGTTCTGTTGCTCGAGTCGACCAAAAGAACGGATCGGATGATAACTCGGAGATAGTGGGGACGGTCACTTTGATTCTGGGCAAAGCCTTCATGGTTTAGAGGAGGTGGCTTTTGATGCTTTGGGTGCAGGAGGAGGCACAGTCTTGAGCTGTTTAGATACCTTCTCAGTCGGCGCTGGGGAAGACGTCCGAGGGCGCTTCGAAGATTGCCCAGTCGGTGCGGCCGCCAGGACCGGGGTGCTCGCCGGGTCTTGAGCGTGCTTGGACCTCCTCTCTCTGCGAGGAGGCGAGTCGACCTCTTCGTCATCACTCGAGTCGTCGCTCTCCTCGTCCTCCTCTACATCCAAGTGCCACTCGCCACTCTCGCCCCCGCTCGCCCCTTCCTCGATGTCTTGCTCCTGCACTCCATTGGGCATCGAGTACATATCAATGAGAGCCTGAAAAGACAATGAACGAAAGAAATACAGTCGACTGTCAACAAGGTGTTACACAGTGAATCGAGAAGATACTTGACAATGCAGAATCATACCTGTTCCGGCTGGCGCGAATGGTCGAATGGAATCACCCTCCTAGACCCCTGGGGATTATCTTTGTTGTTGGTGATTCCTCTCAGCCACTTCTCCCCCGTGTCTTCACTAACGTCCTTCGGGTGGATCCGAGCGGAGTCCTCGAGTCCCGAGTACATCCACATCAGATAGCCATGGGCTTGGAGTGGTTGGATGCGTCGACTGAGAAAGACCTCTAGCAGGTCCATTCCAGTCACCCCGTCACGGACAAGTTGGACGACCCGCTCGACCAACGCCTTCACATGCGCCTTCTCTTCCGGGATCACCCTCAAGGAGGAGGGCTTCTCCACTCGAGCCAAGGAAAAGGGGGGAAGTCCAGTCGACTGACCCGGGTCGGCTGGTCCTTACAGTAAAACCAGGTCGACTGCCAGCCCCGGACTGAGTCGGGAAGGATCATAGCTGGGAAGGTGCTCTTGTTCCTCATTTGGATTCCAAGGCCCCTGCACATCTAGATCACATGCGTCCTCTCGTCACTCGGGTTGGCCTTCTTGACCTACTGGGAGCGGCAGGTGAATATGTGCTTGACGAGACCCCAGTGCGGTCGACAACCCAAGAAATTTTTGCACATTGACACAAAGGAAGCAAGGTACACTATGGTGTTTGGAGTGAAGTGGTGGAATTGAGCCCCGAAGAAGTTCAAAAAACCACGAAAGAAAGGATGGGGAGGCAAAGAGAACCAGGGGTCGACATGAGTGCCGAGGAGAACGCACTCACCCTCCAGCGGCCGCGGCTCGGTCTCGTTCCCCGGGAGCCGCGCCGATTCGTGGGGGATCAATCCCCCCTCAACCAGGTCGTCGAGGTCGTCTTGGCTGATCGTCGAGCGGATCCAGTCGCCCTGGATCCAGCCCAGCGGCAGGATCCACCCCGGCTGGTCCTCTTTCCTTTCGCCTTCGCGGTCGCCTTCTTCACGCGCTCCAACGCCAATGTCTTCTCCTTTCCCATGGCGGCGGATCGAGTCCGAGCGAGGCTACGACACTGAGAGCGGAAGCGGGCGTAGTGGAGAAATCTAAGGAAGAAAAAAGAGACTGGGGCGCACTGTTCAAAAGCCCGGTCCGGTGCCTTTTATAAGGTCACTTCCGAGTGACTGACTTGTAGGCCCGGACGATCTTATAAAATCCCGCAATAGTCGCGTGCACGATACGTGGCGAAAAAGGTGGCGCGGGAATCAAGGCGGCCTGCCTAATCCGTCCCGATTACCACGGCCTTGCCCGTCCGGCGCACTTCCCAAAATTTGAATCCCGCGAAATCCGCGGACAGCAGAACAACTTGTCAGACGGAAGATATCCTCTGCATCATCACTCAGAACTTTTCCATAAAAGTTCACTCGACAAAAACTAAGAATGGACCAAGGTGACTGAAAAAGAAGTTGGTGTCATCCCCTCAGTTCATTCATCCAGAGCAAGATATACTCATAGCACGAAAAATGAGTCGGAAGTGTTCTCAACTCCTTCCTCACTCAAACCCTGATCCATTCGGGGGCTAATGATGAAGCTATGTACCTAGTGTAGGGTCATGGATCTGTTCAAGATACCCTCCCCAAGGACATCCCTAAAGGTACCAGGAACATGCGAAGAAAAATCATCATCCACTCGACCATGAAGTTATGTTCCACTCGACAATCCCGAAGACACTCGACCGTGTAGATAATCACTCGACTACCAGAAGGTCTAGAGCCTCTCCACTCTGCAACGTTCGGGAATTAAGTCATAGCTTTATTGGCCATTATGTATCTTTATTGCAGGCGTTACCAGTAATGTCTCCATCTTTATGTACCTTAAACCCCCTGTGACGTGGGCTGGCCGTGGTCCTGGCGCACTCTATATAAGCCACCCCCCTCCACAGGCACAAGGGTTCGCACTTTCTGTAACACACATGCATATAATCCAGTCGACCACCCCCGGGCTCCGAGACGTAGGGCTGTTACTTACTCCGAGAAGGGCCTGGACTCATAAAACTCATGTGTACAACTCCTCCATAGCTAAGATCTTGCCTCTACATTCCTACCCCCATTCTACTGTCAGACTTAGAACCACGACAGGCATCATGATTATTCTTAGAGCAGTAACTTATATAATTCTTGTCATATGATATCTTATGCTAGAGTAATAATTCAATCACAATATCAAGTATGAATTGTAAACTTCATTGAAAACTAGCAAACTATAATCTCAGTCATTGAAGCAATTGCAATTTATCATAACATAGGAAAGAGTCAATGTACAAGAGCTTTTCAGCAAGTCCACATACTCAACTATCATATAGTCTTTCACAATTGCTGACACTCACGCAATACTTATGGGTATGGATTTTTAATCGGACACATAGAAATAGGGGCTTATAGTTTTGCCTCCCAATGTTTTACCTCAAGGGTAATGTTAACAGTAATAGTTCATGAAAACCCACATCCAATTAGCCATATATACCGGGATCTTTCCAACATATTGTGCTTGCCAAAGGATAAAATGTAAAAAGGAAGGGTGAAGATCACTGTCGTTGTCAAAACCGGCGGATCTCGGGTAGGGGGTCCCGAACTGTGCTTCTAGGATCGATGATAACAGGAAGCGGGGGATGTTTACCCAGGTTCAGGCCCTCTTGATGGAGGTAATACCCTACGTCATGCTTGATTGATATTGATGATATGAGTATTACAAGAGTTGATCTACCACGAGATGTAGAGGCTAAATCCTAGAAGCTAGCCTATGGTATGATTGTTGTATATATCTATCGACTAGCCTGGCCTCGGTTTATATAATGCACCAGAGGCCTAGGATAACAAGAGTCCTAGCCGAATACGCCGGTGGGGAGGAGTCCTTGTCTTGATCACCAAGTCTTGTGGAATCTTCCATGTATGCGGCAACTGTCCGAACTGGCCCATGAGTATACGGTCATGGGGGTCCTTGGCCCAATCTAACAGATCGGGAGATGACGTGGTGAGTACCCCCTAGTCCAGGACACCGTCAGTAGCCCCCTGAACCGGTCTTCAAGTTAGGGACGCTCCTTGATTCTTCCGAACTGCTCTTCATCTTCGGTCCTCGGTCTTGAAAACTGGTTCAACAAATCTTCTCATCCTCGATCTTGAGGATCGCCGAAATGCATTTGATGAGTTTACATGTCGGGTTTCCGAGGAGCCCCTTTAAGTTTCCGGCCTTTATCAATGCCTTGTTATTTTTATGCCACACCTCGGGTTTGAAGTTGTTCCCGGGAGGCACTGTCCTCTTGCATCCGAGCTCCAACGCCGGACTGTATTCGAGGTATCTTTTGCAGCCGAGCACCAACGCCGGACCGCTTTCCGAGCCCCAATGCCGGACTGTATCCGGGCTCCAACGCCGGACTACATCCGAGGTGTCATATCATCTTGGTTCAAAAAAGTTGAAGGAGTTTAGCCAAGCTTAATGCTGGAAATGCCCTCTATGGAGCCAGCCACTAGCGCCTGAGCTTTATGCCGGACTGCTTCTGAGGTGGTGCACCACCCGACTATGGGCCGATTTTTTGTCAATATTTTTTATTGGTGCAATTTATTCTCTGCCGGGATATATAGCCAGTAGCTCTCAAGGTGTGTATTGGTCTAAAACCCGAGATGCACCTGAAGGATGACGTAAGAGTGCTGATCCCAGTAGCCGCTGAGACTCATGTTGATTTGCAAAATCGGCCTGAGGATCAAGTCCTAGCTCGGCAGAATACTTCGGGACACCAAAAGCGGCATGCTCAGTCCTCGAGACTCAGGTTGGGTGCGGCCGACCAACCTGAGGATCAAAATCTCCTCGGCAACTGTATTGCACTTAAAAATTTTGGCATTGGACAGGCAATGCAGTAGCCCCCGAGACACTGGTCGGGTGGCAACACCAGATCAGGGGATCGATGTGCCCCTTTAATATTTTTAAATAATAAGCCTGAAGCCCAGTAGCCCCCGAGCCTTAATGCGGGCACGGGTGGCCGAATTAAGGACCGATATCCATAGTAAAATCACAAATTATGTGTAATGACTCTATGTATCCAAGTACTTTACATCGTTAATGCTCGGATCCGCATTGTACAAAACTTTGTTGACCGACCATCGGCTTCCACCTCCTCAGCTAGTAGCCGAGGAGTGTTTGTCCTACTTTATAAAGCCTTTATGAGGGAAAAGATTTACGACAAACAAGGCAATCTGGCCATACGGTTTTATAAACAAAGGTACGCAGAGAGATATGTTATATTACTGTTTAACATAAGAAATGTCTTCCAAAGAAAATAGTCCCGTTATCGGTTCCTTTCTTTGGGTTGTCATGCTAAGCATGATCATGAAACCTCAGCTCTATTGTAAGAGCAAAATATTGAGGATTTTAGTTTGGGAGGCCAGTTACTAGCCCCCGGTAGTGTTCGGCGACAGTCGAGGTCAAGCCGTAAACACTTCAGCCAATGTTATGAATGGCCCGTCATTTAACACAGTCATCGGATCGCTGACCAGTTTACGCTTATTGTGACAGTCAGTTTGCGGCTTTCTCCACTGAGGTGCTTAACCAAGTGAGCTGGAAGCACAATCGCAGTGGTTCTCCCTTTGCACACCTAGCCGAACAGAGCGGAACGTAGGAGGCAAGCGCAGGAGCCGGGCAACCCAACTATTGACCGAAGACACAATTCGACACCGATGCATATATAGCAATATCCGAGAATGTTTTTGCCGAATCTCTAAAGGTGTCCGGCGTTGCACTGCGAGACTTGTGCTGAAAACACACAAATAGTTTAAAAGTGCCACAAGCTTGGAAAACCAAAAAATGTCAGTAAAAACTTGACGTCCGAACAAGATCAAGTGTTCGGTGCCAATCCAAAAATTGGGGGAAAATTGTGCTTCTGTCGTGCATTAATATGATACATCCGATCTCAAGACTTCAAGCGGGTCAGCCTACGGCTGCAGCCTCCTATCCCGAAGGCGGAGTGCTTCACGTTAGACCAGTTTAGAGAACTAAACTAGAGAGAAAATGGGTTATCTGGCTATTGACCACACACTCACGTCGAAAAAGGAGCGATAGAAAAAGACTTTGCAACAACCAAGAAGAAAACACATTTACTATAAAATAGCTCATATAAATTTTAAGAGCCCCCAAGTGACTTGGGTAAAAGAATTTTATGTATAATAATTGTATGTACCGAAGTACTTATATCATATATGTGTTCACCCGAACTTTAAACGCGTCTTAACCGACCGTCGGCTTCTCCCTCTTCGGCCAAGGGCCGAAAAGTGTCATGTACTCCGCCTGTAGAGAGTATCGACGGTGTTTCTGATGTCCAGGCAATCAGGCCATAAGGATGTAACAGACAAAGCGCGCTCAAGGAACTTATGCTATATTACTAACAAAGTGTAAGAAGCATCTTCAAAGAAAATAGTACCCCCACTGATACCTTTCTTCGGTGCTAATTATTACTATGAGACTTGTGCAATAGATTTTTTGTACTCATGAGTTCCGTTGTGTGCCGACCATGATTGAAAACAATAAGAGCGCTAGCTTTCGGCTTCACCCAGTCTGAGGTCAGAGTTCGGATGACCCGGTCGTGACAATCACAGAGGTGCTCCCTTTACTCCCTAGCCGAATAATCGGGAACGTAGGGGTAAGCACAGGAGCCAGGAAACCCAGCTTGCAAATCGCTTAGGTCAATATGGTGCATATTGTGGTGTAATACACGAACAAGGAACGAAGCCGTACAAGTATAATCATATGCAAGAGGAAAAGGTCCATCAAGGGAGCCCCCAAATAAATGGGGTATTTGAATTTGTGTGTCACAAACAAAGTTTTGACAAGGAGATTCTCTAGAAGCAACTTTTTTTCAAAAAGGTATAATGCTTGGTCGAACGGAACACAAGTTAAAATTTTAAAACTTTGAGCATGAAGGAAACTTAGCTGGTTAATGTGTTCGGTATAGATGACGCGGCCCGAGCTTGATGCGGGACAAGGTTCCATCCCCCAAGCCGGTCCCAAGGTGGCGGAGCAAAGAGCTCGGCACTCCGAAGTGGTGACAAAGCATGGTTAATGCGGGCTGGCAGAGTGATGCCGAAGTCCCGGGCATGGGGTAATGAAGTGTTGACGAAGCCCCCCGTCCAGCCGAGGTGACGTGGTATGTCAGTGCGCCGAGTTGGCGATACTGCCCAACCCGGATCATTTTCCTATGCACAAAAATAGTGCAAACCGGAGATAATAGTAATAATAATAATTAAAAAATCATTGCATAATAAATAATTAATGCAAAGTGAGTAATAAAAGAAATATGGCCTGGCGCCGAAGTCAATGTCGATGCAGGGCGTCGGTGTGATGCAGTAAAGGCGTGGCAAAGCCTGAATTCGGAGGTCGGTCCGAGTTCCGGATGCAGCGTTCGCCGGACCATGTACGGAAACTGACCGAACCACCATGCGACCACCGTTAATGCAGCCATCATTTGATAGACCTGTGTACATATGATGAACAAACCAGAGTAATAATTCCTTGGGAAAAATGAACCCGAACAAGCAAAAAATACTAGGATTAATAGCACCTGGTTTATTTGTTGTAGCAATCCGAAGAAAGGTGAATCCGAAAATTGGGACTCGGTCCGCACACCCATTGCCTGATGGGCGATAAAGCGACGGCATGGTGATGCTGGCAAAGGTTGGCTTGCCGAGGCAAAGCCCTCGGTCCGGCTAACGTGACGGAGCTGGTCGGCTAGTGACGCCGAAGTCTCCGAAGTAGGTTGATGAAGAGACGGCGAAGCCTCCGGTCCAGCCTCGATGTCGAAGCCTCGATGTCAGCCGATGAGTCGAAGTAGGTCGGCGTGATGGACACCAGCTTGAAGAAGCAACAGTGCGGCTCTGCCGATGCAGATCGTGACGTGGTCGATGCCGGCTTGATGAAATGACCGTGCGGCGTTGCCGGTATGCCCACTCTGTGTAATCCGTGGGGTGGTGATGTTGGTGATGATTTATCCTTCGCGACGCCGGACTCTTGTTCGGCTTGCCGAGATGATGATCCGAAGAAGTTGAGCTCGGCTCAACAAAGTGACGACGTGTCTAGCGTAGGTGGGCAGCCTTGGAGCAATATTGCCGGACTGGTTTGACACCAGCATGATGATGAAGATGACCTCAGGGGAGGCTTAAAAATTTACGGGCATGTGTTTAAAAGCAACGCACAGTACCCTAGAAGAGAATTCCTCTAAAAAGGTTGCCCAATATCACGTTCATAAAGAAACATGAATTCGGGTCAGATCCGTATTCGCGCAAAAAACGGATCTGAAAATTCGTCCACTCATCGAAAGGTTCCTGGAGTTTGAACCGTCGGATCGAGCTGAAATTTGGAGGGGTAATAGATATGGCGATTCTGAAGCCGATCAACGGTTGGATCTTCCAAAGGACGTCCGAGCTAGGTGCTGGAGACCACGCCCTATACTCATCCAGATTCCCATCCAGATTTGACAGGGCTCCGGTATATCGTAGATTCCCGGAGATTCCTCCATTGGAACTCGATGAAATTTTGCATGGTTGTTGTAGACTCAATTCTGCATAATTCCACCAAAGGGATCGTCAAAGCGATGCTCTAAGAGGTGGTAGTAGCGGATACAAAATCGCTATTCGAAAAAACAGCACGGTCGCCCGAGGGCAATGTTGACGTTGAGCCCCCGAGCTCCATGGATGATTCCTCCATGATCTTGATAGAGATCGGAGTTGGTGTTGATGAAGGCACTCGTCCGAACATGATGATCGGAGGTAGGGCACAATCCTCGGTCAAGCCAAGGTGACCAGTCGAGCCGGTAACGAAGATGTCGACGTCGCAGTTAATCTCCAGACGAGCCATCGATCCTTTTGCCGATCACATAGCGGAACTCTCAATGAAAGCACCAATGTCGGTGTCAAAACCGGTGGATCTCGGGTAGGGGGTCCCGAACTGTGCGTCTAGGATCGATGGTAACAGGAGGCGGGGGACACGATGTTTACCCAGGTTCGGGCCCTCTTGATGGAGGTAATACCCTACATCCTGCTTGATTGATATTGATGATATGAGTATTACAAGAGTTGATCTACCACGAGATCATAGAGGCTAAATCCTAGAAGCTAGCCTATGGTATGATTGTTGTATATGATCTATCGACTAGCCTGGCCTCGGTTTATATAATGCACCAGAGTCCTTGTCTTGATCACCATGTCTTGTGGAATCTTCCATGTATGCGGCAACTATCCGAACTGGCCCATGAGTATACGGCCATGGGGGTCCTCGGCCCAATCTAACAGATCGGAAGATGACGTGGTGAGTACCCCCCTAGTCCAGGACACCGTCAATCACCATGACTCTTTTGCGGTGTAGGAGATAAAAGTAAAAGATAGGCCCTTCACAGAGGGAAGCAGAGGTTGTCATGCGCTTTTATGGTTGGATGCACAAAATCTTAATGTGAAAGAACATCACTTTATATTGCCACTTGTGATATGGACCTTTATTATGCAGTCTGTCGCTTTTATTACTTCCATATCACACGATCGTATAAAGCTTATTTCTACCACACCAATCAATCATACATATTTAGAGAGCAATTTTTATTGCTTGCACCGATGACAACTTACTTGATGGATATTACTCAATTCATAGGTAGATATGGTGGACTCTCATGGCAAAACTGGTTTAAGGGTGTTTGGAAGCACAAGTAGTATCTCTACTTCATGCAATGAATTTGGCTAGCATGAGGGAGAAAGGCAAGCTCAACATGTTGGAGGATCCAAGACAATATAATTTATCTCAGATGTAAGAAAATATAACCCATTATGTTGTCTTCCTTGTCCAATGTCAACTCTTTAGCATGTCATATTTTAATGAGTGCTCACAATCATAAAAGATGTCCAAGATAGTATATTTATATGTGAAGACCTCTCTTTCTTTATTACTTCCTATTAATTGCAACGATGACCAAAACTATGTTTGTCAACCCTCAATAACTTTTATTCATCATACTCTTTCTATGTGAGCTCATTACTCTCCATAAGAGTCATATGATCTCTTTGTTTATTTTTATTTCTTTCTCTTTTATTTTATTTTATTTGGGATCATGGCAAAAATAAGCAAGCCCTTGACTCAACACTAATTTTTATTATATAGCTCACGGACTCGATTACATAGAAGGACAATAAAGCAAAACTCATGACTAGATCATACTAAGAACTTTTATTTTACTAGATCAAAATATTACCAAAAGGATCGAACTAAGAAAAACGGTAAAGATAAGAGTGATGGTGATACGATACCGGGGCACTCCCCCAAGCTTGGCAGTTGCCAAGTGGAGTGCCCATACCAGATACTCAATTCTTCTTTGTTGGAGGAGACGGTGATGATGTTGTTGATGGCATAGGCTTGTCGTCCTTCTTCCCGGGCATAGGATCACCATCATAGAAGGATGACCGAGTCTCCGGGATCCTCAAATCTGCAGCCAAACTCATCCTTTTGAATCTATATTCATACTCATAGTTTTGGTTTTGCAAGTCATAGATTTGAGCTTGGAGGTGCTCAATTTTCTCGTGAAGCTTGAAGATGGTCTCCCCAATGTTGTCGGCATCCAGCTTGTGTTTGTTGGTGTAACGCCCTTGATGCGGCTATAGCTCCCACGTGTCGAGGCACAACTTAGAGGCATAACCGCATTGAAAGCAATGTCGCAAGTTAGGCAATCTTCACAACATCCCATGTAATATAGATAATAAAAGGGGATATACATAGTTGGCTTACACTCGCCACGTCAATCAAAGTACATAAATAGCATTACAACATTCAAACACTCATGGCCTGACTACGGCGCCAAAATGAAAGATAAACCCAACAAGTGACACGGTCCCGATCACCCCAACTGGGCACCACTACTGATCATCAGGGAAAGACATGTAGTATCGGCGCGAGTCCTCGTCGAACTCCCACTTGAGCTCAAGCGCGTCATCTGGAACAGAATCATCAGGCCCTGCATCTGGTTTGGAAGTAATCTGTGAGCCACAGGGACTCAGCAATCTCGCACCCTCACGATCAAGACTATTCAAGATTATAGGTAAGGCAAGGTAAAGTATGTGGAGCTGTAGCAAGCGGCTAGCATATATGGTGGCTATCCTGTTCGCAAAAGAGAGCGAGAAGAGGAGGCAAAGCGCGAACGAGTAACTAGAGAGCAACCTGCGGCAAGCATTACTCCAACACCATGTTCACTTCCCGGACTCCGCCGAGAAGAGACCATCACGGTAACTCACACAGTTGATTCATTTTAATTAAGTTGAGGTTCAAGTTATCTACAACCGGACAATAACAAATTCCCATCTGCCCATAACCGCGGGCACGGCTTTCGAAAGTTGAAATACCTGTAGGGGAGTCCCAACTTAGCCCATGTCAAGCTCTCACGTTCAACGAAGGAATAGACCTCCTCCCGAGACATTCCGACCAGGCTCGGTATCTCGGTTCTACAAGACACTTCGACAAGTTAAAAAAAATCCAACAACACCGCCCGAATGTGCCGACAAATCCTGATAGGAGCTGCACATATCTTGTTCTCAGGGCACACTCAGATGAGACTAGCTACGAGTAAAAACCAACCCTCAAGTTGCCCCGAGGTGGCCCCGTAGGCAGCTCAGTCGGACCAACACTCAGAGGAGCACTGGCCCGGGGGGGTTAAATAAGATGACCCTCGGGCTCCGGAAACCCAAGGGAAAAAGAGGCTAGGTGGAAAATGGTAATACCAAGGTTGGGCATTGGTGGAAAAGCTTTAATCAAGGTGAACTATCAAGGGGTTCCCATTATAACCCAACCACGTAAGGAACGCAAAATCCGGGAACATAACACCGATATGACGGAAACTAGGGCGGCAAGAGTGGAATAAAACACTAGGCGAGAGGCCGAGCCTTACACCCTTTACCAAGTATATAGATGCATTAAGATAACAAGATAATATAATGATATCCCAACAAGTAAATAATGTTCCAACAAGGAACGGTCTCCAATCTTCACCTGCAACTAGCAACGCTATAAGAGGGGCTGAGCAAAGCGGTAACATAGCCAATCAACGGTTTGCTAGGACATGGTGGGTTAGAGGTTTGACATGGCAATTTGAGAGGCATGATGAGCAAGTGGTAGGCATCGTAGCATAGGCATAGCAAAAGAGCGAGCATCTAGCAAAGCAAAGATAGTAGTGATTTCGAGGGTATGATCATCTTGCCTGCAAAGTTGTCAGAGTTGACTGGATCCTCGAAAGCAAACTCAATGGGCTCCTCGTTAGCGAACTCGTCTCCCGGCTCTACCCAAACAAGACAAACAAGCAACAAGGACACAATCAACCACGTGCAAACTCAAACAACATGATGCAAAGATGGTATGCTATGCGGGATGCAATATGTGATGCATATGCAAGATTGGACAATGAATGAACCTGGCCTCAACTTGGAAATCCAAGTGTGCCACTGGAAAGATGAGATGAAATCGCTTGAAAACGATATAAAGAACACCGGAATTGGAGTTACGGTTTGGAAATGGCAAGCAATTCAAATATGGCACCGGTCTGCGATATACAGCATGTAGCCATCTAAATGCAATAAGATGAACATGCTACAGCACCCAAACATGGCATCAAAATACATGGCAGGGATCCATTCATGATGCTTAACAAAATATGATCACTAAGCTACGGCCAATTCATCCATTACCAGGTTCAAACAAGTATGGCAAAAATGCATTTGGTAAACAGATTTCAGACTTAGTGAAATTAACACTTGTCTGGAATTTCAGATCAGGTAGCACACTTTGGAGCATGAAAACTATATGCTACAGGACCTGAACATGGCAAAGTAAAGCATGGCATGGAGATACTCAAAGGGCTTAACAAAAGTCCCTTAGTGACCTTGAGCCAAAAGGGATCATAAAATACATTTGCAATCATGTGAACATGGCAAAAACATAATCAGTTCTCAGACTTAGTGAAAACTGGAGCATGTTGAAACAGATATCAAGTAGGCATGTTTACAAGCTCGATGCACTCGCTACAGAGCAAGTCATGACAATCTAAGCATACACCCATCAAGAATACACAAAATACAAGCTAGACATGGCAAGAACAATAACATATCATGCACGGATCAACTACAACATCCTCGGCAAAATTGCTAACAAGTAGACAATCTGCCCACATTCACGAAATGACAAAAATAGAGCTCAATTGACTCAAACTAGGGTGCTCCATAATTGCAAACAAATACATGGATGGATAGAGCACTACAAGATTAACAAAACATCCTTACTGATCATCCTCAAAAGAGGCACGGATCACTAGGAAACAACAAGAACATATGGCATATTGAGATAAACAGATCAAGAAATCAGCATTAACGAATGCTCCACTTTGCAAGCTTGTGCTAGTCACCACACACATCACAAAAATACATGGGTTGCACCTCTGGATAGATGGCAAAACATATAACAAAACTCATGTAGAGCTCAGGGGCATATCATGCACACAATAATCATGGCAAAAATGACAAATATCTAATTGGAGCAGCAGATCTGACAATTATCTCCAATAGCATTTTTATAACAGCATTTCGGGCATCAAGATGAACTCAAATGAAAATGATGCAATGGGATGAAATGATGTACTCTCTGAGACGAACATTTTGATATGCTATATGCCCAAAACGGAGCTACGGATGCAAAGTTACGATGCGATGAACATAGCAAAATAATTAGGGTTTCGAGGCAAAAGTCAACCGAGGTAATTTCCAGATCCAGATCCGGTTACTGTAGCGGCGGCACGAACTTCAAGGATGGCCGGATTCCTCGCCGGAGATGAAGTCGGCCGACGGAGGAGGAGGTTGGCGCGGGGGCGGAGATGGCCGGAGTGGCCGCGGGGGCTCACCGGCGCCGAGGGGCGACGGCCGGCGGGATGGAGAGTCGCGGAGGAGCGGCGGAGCCAGAGCCGGAGTTCGCCGGAACTCGGGCGGCGACCGGCGCCAGGCAAGAAGGCGGCGGCGCGGCGGAGAAGAAGAGGCGGCGGGGCGCGGCGGATCTGGCCCGAGCGGTCGGCGGGGAGGGCCGGCCTCGGGCCCTTGCGGGCCGGCGGCGGGAGGCGGTGAAGTGGGCACGGCCGGGCCACGTGGCGCACGCGGATTGGTCAGCGAAGGCGGCGGACGTGTCCGGCTCCGTCCGGACGTGTCCGGCGGCGGCGGAGATGTCTTTTTTTAGGGTTTGGAAGGGGAGATCCGGAATTTTGAGGAGGGGGTCTTTATATAGAGGTAGAGGGAGCTAGGAGAGTCCAAATGAGGTGCAGTTTTCGGCCACGCGATCGTGATCGAACGCTCTAGATGATGGAGAAGGTTTTGGTGGGTTTTGGTCCAACTTGGAGGGGTGTTGGGCTGCAACACACACGAGGCCTTCTCGGTCCCTCGGTTAACCGTTGGAGCATCAAACGAAGACCAAATGGTACGAAACTTGACAGGCGGTCTACCGGTAGTAGACCAAGGCCGCTTGGCAAGTATCGGTCCAATCCGTAAATGTTTAAACCCCACACACAAAAGAAAGGAAGAAATGACCACCGGAGGAGAATGGAGCGCCGGAATGCAAAACGGACAACGGGGAAAATGCTCGAATGCATGAGATGAACACGTATGCAAATGCAATGCACATGATGACATGATATGAGATGCATGACAACGATAACAACACATGGAGACAAAAACCCGAACCCGAGAAAATAAAATAACTTAGCGCCGGAAACGGCAAGAGTTGGATTACATATTGGGTAAATCATATCCGGGGTGTTACAGTTGGTGAACTCTGCGATCATCATGTAGTTGGAGTTGAGTCCACGCTCCACCATCCCCTGACACTTGAATACTTGTTGCTCCATTGCTTCGAGCCTCGTCTCCACGCTTCCGATCCCCTTCGGTCACTCAGCATCACGGATGTGCAGCAACCCATCATGCATCTCAACGGTTTGAGGGTGTCGCTGCACCTCCGCTAGGTAAGGGTTGATGACCTTCTCGAAGAACTTGTCCTTGGGTGCACTTGGAGACGTCATGATAATCTAGATCTGTCAAAAAAACAACTCGAAACAAAGACAAGAGATTTTTGCGTGATACGGGAGTCAAAACCCCCGGGAGGTTATATAATGAATTTTTACCGACCAAAATACGTGTTCTGTAAGAAAACGGAGTCCGGAGAGCACACGAGGTGCCCATGAGGTAGGGGGCGTGCCCGGGGGGTAGTGCGCGCCCTCCACCCTCGTGGAGCCCTCGTGTCCTTTCCGGACTGCTGCTTATTTTTCTATTTTTCTAAATATTCCAAAACGGAGAAATATTGCCTTAAAAACTGTTTTGGAGTCGGTTTACTTACCGTACCACATACCTATTCCTTTTCGGAGTCTGAAACATTCCGGAAAGTGTCCCTTATGTACTCCTCCGGGGTTATGGTTTCAATAACATTGGTTTCAACATTTATGGGATTACCCAAGATATAATGTTTGATTCTTTGACCATTTACCACCTTCGGATTTGTGCCTTCGAAGTTGTTGATTTTTATGGCACTGGAACAATAGACCTCCTCGATAACGTAGGGACCTTCCCATTTAGAGAGAAGCTTTCCTGCAAAAAATCTTAAACGAGAGTTGTATAGCAATACATAATCACCTACATTAAACTCACGCTTTTGTATTCTTTTATCATGCCACCTTTTAACTTTTTCTTTAAACAACTTGGCATTTTCGTAGGCTTGGGTTCTCCATTCATCAAGTGAGTTAATATCAAATAACCTCTTCTCACCGGCAGGTTTAAAATCCTAATTTAGTTCTTTAATATCCCAATAAGCCTT
Source organism: Triticum urartu (assembly GCF_003073215.2). Lineage (NCBI taxonomy): Eukaryota > Viridiplantae > Streptophyta > Magnoliopsida > Poales > Poaceae > Triticum > Triticum urartu. The sequence goes on along the minus strand of NC_053023.1, from coordinate 660,509,365 downwards.
GTGTTCTAGTTCGAGAGGTAAGTGACATGATTTTCCATAGACCATTTTATACGGAGACATGCCCATAGGATTTTTATATGCAGTTCTATAAGCCCATAATGCATCATCAAGTTTCTTGGACCAATTCTTTCTGGACCTATTAAAAGTCTTTTGCAAAATTAATTTGAGTTCTCTATTACTCAATTCAACTTGACCACTAGACTGAGGATGATAAGGAGATGCAATTCTATGATTAACATCATATTTAGCAAGCATTTTACGGAAAGCACCATGAATAAAATGTGAACCACCATCATTCATTAAATATCTAGGGACTCCAAACCTTGGAAAGATAATTTCTTTAAGCATTTTAATAGAAGTGTTATAATCAGCACTACTAGTTGGAATAGCTTCTACCCACTTAGTAACGTAATCAACAGCAACTAAAATATGTGTATAACCATTGGAGGAAGGGAAAGGTCCCATATAGTCAAAGCCCCAAACATCAAATGGTTCAATAACAAGTGAATAATTCATAGGAATTTCTTGACGTCTACTAATATTACCAATTCTTTGACATTCATCACAAGATAAGACAAACTTACAGGCATCCTTGAAGAGAGTAGGCCAAAAAAAACCAGATTGTAGTACCTTATGTGCAGTTCTGTCTCCAGCATGGTGCCCTCCATAAGCTTCGGAGTGACACTTCTGTAGGATCTGTTCCTGTTCATGCTCAGGTACACAACGTCTAATAACACCATCTACTCCTTCTTTATAAATATGTGGGTCATCCAAAAAGTAATGCCTCAAATCATAGAAGAACTTTTTCTTTTGCTGGTATGTGAAACTAGGTGGTATAAACTTAGCAACAATGTAATTAGCATAATCACCATACCATGGAGCAGTATGAGAAGCATTTATGACATTTAATTGCTCATCAGGAAAGCTATCATCAATAGGTAGTGGGTCATCAAGAACATTTTCTAACCTAGACAAGTTGTCTGCAACGGGGTTCTCGGCTCCTTTTCTATCAACAATATGCAAATCAAATTCTTGAAGCAAGAGAACCCATCTAATAAGTCTAGGTTTAGCATCTTTCTTTTCCATAAGATATTTAATAGCAGCATGATCAGTGTGAATAGTTACTTTAGAATCAACAATATAAGGTCTAAACTTATCACAGGCAAATACAACTGCTAAGAATTCGAGCTCGGTAGTAGCATAATTTCTCTGGGCATTGTCTAGAGTTTTACTAGCATATTGAAAAACATTTAATTTTTTATCAACTCTTTGCCCTAGAATGGCACCTACAACATAATCACTAGCACCACACATGATTTCAAAGGGTAAATTCCAATCAGGTGGCTAAACAATAGGTGCAGAAATCAAGGCTTTCTTAAGTATTTCAAATGCTTCTACACAATCATCACCAAAGACAAAAGGAACATCTTTTTGTAATAGGTTAGTCAGAGGCCGGGAAATTTTTGAGAAGTCCTTAATGAACCTCCTATAAAAATCGGCATGACCAAGGAAACTTCTTATACCTTTGATGTCCTTGGGACATGACATCTTTTCAATAGCATCAACTTTAGCTTTGTCAACTTCAATACCTCTTTCAGAAATTTTATGCCCCAAGACAATACCTTCATTAACCATAAAGCGACACTTCTCCCAATTCAAGACAAGGTTAGTTTCTTCACATCTCTGCAAAACTCGATCAAGGTTGCTCAAGCAATCATCAAAAGAGGATCCATAAACAGAGAGATCATCCATGAAAACTTCACAAATCTTTTCACAAAAGTTAGGGAATATAGCCATCATGCATGTTTGAAAGGTAGCAGGTGCATTACATAAACCAAAAGGCATACGCTCTATAAGCAAAGGTACCGAAAGGGCAAGTAAAAGTAGTATTTTCTTAATCATCAGCTGACACAGGTATTTGAGAGAAACCAGAGTAACCATCTAGAAAGCAAAAATGTGTATGTTTGGATAATCTTTCTAGCATTTGATCAATGAAAGGCAAAGGGTAATGATCTTTTTTAGTAGCTTTATTTAATTTGCGGAAATCAATCACCATCCTATAGACTGTAATAATTCTTTGCGGAATCAATTCATCTTTATCATTAGGAACGACAGTAATACCTCCCTTCTTAGGGACACAATGGACAGGGTTTACCCACTGACTATTAGTAATGGGATAAATTATACCTGCTTCAAGGAGTTTTAATATTTCTTTTCTTACCACTTGTTTCATCTTAGGATTTAGCCGTCGTTGGTGATTAATAACTGGTTTGGCGTCTTTCTCCAAATTTATTTTGTGTTGACATAGAGTGGGACTAATGCCCTTAAGATCATCAAGAGTATGTCCAATAGCATCATGGTGCTTCTTCAGAGTTTTCAATAATTTCTCTTCTTCATGCTCTGAAAGGTTAGCACTAATAATAACATCATATATCTTCTTTTCATCAAGATAAGCATATTTAGGAGTATCAGGCAATGGTTTAAGCTCAAACACGGGATCACCCTTGGGTGGAGGAGGATCCCCTAGGATTGCAACAGGCAAGTTGTGTTTCAGAATAGGTCCCTGTTTAAAGAATACTTCATCTATTTCCCTTCTTTCATTCATAAACATATTGTTTTCATGATCTAGCAAATATTGTTCTAAAAGATCGATAGGAGGCACAACAATAGAAGAAAGACCAATAATTTCATCTTTACTAGGCAATTCTTTATCATGGGGTTGTCTATGGAACTTAGCAAAATTAAACTCATGAGACATATCCCCTAAACCAACAGAAACAATATCCTTATTGCAGTCTATCTTAGCATTAACAGTATTCAAGAAGGGTCTACCAAATGTAATGGGACAAAAGTCATCTTGTGGGGAACCGAGAAAAAGAAAATCAGCAGGGTATTTAACTTTCCCACACAAGACTTCAACATCTCTAACAATCCCAACTGGTGAAATCGTATCTCTATTAGCAAGCTTAATTGTAACATCAATTTCTTCTATCTCAGCAGATGCAATATCATGCATAATTTCTTGGTATATGGAATGAGGTATTGCACTTGCACTAGCACCCATATCACATAAGCCATGATAACAATGATCTCCTATTTTAACAGAAATAACAGGCATGCCTACAATAGGTCTATGTTTATTTTTAGCATCAGGTCTAGCAATTCTAGCAGCTTCATTGCAGAAGTAAATAACATGCCCATCAATATTATCGACCAAGAGATCTTTAACCATAGCAATACTAGGTTCAACTTTAATTTGCTTAGGGGGTTTAGGTGTCTTAATATTACTTTTGTTAACCATAGTTGAAGCTTTAGCATGATCCTTTATTCTAACAGGGAAAGGTGGCTTCTCAATATAAGTAGTAGGAACAACAAGATCATTATAAGTGATAGTCCTTTCTTAGACTTTAATAGGTGCAACTACTTTTACTTCAACGGAAGGATTATATTTAAACCACTTCTCCTTAGGGAGATGAACATGAGTAGCAAAGGATTCATATAAAGAAGCTACTATCTCAGAGTCAAGTCCATATTTAGTGCTAAATTCACGGAAAACATCGGTATCCATAAATGATTTAACACAATCAAACTTAGGTGTTATACCTGACTCCTTACCTTCGTCGAGGTCCCAATCTTCAGGGTTGCGTTTAATTCTTTCCAATAAATCCCATTTGAATTCAATAGTCTTCATCATAAAAGATCCAGTACAAGAAGTATCGAGCATGGAGCGATTACTGAGAGAAAGCCGAGCATAAATTTTTTGAATAATTATTTCTTTTGAGAGCTCATGATTGGGGTATGAATATAATATTGACTTAAGCCTCCCCCAAGCTTGAGCGATGCTTTCTCCTTCGCGAGGCCAAAAGTATATATATATATACTAGTAAAATGTGCCCGTGCGTTGCTACGAGTCGTTGTCGACAATGGACATAGATGATGGTCAAGAAGCCGCACTCTCACTCAATGTCATACTGCCACCCCTCCTACAGCTACTACGTTCAGGTGGAAGAACTGTGGTTGGATAGGGAGGGATAGGGAGGAGGACTTGGAGAAGTTTGAACGAATGCCTTTGTTATTAATTCTAGTCCCGAATGATGCATCGGTGTAACCTTCATTTGTAAATCTTCAAAAGAAACTTCTTGAGTGCTCTCATAAAGCATGATTATCTCTGTATCAATTCTTCAAATGGGAGAGTCACCTTTGTGAATTCGGATCAACTCATAAACATAGTGATTGTAAGGGACACTTGCATGCTTGCTAAGATATACTCCCTCCGTTCCTAAATATTTGTCTTTTTAGATATTCCAAATGGACTACTACATACGGATGTATATGGACATATTTTAGAGTGTAGATTTACTCATTTTTCTCCGTATGTAGTCACTTGTTGAAATATCTAGAAAGACAAATATTTAGGAACGGAGGGAGTACAACCAAGGGTGGAGCCAGCTCATTGCCATTGGGTTCAAATGAACCCAACAAAAAAAAATTATATTCCTTATCAAATCACAGTGGCTTAAAGCTAAGGAAAGAAACCTATTGGTTGGAGCTACTAGAAATTCACACACCCGAGCTGAACCCATTTTATGTAAAGAAAAAGAATAAGTTCCAGAACATTTAAACACAAAATGATGTTGCTGACAACAGTTGTCATACAGTCTCTGTGTGAAGGCAGTCCTCATATGCAGTACTAACAATATCCACAATAACTGAATTACATTTATCTTGGAGTTGCACAAGCCAACCAAAGTGTCATGTCAGAACCCACAAACATGAAAGCTGAAACCACACGATCACCTCTTCTAATCAGCAATCCAACAAAATGTGTGTCCTGGCAAGCTCCAAAAGAGTTTATATTCGGTGAAGGACACAAACAGCACCAAAGCCAACTTCAGAGTAAAAAACATCACCAAACCTAATGGTGCGTGTACGTTGTAAACTTTATGCACAAGGTAACACACATGAATAGATTTAGCATGATTACTGTGCTCCCAACTTTTTCATGGTTGCCCAACAAAGCAAATGAAAAATTGTGCTTCGATCCTATTAGGAACTCTCCAAATTCTATCATTAAATAATATCCGAACTCCGCTCGTAAGTAAATTAAAAATGCTTTCACTACCACAGGGATAGGTCCAACATCAAAGAGTTTCTTTTTCACTTCCCCAATAAAAAGCAACATATACTCGCTAATTCAGTTCAGCAATAACAGTAAGCTATGCCAATCCCTTACAGTTTGTAGCTAGCAGAATAGACTATGATATCCTACAGTTCAGAAAAGCTTACAGATCTATCTTGTGTAAAGAAATAGGTCTTCCAAATTAAGTAGTGGCCTAAATACTGAATTATTTTTTATGCTTTTCGGAGCCGGTGACTTGCTAACTTCCCCATGTTGTCCAATTTCTGGAGTGACTTTGCTTCAGTTAATACATGCCTCTACTTCTAGTTCTAGTCGGTATAGTTGATTTCCAAAAAGAATGAAGTACTACTATTTAGTCTTCTTGTCCTGGAAGCTACAACGATAAATTACAAAGCAAGAGAGAACATATGATATACGTCCATGCCATCGTGAATCAGAATGACGAGGCTCTATGCCTAATTGACATATTTCTATGAGTCCAAACTAACCAAGGTCTTATTAATTCCGGGATTTACAAACTGGAAGCATTGGGCTAAGGTCTCATCAAGCTTATGTTATTGTTTCCAAAGAATAGAATTGAACAGGCTCGCTAAATTCATTTCACTGTTATGCATAAGGAATCCTTGTTAAATGTACCTGTCTCTGCATCTGGAGTGGGTGGTACAGATTAAGTATACAATAAAAACATGTTTATCCACCCAGAGTCCTTGGTCCTTGTAAGAACTTTAGTTTATGATAGTTTCAGTGAAACGGTCGTAAATCTTCTGAAAGTAACGATATAAATAAGGGATATGAAGAGGGGAAAACGCATATACACTAATTTTGAATGTAAATAACTCTTCAAAATTAAGTAATTGCTTAAATACTGTAGAAAAAATGCACTTTCAAAGCTGGTGACTTGCTAACTTCCCTCGCATCCTGCTACCAGTCAATAGACTGTGTGAAATAAAATAAAATAAACAACTGAACCGCACCTGCTACCAGGGGCGGAGCCAGGATTTAGGTATAGGGAGGCCAAGCCAAGTTGGCAAAAACAAATCGTGCAACGCAAAAAAAAGATTCCCCTGTACTATAGTACTGTTTTGTGTCAACACTACTAAAACATAGCTAAATTGATATTAATTCAAATTTGCCTTTACAATTGCCAATAAGATCGAAATATAAATAATTTCATCAGAAGATAACCTAGTTTTACTCTTCATTACCACATCGTAGATCAGACAATCAAAGGAAATTACAAATGAATTAGCATTGTAAATCACACCATCAAAATAATTAAAATTGAATGTGCAATTTCAACTCATATTAAATGAGAATTCAGAGGGCTTAGTAGACAGTTTGATAGTGCTAACCTTGGAGCTGAACCACTAGAGAATTGACATGCTGTATCTGTAGGACGATTTTCCTGTCGCGCAGCTGGTGCCCCCTGATTTAATCTTCTTCTTTTGTTGAGGATCTCCACTGATTTAATCGACCTCGTGAGTTAGAAGTGCAAGAGGCGGCGGCCGCCGGCAGCGCTAATGGCCTCAGGTCACACGTTAATCATGTCGAGGCCTTTTTTAAGCAACGACAGAGGGGCTAGCGGGTTGGAGAGCGGAAGGAGGCAGGCCGTGACCATGCGTGGGCTCTCTGATGGGCCTTTTTCTTTTCAGATTTTATTATACTCTCCGTTGGAGTTAAGGGGGGCCAAGTACGTGTATATTCACCAAATCCGGTCGCTGATTACTCGTGCTTCTGAGTATTTGTCGATCGTTAGGGGGGGCCAGGCCCCTGCTCGCCCCCCTTGGCTCTGCCACTGCCTGCTACATATGTGGTATATGTCTGGACATATGCTAAGATGCAACTAAATTGCAGTACATTTTTTCTGCTGTGGTTCAAGCTGCATGTTTCCTACTTCCTACCTCAGCCAAAGAAACAGTTTCAAGTCAGTTCTACCTAGTTGCATTGCCTATGTCTGAAACCCAATATACGATTGATATTCCCAGCTACATTGTCTATGTCTAAAAACCAACATACGATTGCCTTATGTGCTAGATTCTCAAGAGAAGTTTTATTCTCATTTCTGAAGGAAGTAGAAACATTATTACATAATGCTCAAGTGGTGCAGAACTGAAGAATGCATAATAAGTTGCAGTACATTGGGCAACAGAGAAGCTATGCATTGGGTATTATTTATCTTATGAAACTATAGTACATACCTCAGGTGAAGCATGGTAAGACAGAATTCCAGTGAAGGGTGGAGCACGAGCGGACAATGTTCCTGCGAAGTTGCCGGAACGGTGAGATTGGATGTATGTCGCCTGTGGCCCTGTCATTCAGTAGTATCTAAGGGCCACGTCAGGGACTTCATCATGTACAACTTCGT